>NW_022987705.1:8553211-8648211 GCF_902827165.1 Trematomus bernacchii | reverse complement strand
AACCTGAATAAATACAGGTTAAAAAAACGAATGTTTCCCAAAAGGCACTGGGTGCCGTCGAGCTGTCAGTACACTGCAGAAATGCGATATACACTAAAAAGCCATTCCTTGTCTTCTGATTGGCTACTGTCCGGCTGTGATGTCACGAGGGCTTGCTTATAAAAAAGTGTGACAAGCTCAGCTGCTTCCAAAGGGCAAGTGTGGTCGAGGGCTCAGGGTGTATGTTATACATGTACAGGAAACAGAAAGCGAGGCAGAGTGTGTGAGAGAGTGTGTGTCACACATACATTCATTACTCAACAGGAGAGGGAGAGAGACCGAAAGCTGCTGTCAAACACATTATAATGATACTTTGTGCTGTGGATTTAAAGGTGTTGGGATTATCAAATCACTGGATTGTAAAGCACAGGACGGAGCCTGAAGGTAGGAAAACTATATAAATGTTACATTCTTTTATATATGCTTCATACACTTTAAATAAAGTGAATAAATATATATAGATTGATATATTTAAAACATCTAGAGATGACACCATGGCTATTTTAAGACCTCATTTCAGTGTGTAATGGTTCAAACGTGGTTAATTTAATGATGAGCTCAATTCCATAAACAAATCAGCAAGTCTACTGAATCATTTCAATAAAAAATGTAAACATTAACTTCTCACATTGAGTGAATCCAAACAAGCTTTCATCTTTAACATTTATGGTTAAGTCATATCAGGACAGCAGCATGTTTTATGGCTCAGTTTTGATTAGAGAATCCTTTGTATAGAAAGACGTGTTTTTCTTCCCCCACAGTTTGATCTGCTGTCATCAGTTTATTCTATTAAGCACTGCAGAAGCTCGGTGTCCTGCGTGCATGTGTACTTTTGTGTTTGCATGTGCACTTGTGTATGTACTATTGTGTGCATTGTTGTGTGTTTGAGTGCTCACAGCAATTACTACAACCAAGCCTAAATATTGAGATATTGATGTCAACGTAAAATATTTTGTTATTATTGACCTCAGAGACCTAATCTAGTGTCCTTGTGCATGTGTAAATGTTTAAACAGCTCATACAGGGGGGAGAGCAGAGAGCCACTTGTCTTTCGCAATCTTTATTTTGTATGACTGCAGGTTGTGGTCCAGATTATTGATCTGATCAAATGGGCAATAAGTCACTAGGGACCATTAAAGAGCCATCAGTGTGAAGGGTGACAGAGTAACATGTGCCCTGAGCATTTTGAAAACATGAATAAAAGACCAAATCATTATTTTGGTAGTATAGCCTAGGGTTAGGTGCATTATCATTTATCAGGTGCAGACTGTGCGGTTCTTCATGTATTACAATTATAGCCTTCTAAGCTGCAGTAATGAAAGATTGATTTTTGAAATTACTCTGCAGTCCACTGTTCGGTAGATGATCCATCACTTTCTCTGGTACCTGTATATTCTCTAAATGGTAATGTGCGGAGGACATTTTAGGAAAGATGACACTGATACTTATGCTCTGTATTACTACAGTAATGACAGTGTACGGCTTTTATAAGGGCAGCCATTCATTCCACTTGGGAAATGAATGTCATTAAATACAAATCTTGTCCTAGTCCAGCCTGGCATTTTAAAATGCATCCCGAAATTCAACACTTTTACTCTTGACCACGGGAGAAGTGGAGTAACACCTGTGAATCAATGCGTCTCTTTACAGCTGGCATTAACATGAGTTGTGAGTGTCTGGATATGTTGGAATCAGGCCAATGTACATATAATGCAGGTGTCCATACACACAGAAGATACAGTTAACTAAGAAGCTTTTCAAGTTAGTAAGGGGTGCTTTTCCCTTATATAAGACCAACAAAAAACTATGCACGACAAACAATAAACAAACAGACAGAATGGAGGGAAAGAATAAGTTGCTGTTAGAGGAAAACAGCAGTCGAGTGGCTTTGTGCTACGGCAGCATATTTACACATACTACATATGTATGTATTCTCCTCACTGTAATATACTTTATGATAAATTCTACTAAAGCCTCTTCTCCTTGTACACAAACTCGCTCGGATCTGTCATGACTCACTGTTCACCAGTTAGCCTATCATTTCATTTCATTTCAAACCTTTATTTATCCAGGTTGTATCCCATTGAGATCATTGACCTCTTTTTCAAGGGAGACCTGCTCAAGTAGGTTCCACATGAAACATTAAAAACATAAACAGAACAACAAAAGGACATCATACAGTAGCATTACAGGGATTACAATTTACATAACTATCCACATGAACAGGTACCAACAGCTTCCGATTGAGTAGCATCCAACCGAGCTTTAAAAACATTGAGTGGCACCAGATTGCTCAGTTTCCATTTTAATTGCAGACTATTCCAGGACAGTGGAGCTGCGCATCTAAATGCTATTTTCCCTAAGACAGTCCTAGCAGTTGGCACATTTAATAAAACCACAGCATGCGATCTCAGGCAGTAGCCACTTACAATTCGCCGTGAGATCAGGGAGCAGATGTAGGATGGAAGTTTCCCTAACATGGCTTTATATATAAAAATGTACCAGTGACTGAGCCTCCGTGCAGTTAGTGAAGGCAGACCAGCCCTTGCATACAGGGTACAGTGATGGGTTAATGCTTTACAGTTTGTCACAAATCTCAGTGCACTGTGATACGCAGCATCTAACTTGACCAGGCAATTGGCAGGTGCATTCATATAAATCAGATCACCATAGTCCAGCACAGGTAAAAAGGTCACAGTGACTAGCCTTTTTCTGGCCTCGAGCGAGAAACAGGACTTGTTCCTGTAGAAGAAACCTAGCCTAACCCTCAGTTTTTTAAGCAGGTTATTGACATGACATTTAAAAGTGAGACAATCATCAAGCCAGATACCAAGGTATTTGTAACAGGCAACCACTTCAAGTTTTATTCCTTGCGTAGTTAAAATATCTAAAACAGGCTCTGGTGTCTTTTTAGCTTTTGAAAAGAGCATTACCTTGGTTTTATCCACATTTAAAAGAAGCTTAAGCGCTGAGAGCTGAGTCTGAATAATGTTAAAAGCAGCTTGCAATTCAACAACAGCCTCCTTAATGGAGGGACCTGCACAGTACATCACGGTATCGTCCGCATAAAAATGTAAGGTTGCTCCTATCGTGAACACCAGAAGGCCTACGCACAGTCCCTCAGAGATGCACGGTCCCAGTACTACTCCTCCCTCATCAACAACAGTACTGGAAACTCCAAGCAACTCTTCTCCACCATTAACCACCTCCTCAAACCCCAAAGTCCTTTACACTCCGACTCCACTGAGAAGCATTGTCGCAACTTCGCCGCCTTCTTCACAAACAAAGTTGACACCATCCGCTCCCTCCTCTCTAGCCCCTCTGCACCTCCAGTTCCAACTGCTGACCCACAGCCTGGGACAACCCAGCCTCTTCGCTGTTTCACGGACATCTCTCAGCGAGAGGTTGAGGGCATCGTTAGGAGGATGAAGCCCTCCACCTGTGTCCTGGACCCCCTTCCGTCAGCTCTTGTGAAATCGTACATCTGTACCATGAGCCCCATGATCACTAAGATCGTAAACCTCTCTCTCCAGGCTGGCCATGTCCCCTCTGCCCTAAAAACCACTGTCATCAAACCTCGTCTCAAAAAACCCTCCCTTGACCCGGGAGTCCTGGCCAACTACAGACCCATTTCCAACCTTCCTTTTCTATCAAAGGTGCTGGAAAAACTAGTTGCTGCTCAGCTCCAGGACCACCTAAACTCCAACAACCTATTTGAGAAGTTCCAGTCTGGTTTCCGCTCAGGCCACAGCACAGAAACTGCCCTGGTCAGGGTCACCAACGACCTGCTGATGACGGCTGATGCTGGCTCTCCCTCTCTCCTCATCCTCCTCGATCTCACTGCAGCTTTCGACACCGTCGATCACGGCATCCTCCTCCATCGTCTGCACTCCACCATCGGACTCTCTGACTCTCCCCTTGACTGGTTCAGATCATACCTCACCGGGAGAACAGAGTACGTCTCCTTGGGCGAGGCAGAGTCGGGTACCCACAACGTCACCTGTGGTGTCCCTCAAGGATCAGTTCTCGGCCCCACCCTCTTCACACTCTACATGCTCCCCCTTGGCACTATCATCAGCCGACATGGAGTATCATTCCACTGTTACGCTGATGACACCCAACTGTACCTCAGGATCAACCCTACCTCCTCTGCAGCCCTGCCTTCACCCACACTCACTGCCTGCCTGGAGGAGATACAGGCGTGGATGAAGCAAAACTTCCTGAAACTCAACAGCTCCAAGACCGAAGCCATTATAGTTGGCACCCCACACCAGGTTCGGTCATCCACCATCACCACCATCACCTTCTCCGGCCAGGACATTACCCTCTCCTCAATAGTCACCAACCTGGGTGTTAAAATGGACACCCATCTGACCTTTGAGGCCCACATTAAACAGCTGTGCAAGAACTCCTTTTATCACCTCAGGAACATCGCCAAACTCCGCCCCACACTCACTCTGTCTGACGCCGAAAAGCTGGTCCACGCCTTTGTCTCCTCCAGGCTGGACTACTGCAATGCACTCCTCATCGGGATCCCTAACAAAAGCATCCAGAAGCTCCAGTACATCCAGAACAGCGCTGCTAGGATCCTGATGAGGGTGCGCAAATATGACCACATCACCCCCATCCTTAAAGCACTACACTGGCTACCCGTGGAACTGAGGATCGAATTCAAGGTCTCCGTCCTCACCCACCAGTGTGTCCATGGAACTGCCCCTCCCTACCTCAAGGAACTCCTCACCACCCATACCTCCTTGCGGACCACCCGCTCCAGCAACTCCAACCTGCTCAAACCCCCCAGGACTAAGCTCCGTACTATGGGAGACCGGGCCTTCTGCTCGGCTGCTCCCAGTCTGTGGAATGCTCTCCCCGACCACATGAGAGCACCACAGACCGTGGAGGCTTTTAAAAAAAGGCCTCAAAACCCATCTCTTCAAAAGAGCCTTTGCCTAGACCTTTTTACCACCCTTTTATTTTTATTTTTATTTATTTTTTATTGCTTTTTATTAATTCTACCGTGTTGTGTCATGTCTATTTATACTGTTCATGCTCACTGCTTGTAGCACTTCGGGATTTGAATTCGAATATGAAGTGCTTTATAAATGGAACCCATTATTATTATTATTATTATTAGCCCGCATGGTTTTTCATACCACTGCTACGCTCAGAAACCCAGGTCGTCGCACGCATCTCTGCTTGTCTAGCTGACATCTCTCAGTGGATGTCTGCTCACCACCTCAAGCTCAACCTTGACAAGACTGAACTGCTTTTTCTTCCGGGAAAAGATTGTCCCACTCTTGACCTAACAATCAACATCGGCCCCTCTGTTGTTTCCCCGACTCAGACTGCAAGGAATCTGGGTGTGACCCTAGATAACAAACTGTCCTTCACTGCAAACATCGCTGCCACAACCCGCTGCTGCAGATACACTCTTTACAACATCAGGAGGATACGTCCCCTCCAGGAAGCGACGCAGCTTCTGGCCCAGGCTCTCGTCATCTCACGCCTAGACTACTGCAACTCCCTCCTGGCTGGTCTACCTGCATGTGCCATCCGACCTCTCCAGCTCATCCAGAATGCAGCGGCTCGTCTGGTCTTCAACCTTCCAAAATGTTCCCACACCACACCGCTCCTCCGCTCACTTCACTGGCTTCCAGTAACTGCTAGAATCCACTTCAAAACAATGGTACTTGCGTACCATGCTGTGAATGGATCTGGCCCTTCCTACTTCCAGGACATGGTTAAACTGTACACCCCAGCGCGTGCACTTCGCTCTGCATCAGCCAAACGGCTCACTGCACCCTCACTGCGAGGGGGACCCAAGTTCCCATCAGCAAAAACACGTCGGTTTGCTATCCTGGCTCCAAAATGGTGGAATGAGCTCCCCATTGAAATCAGGACAGCAGATAGCTTGCACATCTTCCGGCGCAGACTAAAAACTCATCTCTTTCGACTCCACTTCGAGCGATAGAATTACTAACAAAGAACTGCTAACAGAGCACTTATATACTAATAAAGTACTGGCTTATCTAAAGCCAGTTGAGTAGCACTTGAAATGTTTTGGCTCTATGAAACCTGATGTACTTATATGATTCTGTTTTCTTCAAGTTTGTATCTTGTTGGTCGAATGTACTTATTGTAAGTCGCTTTGGATAAAAGCGTCAGCTAAATGCAATGTAATGTAATGTAATAAAGCCTTAATGTGTAATATAAGTATAATAAATGCACTGTATGGTCTTGCCCTGCCAGTTGATCCTGAGGCAAATGCATCACTGCTGCAGGATTAGAGCAGCCTATGCTATTTTTTCAAAACATAATAACGTGTACATTATGATTGACTGAAACACTTTGGTAAATAGTAAATTCGACATGATAAATAAAGCTATTGCACCACATACATAGCAGAACAAAATGCTGATTGCAAGTTACCACAGGGAGATAAAGACCCAAAGGCATGCAGACTACTAAAGTTGGTGAAAACGTGAGAACAACGAGGGACATATAACTTCCTCTGTGAAAGCGCGCATATAGTTTTATGACCTCAACCCAAAAGGGAGCACTCAGCGGCTGACATGAAAGGCGTTCTTCATGCTGCTCCAATTTAAATGCAATTCGGCATGTTCTTCAGCAGTATGAATCATCTCCTGATTTACAAATAGTCTAACTCTATTCACGTCATTATCATACTGTCTCTGGGAAGCAACAGGCCTCAAGCAGAAACATTGAATGTGTAAAGAAGGACTGGAAACCGGAACTGGCATGCACTTGCGCTCTCTCTGCTGTGTTAATCTATGAAGTTAATTGTGTTGATATGCTCCTCACGTAGATCATGGAACATGCAGGTGCTGTCTCAGCACTGGCTAACCAATCACAGGACAGCAACTCCACTGTATCAGATTTGCCAGAGAGATCCTCGGAGTACAGCGATGCAGAGCTCGTGTTGCTGGGCGCAATGGCTATTCTGGTTCTGGCCATAGTTTTTGGTAAGTTACACAAAATGTAATCAATGCGATTAGTTGATTGTTATAGAAGGATCAACGCAACTTCGACAACTTCCAGTTACATTACTATGTATATCTTTTCTTCTGTCCAGGTAACGTGCTGGTGATAACGGCCATCCTGCGGTTTAAGAGGCTCCAGAAAATCACTAACTTCTTCATTGCTTCGCTGGCTGTGGCCGACCTCATCATGGGTTTGGTTGTGGTCCCCTTTGGCTCCAGCTACATCCTGCTGGGAAAATGGCAGTTTGGAAACTTCATGTGTGACTTCTGGACCGCAACTGACGTGCTGTGTGTGACGGCCAGCATCGAAACTCTGTGTGTGATCGCTGTGGACCGATATCTCGCCATCACCTCGCCTCTCCGATACCCAACGCTAATCACCAGGTATGACCAAGACTTTTTGGTTTGGATGTGTTGAAAGATTGGCAAGGTTGAGACACTGCAATCATAAGTGAATCTTACTAAATAAGCAGAAGTACAAAGTAATAAAAGAGCTGCTGCTGCCCCACCCGTTACATGCTTTCTGTCATGTTGTGCATCCAACCACACCCAAAAAGTGATGTCACAGCAGGTGTTTTCATCTTCTGTCATCCATAGACAACACTAACTTTCTGTCTTTAAGTCGGCGTTTGTTATATCCTCCCCTCTGCTTATATTGGTTTGGTCCAAATAGGTAACAGTTTTGTTGTATTGTTCTTTAAGTAGCAAGTGTATTTCTCATTATTTGGAAAGCGTTATATGTTATGTTTCTGCATAAAAAGCGGAATGCAGCCTTTGTGGCTTAAAAAGAAGCAGCGCAATATCCTGTACATGGACTTGAGTGATGTTGCTTGAGTCAGCGTTGGCTGGTACTGACTTTATAAGTTTGCCAATGAAAAAGAATCAACGGGTGTGGAGTAATAAAGCAGCCATCCCCCTTTCTCTGCTTGAGGCTAGCAGTTAAAAGCTACATTAGCAGCTATTAGCATAGCACAGCTGAATCTCTGCATTTCTGTCACAAGTTTTGACAAGGGGAGAAGAATGTAGAGAACAAGGAAAATACCTCTGGTTCTTCTTTCTGACAATGTTATAGCAGTGTAATGCTAACTCAGTGAATAACAATTAAACTTAGGATGTGCACAGATATGACAGAAGGTTAGTTTTGCTAACAAATTGATACTATCACATTGCTTTTAAAGAGACTTTATTACACTTTTAGAAAGCCACCCCATTTCTAAATCTACATCTGTCACCTGTCTGTGTTTCCACTCACCTTGTTACAATAGTCCTCACCTGTGCACTCTCTGTTGTCTCCTGCTAGGGGTCGGGCCTTTGCAGTGGTCCTCTGCGTTTGGGCGGTGGCCTCCCTCATCTCCTTCCTGCCCATCCATCTGAAGCTGTCGATGTCATACGATGATGAAGCTAAGCGGTGCTTGGAGGACAAGTACTGCTGTGATTTCAACACCAACGCAGCGTACGCGGTGTCTTCCTCGATCGTGTCCTTCTACCTGCCGCTGGTGGTAATGATTTTCCTATACGCCAGGGTCTTCCAGGAGGCGCAGAAAACAGCTGGAGAAGATTAGAGGGAGGGAGAGGCACTTTTCTCACTTGCATTACGCTGTACAGCTGTCTTATCCAGAAGATAGTCCAGCATTGAACAAACAAACAGGAACTCAGGAGGAAGAGGAGAGACTAAACATGCAGAAAACAGGAGATACAGACACAGGGAAGGGGGAACATATAGCAGAAAGCAGAGGAAGGACAGAAAAAGGTGAAGGAAAATACTCTGCTGCAAAACGTCTTAAGTTCTGTTTGAAGGAGCACAAGGCTGTAAAAACTCTTGGGATCATCATGGGAACCTTCACCTTGTGTTGGCTACCCTTCTTCATCCTCAACATCCTCATGACCTTCCTCAGTTTAGGGGATATTAAGCTGCTCTTCAGACTCCTCAACTGGCTGGGATACTCTAACTCGGCCTTCAACCCACTCATCTACTGCCGCAGCCCCGACTTCAGGCACGCCTTCCAGGAGATACTCTGTCTCAGGGGCAAAAGGGGGAGCAGGGGAGGGAGGAGAGGATGGGGATGGTGCAGGGACAGAGATTGTTACACCAAGCCCCCAGGTAAGACGAATGTGGGCTCAGACCTGAATGGTGTCAGGGGGCTGGACCTTCAGCAGAGGTTGGAGTGGAAGGGCAGTTTGGACAGCTCTATTCGGGACAGCTCGCTAAGTCTGGCTCCTCCTCCGACTCCTCGCCTGGACCAGGTTGTAGAGGTAGCTCCTGGTTCCCTGACAAACCGGCAGGCTAACAGCTCTGCTAACGGGAGTTGTAAGGAAAATCTGGCTTCAATTGAACTGAAGTCTTTACATTGTGAAAGTCGAGTCGTGCTGTGAACATCAGTTTGGTGGAGTTCAAAATGTTTGTTTTGGTTTGACAAAGACTTGTTGTTTTTTTAGGCGGTAGCTTGAAGTGTTGCTAGCCAATATTAATATGTTTATTCAGTCAGTGTTACAGAGGGTTAACGTGTGGTCACTGTTCTTTTTTTCAAAACAGCTACACAAGTAAACCATGTTCAGCAGTAATTGTCGGCATTAAAAATAGTCTGACTTAAAGCTGGAGGAATGAATGAAGATTAAAACAGATTTTTGTTATCAAAAGCATTCAGTATTCAGACCCTGACTGATATTTTCAACAGAAACCATCACATTTGCATTGCTGAAAACTATGTTTGCCAGCAACAAAGGCACAAGCCACAAACCCACCATGAAGCAGAGATTAAAAAAATAAATGTTGTTTGCCCTGTAGCTAAACAGTCTTATATGAAACAGAGGGTCTCAGTTGAGGCTGACTCATAATAAATATCCCCCTGAGATTTTTGTTTTCCATTCCTTCCTGATAAACCTCAGAGCAGGTCCAAAATCATTTGCTGGTGTATATTTGTGTGTAAGATAAACATCTGAGACCCAAACTTGTGACTATCATAACTTTCTTTCTTTGTGTTCGCTTTCTCCCATTACAAATTTGCAGGAACTATTTTCTGCCTCTTTATCGCTCCAAACATCAGCAGCCACGCTTTGATTTTCTCTGTCCCTCTAATAACATTGTAATCGGTCAGATAGGGGTGGGAAGAGGATTTTCAGGCAGTTGGTTCTGTCTTGATAACAATTTCTGTCACAATGCAAGGTAATAACTTATTTTTGACATTACTCAAAAACATAGTTGAAATGAAGGTGTGTTTGAATAGGTTTTAATGTCAAATAATGATCTAATTATATTAAAGTAATCATTAGCATATACATTTAGATTGCATTACACATTACACAAGAGGACGAATTACATTTTGAAATTAATCTCCCTAACCCTGCTTTTATGTGTATGGATGATTGTATAGATGAATTTACACCTGAACTGGGTATTGAAGGTCAATAATTAGCAGTTGTTAGTAAATATGTTCTGTGTGTGTCTGTCTGTATGTTTTGTGTACCTGTGATGTGATGATTAACTATTTGTGCGGAGCTTGAAATGTGCCATTGAATATTTTCAATGTACTGTAATGTGTCCACAGATTATTTGAAAGTTGGAAAATACTTGTTTTTTAATTTAAAATTCAGTTATTTATCTGTGCCTCAAAAAGAACAGTTGTTTTATTGTGCAATTTGTATTATGTCTGTAAATACATGTGGAGTTTAAGCAGCACTGAAACTCGAGTTTACACTCAAATTTTCATTTTATACTTTGTGTGTACTGAGACATAACTGAAAAATTGAATGTAAAAACCAAAAGTAGGTTTGGGTGTGTAGTTGTGTACAAGAGGAACTTTTTTTAATTTTCTACCTCCATCATACTCACATCTCATGTCGGTAAATATTTATTCATAACCTGTTGGATCTTTTTGTGAATAAAAAAATGAAGTTTGACATGTGTATGTCTGAATCTGTTGCTCTGCTATGTGTTTATCGAGTGGGTGGATGGGTGTGTGATCATACGAGACAGACTGCCATAAAGAAAGAGAGGGAGAGATAACAAAAAGATAAATAAGGTTAAAATTAGCTGGGTACTATTCACAGCATGTCGTTCAACAAACAGCCCAGGGTCATTTAGGGTTATTAGACTGGATGCTTATCGAATCTTTCCTTTAAAAAGTGCCAGATACTGCAATGCAAATTCTACATTTTAGCATTGAAACACACTGACAATTGGCATAAAACAAACAGTGATACAGACCCCCAAGGAGCATTCTGTAATTACATTTTAATAAATCATATAAGAAGTTACCATAACCTCTATAAACAAATGATTGCAGATGCTGAATCTGCAGAATGTGTAGGCAGTGGGTCAAAGTTTAGTATTGGCAGTGTGCTAGTTTCCATTGGCCGTCAGAAAGGTATTGACCAATCCGCTATAAGTAGGATTTGGTTGCATGTTCCTGCAGATGGAAAAAAAGGGGCTGAATATATTGGCCAATGTGCAATATAGAAACACAATGCCATTCTGTACAATGATTTAGCTTATTAATAATTTAACATACATGTGAAACTGTTACTAGAAGTGTTCATTTAGTTCAAACTCCATTATGACGTCTCAAGTTGCAAACCGTACTATAAACAACTCTTATTCTTGATATCCGCTTTCTACACCAGAATCTGAGAAATATTGCCGCCAGAGGCTTATCGTCATCAGATCAGTTTCCAATGCAAGATTTGAATGACCATAACTCTGGTAATTTTTGAAAAAAAGTATTGAAAGTGTTCTTTGTCAACTAAAAAATGGGATCAGGAAATGTGATTATTTTCACTGTGCAACTTTAACCTTTTAACTAAGCCCATGGGACAGAGGCTCTTTGTGAGTATCCAGTCATCCAGTTGCAAGGACTCTGCTATTTGTGTGTGTGTGTGTGTGTGTGTGTGTGTGTGTGTGTGTGTGTGTGTGTGTGTGTGTGTGTGTGTGTGTGTGTGTGTGTGTGTGTGTGTGTGTGTGTGTGTGTGTGTGTGTGTGTGTGTGTGTGTGTGTGTGTGTGGCGTGACGTACAGTGACAGGTGCAGGCGGTCACGGCACACGCAGTATCAGCTACTGCAGAGGAAATAGCTATACTGACTCAATACATGCAGACCCACACAAACACACACACACACACACACAAACACACACACACACACACACACACACACACACACACACACACACACAGCTTTACAACTTTATGAGACAGCACAATGTGTGTTTAAGTGTGAATTTGACAATTTTCCAATTTACATAACGTTTTTGTTATGTGTCCTACAGTATATCTTAGCTATATTAGTGTCTTGTCGTATTTTTGCATTTGTTTTTTGTATAAAACCCTGCAAATTGTCTTCTGAATGTTTGTATGTTGTGGTTTAAATACATAAAATATGTTTCTTGGCACAGACTCACATCATAAAGAAACCTTTAAAGTGTTCTCAGTGGTAATGTAAATGTGTTTCTAAAGAATTTTACAACATTGAAACAAGGCATGGACATTAATAGCTGGTACCATATTTTCGTTCTGTGTGTGTATCTGTTTACAACTCAACCCCTTAAGCTTTACTCTAACTCAAAAGTGTTGTGCACATTGAAGCATTAAATCCATTGGGAACTTGAAATGTTGTTCATCCTGCCACCTTCCTCTGCCACATGCAAGTGGCTACCCTCTCTGTCAAAGATTTGTCTAGGTAATACTGTGTTTTATCCTGTTAAGAGGTGTTAACCGGCATTATACTGTTGACAACAGGCAATTGTATATTTCCTGTGTAATCACTCAACCACAAAGACTCAAGCATTTGTATGCAAGATTACAGAAACACGCACACACACCCCTGTTGAAAGACATGTGCGGTTTGATTCTGTAGTTCAAAACAGACACCCTCAGGGCGGTGCCTCAGGCCTTGGTACACAGTACACAGGGCTGGAGGTGTGCCCTCTAGATAAACAAACAAACACACACATTCACAAACTAACAAATGCGCGCCTAAAAAGACCCTGAAAAGCAGTGACACCGTACGTGTATATGCACACTTAAGCATGGGAAGATGCTCACACACTGGCAATGCAAAATATGCAGAATATACGTAGACAGATACACAATGTCCTGAATGTGTGCGAGAGAGATGTGCCAAGTGTATCTTATGATCACTGAGAGTTTATAGATGGTGAGTGTGTTTTGCTGCCTGAACTGAAGCCAAACTAAACATCTCCTGCCAAAAAGCAAGAAAGAGAGTGAGAACAGACAGATATTCTGCGTTTGTCTGTCTGCTGATGTCATGCACATACACACACGTTTTCTTTAAATTATACATTTTGAACATTTTAATCACAGAGCAGTGAGGGATGATCAAACGCAGCACTACAGTTTGATTGGCACTGAAGATAGGAAGATATGAACATCACAGACACAGCTTTGATCTTTTTTAAAGACTGAATGCATGGATGTGTGCATGTGTGTGTGTGTGTGTGTGTGTGTGTGTGTGTGTGTGTGTGTGTGTGTGTGTGTGTGTGTGTGTGTGTGTGTGTGTGTGTATGTGTGTGTGTGTGTGTGTGTGTGTGTGTGTGTGTGTGTGTGTGTGTGTGTGTGTGTGTGTGTGTGTGTGTGTGTGTGTGTGTCTTTCCGGGTGACTACTCTTTTACAGTGGACTGCTGTTCGTCACAGAGACATTTTAATGTTTTTCTGTCCTTGGGTGCTTGTTAGAGGCACTTAAGCCCAGTGAGAAAGACACTGACGGATACAGACATAAATCTAAAAAATTATTCTAAAAACAAAAACTAACTCATCCACATCACAGTTATAATCACCATTGAAACAAGACATCTAGACTCAACACAAACTCATTCCCCTGGCATGCTGCATGTTTTACTGTAGCTGTCTGCTTGTAGGGTTAATACTTTATGACTGAATATTGTGAATTATATTCTTTGATATGATATATAGCCTGCGCTATCTGAACATCAAGTTTGTTCATTGTTCTTTGTCATCATTGCAAACGTCAGATATGGGAACAAACACTACAAATGTTTCCAGCCACAAGAACATGACTCAACACTACAATGAATGTTCCTGGTCGCTTTGGTCTACAAGTCCTCTCTTATCTTGTTCACACGTCATTATGCGGTAACACACTGACTTCACTAGATGTTAATGAAACCATTTTATCTGGTTTTGGATTTTGGCCCTGTTCACATGAGCATTGGATTTTGGTGGTTGGGCAATGAGTACTTTTATTTTACACTTAAAGCTCTTAAGCACTTAAACGCTATAGATGTTATTAAAGGATTTTTGGAGTTGTTGGAATAGCTGTCCCGCCTGCTTCCATTCATTATGCTAAGCTAAAAATGGTCTTTGGTTAAGCCCCTCATCTAACCCTCGGCTATAAGGTAAATTAGTGTAGAACCATGAAGCATCTCTGCTTGTCTAGCAGACATCTCTCAGTGGATGTCTGCTCACCACCTCAAGCTCAACCTTGACAAGAATGAACTGCTTTTTCTTCCGGGAAAAGATTGTCCCACTCTTGACCTAACAATCAACATTATGAAACAAAAATATATTGTAATATATTGGTAAATATAATACAATATATTGGATCATACATTTCCATATATGGGAAAGTAGTCCTTATATTTTTAAATATATTGCAATATATGCATGGACCATGTATGGCTATATATTGATACATATAAAAAAAATATATTGCAATGAAAACAAAAACTGCACTATACATTTATATGTAATAGTTTTATTGAAACACTCATTTATCTTTCATGAGTTTACATAAAATTGAACAGATATTCATAAACAGTTATCTCACTTCGTTTTGTATAGTTACCCACTTTATATATGAACATATGTTTGATGGTAGCCTACATATAAAAAAAGTACAAATTGTCCATTGAATGATGGAAAATAATATACAGTTTATAAATATATATAGACACACACATATATGCACGCATATATGCACGCATATATATATTCATATATGCGTGCATATATGCACGCATATATATATTCATATATATATATATATATATAAATATATATATATGCATATATGCACGCATATATATATGAATATATGCACGCATATATATCTATGCATATATTACGGCCGACCGGCTATTTGGAGTGGAACGCAGCCCATCCACGGCAGACAGCCCAAACAGTATTCGAATGCGCCACTTCCGGCTGATTTCGGGGAGCCCGCCCCCCTCTCCAGCAATAGATTGATCTGATTGGCAGATTCAAATCTGCGTTGCTGCCTCTGTCTGTTGATTCTGTCGCTGAGTGTCAAAGAGAAAGCGTTCATCAGGTGCTTCGAAACGGAAAATTAAAAAGAAACGAGAGGAAAATACAGCACCAGAGTCAGGTATGTGTGTGAGCATTTAAAACTATTTTAAATTGAAATAATTCTGCATGTACACTATAAGTAGTCTAGTTGCTTAATCCGTATGTCCCGTCTCTCTGCACTACACCAGCTACATTAGCTAACGTTAGTTAAATTAGCTATGTTAGTTCCCTCGTGTATGAGTGTATAACCGGTCCGCAGCTTTGTGAACATTCAATTTCGAAGATTTTTTCGATGTTACAGTCAACTGAAGTCGACCCAAAACAGCCAAAAATAGCGGACCTTTAGATCGCTAACATTTTAGCATAAGTCAATGGAGTTTAACATAGCGAAAACTAGCCCCACGGCTAACGGACATTTTCTGACTGGTGACGATGATGAGCTAGTTAAGTAATGTAATAGTGATGGGAATTCCGGCTCTTCTTGGTGAGCCGGATCATTTGGCTCGGCTCACCAAGAAGAGCCGGCTCTTTCGGCTCCCAAACGGCTCTTCAGTTTACCACATATTATACCTTTTATAATTCAATCAAATGTAGCCTTGTTTTGACTAATGATTTATATGTGTACACATATCACTTAAATTATTCAATACATCCTTTGTACTGAAGTATTCAAAAGTAAAAATGACATGTTTAATATCAATTATTTGCTGTGGCCAATTGTTTTCATTGCATTTACAGACCCTTGTATCTCTCTGATACCACCCAATGAATGCACAGACTTGCTTGTCGAACCACGCTACACAAAGCAGATAGCAACACCTATAACAAAACCCGAGGTGACAGGGCTTTCAGTGTTGCAGCTCCTAGACTGTGGAACAGCCTCCCAGTACATATCCGGACTGCTGAGTCTATTGAACTTTTTAAATCTCAGCTAAAAACTCACCTCTTTGCACTGGCTTTTAATACTAGTTGAACATTACATTTTTACATTTGTATGTGTTTTTTTAAAAATATTTTTCTAGTTATTGTGCTTTTTATCATGTTTTTAATTATTGTTTTATTATTGTACTCCCATTGTGTTATTTAATATGTATTGCCTGTACAGCACTTTGGTCAACTGAAGGTTGTTTTAAATGTGCTATATAAATAAATAAAGATTGAGATTGAGATAAAAACTTAAGCATAGACATTTTAAAAAATGGGCTACTCTATCGACATTTTAAAATTATATTTAAAGAAAAGGCCCTGACTAAACAGCAGGGCTCTATTTCAGTATTAACTATAGAAAAAAAGACAGCAACAGCTGACATCAAATCTTTGCCGAGCCCAAGGATAATCATAAATAAATAACATAGTGAAAATAAATATATTGCAATGCTCAGTACAGCAGCATCCAACCGTCTCTAATCATAAAAAAACATAATAAAAATAAATGTATTGCAATGCTCAAAACAGCAGCATCCAACAGTCTCTAATCCTTGGATATTACATGTCACTGCATGCATGCACGGAGCAGCTGTAGCGCGGAGATCATCATATCATTCTGTCTTGTATTACTTAACAACAACAAAATAACAAAAAAAAACGGCTCGTTCGCGGGCGCGAGCCGGCTCCCGTCGTTCACTTAAAAGAGCCGGCTCTTTGAGCCGGCTCGTTCGCGACCGACACATCACTATAATGTAACCACAGTTAGTCTATGTCTTGTAAATTCCCCTTGTTCTCCTTGATCTGCATTATATCGTTCGTGTTTTAGTCAGGCACATTTAGGGACAGCTAAAGTAGTTCAGCTACGGGTCTTCGAGCTGGTTACACATGTGCGTTCAGGACATTATTGCGCATCGTCACATGCATAATTACCATCGTCACAGAGAGAATGCGTTCGTGAAGAATGTGAGCATATATGCAGATCTTTAGTGTTGGTAATGTTATAAGATTGTATGCATAGTGTCCTGCTGAGTCAGTGTGTTAATGAGTCTTGATGTCCCGTTTTTAGTTGCTATGTTGTTCAGGAATTGAGCTAATGCTAGCTAGTTAGCTAAGTTAAGCTATTCAGTGATAGTGTGTGGATGAGATGCTAACTTAGCTTTTATTAGCCGTGTGTTTGCAACGTGTCTAATGTGTTTTAGCAACAATTAGTATTGCTGTTTCTTATTATTAATAACCATCGTCTGGTTAGTTATTGTAATTTGAACCTTATTTCTATTTCTGTGTATTTTGCAGAAACCATTCATTCATTCTCTACTCTACGTTAGGCTATGTGTTGTGGACTAATGCATTCAAGTTAGTTCACATTTTAGTTGTTATTGCCCCTGCTGACAATTGTGTGGATAATATGTAGCCTACAGTCAATGGCATTTCACATTTTGCTCTCCAGTGTATGTTATTTTAATGTTGACCCATAATACTATATATCTATATATTTTACAGGAGCATTGTTGAAATTCATAGGTCGAACTAAGCCTGCAGAACCACAAGTCAAGAGGACAGAGGAGCCAGATAGCAGTGGTGACTGAGACAGAATAAATAAGGAGAGAGGGCCCATGCAGAGGCAGACATCAGTAGTGAGGAATCAGACCCAAAAGATACGAGGACAGAGGAGCCAGATCGCAGTGGTGAGGAACGCACTGTCATTTAATTTCACTGTTATTTTACTTTTCACATATCACTTTATTCACTATTCAGCTTAGTTATCCTTGCCATGAAGGATTGAATGGATGAATGTTCTATATTATTTTAATGACAGATTGAACCACAGCAATATTGTTTTAGAGATTTTATATGTTTAACTGCTATGCCTGTCATCTCTGCTCTGTGTCATTGTGTTGTCTCCTGGGTTCTGTAGTGCCCGGAGTCTGTCTTTTTATTTTTTTCCTCCCAAACCCCATCCCCTCAGGACGCCTTTTGCCTCCTGTCAGGTCATCATTGTAATAAGAATTTGTTCTTAATTGATTTTCCTGGCTAAATAAAGGTTCTACTACTATTTATTCAGTTATTTTATTACTGGTACTGCTAATTGCATTATGCGTATTGTTGTATATTGTATATACGTATGTATTTACTACTACTACTTACAAAATCGAGGGTTGTAGCTTTGTGTCAGTACATATTTCAGGGTTTTTCTATGCCTTTGTTCATCTAAATTCTAATACTCATAGGCGACTACCACTCCTGCCGATGCCGAGGCCCAGTTCTCCCTTCCCACCACCCCAGGCTCATTGTGCTAGGTAAAACTCTCATTCAATAAAAGTAGTCTTTTAAAGGTGGGGTAGGTAATTTTGGAGAAACCAGCTCGAGATCGCTAGAATTTGAAAATACACAGCCGGAAAAAATGTGCCACTTCCTTACAGAGCCCGTCCTCCAACACACACGAACGCGCACATGACCAATGAGGGCACGAGATAAGTTTGTGCACAGATGGAAGGCTGACAGGCAGGTAGGCCATCCAGTCATTTCAGCCGGGCCGGCTAAAATGATTGGTTGTGCTTTTTACAGTACCACGGCTTCCACAGATGATATTTTTTTATGGATTTTTTTGTCAAAGCACTTAAGATATTCATTGCTATCGGGATGTTAAGAGTATTCCATGGAATATAACAAAAAGTGTATCTCGAGCCGGTTTCTCAAACTTACCTACCCCACCTTTAAAGATGAATGCAATTACATTTTTTTAAGTTTTAAACAGAACTGTCACAGATGCAGATGCTTGGTCCAAATTCCATAAAATATACCAACCAGTAGCGCCACACTCAGATGAAAATGTACAAAGCCTATTCTTCCACTATTTGTATTCCCACATTATTCACCAAGCCAGCCCATGCTTTAATATAGATATTATGGATATTGTTATAATTCCTGCTGTCTTTTGTGAACTTCTAATTATTTGTAATTGTTCTGTTCCACAGATGCTGTAGTAAACCACCATCCAGGGACCAAGACATCAGATATAAGAACATCCATTAACACAAGAATTTGTGAGTAAAGGCACGAAAAAAACAAGATTGACGATCAAATAGGGTACAAGACTGTTTGGCCCTGTTCCGGACCTTGTTTTAATGAGTGATCAGCTCATGTTTAAAGTTGTCACCAGGTGAAACAAAAAACAAGATTGTTAAATAGGATAACAGACTGCTCTTTTTGGCCCTGTATGAAATAACAATGCATCATTTATTAACTATACCTATACAAAATGTAATACATTTTCCCTTCATTATGTAATAACACCTCCTTTTGTAATAATTTGCCCATTATGTAGTAAACAAGTTCAATGCAAATATGTAATACATGTCGCCACATTTTGAAATATATTATTACATATTGCTGTGGTTATTACAAAATGAGTTGCAAACAATAACATTACAACTGTTTATTTATTTATTCAACCATGAATCATCCTTAATCATAATTTAAAAATATTTCAGTAGAATATCTTTCATTGGCCAAAACTAGATCAAGTGTTACCATATTCATTAGCCAACATGTATATCAACATCAATTTTGGGATATATTTACAGTTTGGTTATGGTTACATAATGAATATTACAGTTTTTTAAAAGGGCAACTCACGCATTTTGTAATAACCATTGCAAAATGTAATAATTTATTACAAAATGCAGGGAAATGTATTTTATATTGCGTTCAGGTTGTTACAGAATGCAGCAGATTATTACAAAATGTGGGTTTTATTACATAATTACATGAAAATGTTCTTGAGTCATTACATAATGTGTTGTTTATAGGCCTTTTCTTTTATTCTTTCCTTGTCCTTCTTTTAATGAGTATTTTGATAACTGTTACACATTGATAGAAAAAAACAAATTAAGCTTCTCATTATTCAGACTCAGCTCTCAGCGCTTAAGCTTCTTTTAAATGTTGATAAAACCAAGGTAATGCTCTTTTCAAAAACTAAAAAGACACCAGAGCCTGTTTTAGATATTGTAACTACGCAAGGGATAAAACTTGAAGTGGTTACCTGTTACAAATACCTTGGTATCTGGCTTGATGATTGTCTCACTTTTAAACTTCATGTCAATAACCTGCTTAAAAAACTGAGGGTTAGGCTAGGTTTCTTTTCCAGGAACAAGTCCTGTTTCTCACTTGAGGCCAGAAAAAGGCTAGTCACTGTGACCTTTTGACCTGTGCTGGACTATGGTGATCTGATCTATATGAATGCACCTGCCAATTGCCTGGTCAAGTTAGATGCCGCCTATCACAGTGCACTGAGATTTGTGACAAACTGTAAAGTATTAACCCATCACTGTACCCTGTATGCAAGGGCAGGTTTGCCTTCACTAACTGTACGGAGGCTCAGTCACTGGTACATTTTTATATACAAAGCCATGTTAGGGAAACTTCCTTCCTACATCTGCTCCCTGATCTCACGGCGAATTGTAAGTGGCTACTGCCTGAGATCGAATGCTGTGGTTTTATTAAATGTGCCAACTGCTAGGACTGTCTTAGGGAAGATAGCATTTAGATGCGCAGCTCCGCTAACTTGGAACAGTCAGCAATTTGGTTCCACTAAATGTTTTTAAAGCAAGGATAGATGCTATCCAATCGGAAACTGTTGGAACCTGTAAATGTTACTAGCTATGTAAACTGTAGTCACTGTAAATATGCTGTATGATGTCCTTTTTTGTTTTTCTGTTATGTTTATATGTATTCATGTGGAACCTACTTGCAGCAGGTCACCCTTGAAAAAGAGATCAATGATCTCAATGGGATTCACCTGCATAAATAAAGGTTTGAAATTAAATGAAAGATTTTTTTTATCAGAACATGCATTTCTCCTCATTGTGAACATATATTGCACTCATGTTCAGAATATATGGTACGTACATGGTCTTTTATAAATCTGAATATATATATAGTGCATACATGTCCCCATATAATTGTGAATATATAGCGCATACATGTCCCCATATAATTGTGAATATATATATAGTACATGTCCCCATATAATTGTGAATATATTCTGCATACATGTCCCCATATAATTGTGAATATATTCTGCATACATGTCCCCATATAAATCTGAATATATAGCGCATACATGTCCCCATATATTTGTGAATATATATAGTACATGTCCCCATATAATTGTGAATATATTCTACATACATGTCCCCATATAAATCTGAATATATAGTACATACATATCCCCATATATTTGTGCATATATATAGTACATGTCCCCATATAATTGTGAATATATATAGTACATGTCCCCATATAATTGTGAATATATTCTGCATACATGTCCCCATATAATTGTGAATATATTCTGCATACATGTCCCCATATAAATCTGAATATATAGCGCATACATGTCCCCATATATTTGTGAATATATATAGTACATGTCCCCATATAATTGTGAATATATTCTACATACATGTCCCCATATAAATCTGAATATATAGTACATACATATCCCCATATATTTGTGAATATATATAGTACATGTCCCCATATAAATGTTAATATATAGTAAATGCATGTTCACATATATACACAACCAATATATTATATATATTTACATATATTACTCAATATATGGAAAGCGGCAATTACTGATGTATTTCCCATATATTACAATATATTATCACAATATATTATTCAATATATATATATTGTAATATATTAACACAATATATTATTCTATATATCTTCAATATATTTTCAATATATTTTGTAGATATGAATAAATATGTTTTTCATGTTGATTATTAATCAGTATCACTTGGTGTAGCCAACAGCAAGATTTCCTTTATTAAATCTTTTCAATTAACCAGTAAATCAGAAAACAAAATAATGCAATATATTGACAGTTAATATATGGGGAAATATATTTTCTTTGCGTAAGGGGCCCCTCTGTTGTTTCCCCGACTCAGACTGCAAGGAATCTGGGTGTGACCCAAGATAACTAACTGTCCTTCACTGCAAACATCGCTGCAACAACCCGCTGCTGCAGATACACTCTTTACAACATCAGGAGGATACGTCCCCTCCTGACCCAGGAAGCGACGCAGCTTCTGGTCCAGGCTCTCGTCCTCTCACGCCTAGACTACTGCAACTCCTTCCTGGCTGGTCTACCTGCATGTGCCATCTGACCTCTGCAGCTCATGCAGAATGCAGCGGCTCGTCTGGTCTTCAACCTTCCTAAATGTTCCCACACCACGCCGCTCCTCCGCTCCCTTCACTGGCTTCCAGTAACTGCTAGAATCCACTTCAAGACACTGGAACTTGCGTACCATTCTGTGACTGGTTCTGGCCCTTCCTACTTCCAGGACATGGTTAAACCATACACCCCAGCACGTGCACTCCGCTCTGCATCAGCCAAACGGCTCGCTGCACCCTCACTGCGAGGGGGACCCAAGTTCCCATCAGCAAAAACACGTCGGTTTGCTATCCTGGCTCCAAAATGGTGGAATGAGCTCCCCATTGACATCAGGACTTTGAAAGCTTACACATCTTCCGGCGCAGACTGAAAACTCATCTCTTTCGACTCCACTTCGACCAAAAAAAACAACAAAAACAAAAACAAAATAAAAAGCACTTATATACTAACTAAGCACTTATATACTAACTAAGCACTTACATACAAACAAAACACTTACCTACTAACTAAGCACTTACTAACAAAGCACTTATATACTAACTAAGCACTTACATACAAACAAAACACTTACCTACTAACTAAGCACTTACTAACAAAGCACTTATATACTAACTAAGCACTTACATACTAACAAAGCACTTATATATTAACTAAGCACTTACATACAAACAAAACACTTACCGACTAACTAAGCACTTACTTACTAACAAAGCACTTATATACTAACTAAGCACTTACATACTAACAAAGCAGTTATATACTAACTAAACACTTACCTACTAACTAAGCACTTACATACTAACAAAGCACTTACATACTAACTAAGGACTTATATACTAACAAAGCACTTACATACTAACAAAGCACTTACATACTAACAAAGCACTTATATACTAACAAAGGACTAGCTTATCTAAAGCTAGTTGAGTAGCACTTGAAATGGTTTGGCTCTATGAAACCTGATGTACTTATATGATTCTGTTTTCTTCAAGTTTGTATCTTCTTGGTCGAATGCACTTATTGTAAGTCGCTTTGGATAAAAGCGTCAGCTAAATGAAATGTAATGTAAACATGGAGGAAATGAAGTTAAAACATGTCAAGAGACACTTCACCGTATTTAACACACTATAAGTTACATCAGAAGCATCTTCTGCTGTCGTACACTGAACCCACCACAGACTTTATACATGGTACAAAAATATAGATTATCATGGCTGTTCAGAAGTAGAGATGAAACCCTAAGAAGTGTTTGTACTGCAACCATCAAACTGAGGGGAGCCCCTCTTAACCTGTGGATGGTATTTGGGGCCCTGGTGGTATTCTGGGAGTTGAAATTCAAACAGTCCTCAGCTCAAGGTGTTGATCTTCCTCTATTCTCTGTATGGATTAACTTGACAGATCCATAAATTACTGAAGCGAGCAAGTTTTGTCTGGGTTTACCAGTGAGCCAATAGGAGCGGATTTAAATCAACTTTGTGACAGTTTTTTGTATATCCAAGCTATATTTGATGTATTGTGTTTTCCAGAATTGTGTCATGATATTCTAAACATATTTATGGAGGCACCAAAGCGCCAAGAGAGGATTATTTTCCAAATTGATAAAATGTACAAAAAATGTTGACATTGGGGACCGATACAAATCTATTAGAATTGTTTTTTGTTTTTTTTACACATTTTCAATGGAGCTGCTCCCAGTTACATAAACTTTCATCAAGTTTAATTAAAATAAGCCCAGCAGTTGGACCAACAAACAAAAATAAACTCAAAACATGACTTTACTTTTACTTGTGCCAACAATCGCACAGTTGACAACTTTTGGGTCCAGCATTTCTGTAGCAAAGGTGTTTACAGGGTGGGGATGCTAGCCCTACACTATGTGCGTTCTCATGCAGGCTTTCCATCTGTGGCATAGTTAGTACCTGCCTATAGTCATGGTGAAGATGCAAATATGCTGCAAATTTGTCCAAGTGGCCATTGGTACTGAAATCGAAGAATAAAATCATTCCCCTTAAAAATATGGTCCTCAAAGGCCATTATTATAAAATACATTCTGTAAAACTGTGGACAGGTCACATGATACTGCATCCTAGGTCAATAATTACTCTGTCTCTTAGTATTCAAAATGTTCATTTCAAAAAACTATTTGTAAAAAGCCAGAAAATGTTAAATCTATAAGCTGATTCAGTGTTTATTAGGTGTGCATTACGGAAAAAGAGAGCTGTTTAGAGAACATAGTTTCACTGTGTGAGATGGTGCTTGTTGATGGCTTACTCACACGCTAGGTGCCATTTCTGTTTCATGGAAAAACACATTGTGCATTCAGTACAACAGATAATTGCGTGGGTGTAGACTTGTCGGTACTTCCTTGTTGTTGAAATGAGACCTGGCTATTTCCTAAAAGTGTGTCAGTGGCTTGTGGCGCTGCAACATATGGCGTCACACCAGCTGACTTGGCTCTAGATTGCGAGTCCATGTATTATATGCATTAGTGTAGAACGTCTGTGCAAACGTATTGGTAGCTTGTGACTTTGAATGTGTCTGAGTTACGTGTGTGTGTGTGTGTGTGTGTGTGTGTGTGTGTGTGTGTGTGTGTGTGTGTGTGTGTGTGTGTGTGTGTGTGTGTGTGTGTGTGTGTGTGTGTGTGTCTATTATACATTTCCAGGACAGCACAGGAAGTTCAATTTTCCTGATTATCCTGCCGTCTTCCTGCATCCTGACACCAAAGGAAAAACTTCACACCGAGTTTGAATCTAATTAATATAAGAAAATTGGCATATTTGTCATCTGAGCCATTCAAGTTTCCCTTAAAGGTCCCATGACATGGCCATTTCTACTGATCATAATTCCATTGTTGAGGTCTACTAGAATAGATTTACAATGTTCAATGTTCCAAAATCACACATCTCTGTATAGTATGTGTATTCACTCTCTGTCCTAAACGGCTTGTTGGAGCTCCTGCCCCCCCCCCCCCCTCCCTATGAGCCCACTGTGCTCTGATTGGTCAGCTCGCCCACTCTGTTCTGATGAGTCCCCCACCGTTACAGCAGAACATTAGTGATTATGTGTTACAATGGCGTTAGCAACCAGAAAATGACACCAGTAATGACAAACTGAGAATGCTGCGTGGGGTCTGGGTGCCGTGTTGGCGGGATGTTGTGGGGCTCGCTGCTGTGCCCTTTGAGGCTCGAGGAGCGGACAGTGTGAGCTGGATTACTGGTGTTGTTTCCTGGTTGCTGCGTGGGGTCTGTGAGTTTGTGTGTGTGCTCAGGCTGAGTTCAGGCTGAGTTTCGCGGTGTCTCGCTGTCTCAGGCTGAGTTCAGGCCCGCGGCTGAGAAAAGATAAGGCTGAGTGAGTGTGTGTGTGTGAGGAAGTCTGTCGATTGGTCCATTTGGACCAATCCGCGGAGCCGTTACGTCACTATACTCAGGAAGAAAAAAATGGAAAAAGAAAAATCTCCAACGAGGCGTTCTGGGGCAGCATAGACAGGTCTTTTCTGTGTTAGAGTTTTACTCGCTAGTGTACTTAGGGTAGGGTTTGTGACTTTGCAGACCGTTTACATAAAACATAAAAAGCTACATAACACACAAGGGGATGGGTAATAACCAGAAAAGCATGTCATGGGACCTTGACCACTACAGACTAAATTATAGAAAAGTCCTGATATTAACGGTTACTCCTGCACTTGCACAGAAGGGTGGCTGCGTTTTACAACAAAATATGGGCTTACAAATCTTAACTTGTATTGTTTTGTCAACATTACAAAATTGTTACCAGTGTTTACAACTCTGAAGATTATTGTCTGCATCTTAAGAAATCCAATCACTGCACGTTAACAGCATCAGGTTACATTACATCAGGCCTGATTAGATCTAATTAGATAAGGATTACATCGTCACTTAAACACTTTGCTAGCCAGGAAGACAGAGGACCAAGCCAACAACGAGAGGAGAGACTTTAATTCGCGCTGGCTGTCTGAGGCTGTCGTTACTCCTTTCTTCTTATCGTGACTTTTATTATCTAATCATGCCAGTACGCATTAGGAGACGACTCGGATACACAAATCGAATTTGACTCACACTGCTACCGAACAATGCAAATAAGACATGGAGGTGTCTCTGTTTATTTGTGATCACATCTCTGTGTTCCAGCTGTCACACTCTGGATGGCAATGTATACATACATTGAGAGAGAAATAATGCACATAGAAACCATGGGAGATGTTTTGTTGCAATGCATGCATCATAGACCTTTTCACACCTAAAGGCTTTATTGAATCCGAAGAAGTCAAGACCTCCAAGTTTTGTACCAAGCCATCCGTTGGTAAAAATCCCTGTTTAATCCTTCACTTGTCAAAAAGGGGACACTGCTGGTTTATTTCCTTATGTTGCTAATTGTGCTTTAAGTTCTGCCAAAGCCTGCTGGATTTTTCCGACACCAAACTGGGTTGCTCATGGCAGAGGACACTTGTGGGGACTGAGAACAAACAAGGTACTATGCTGTTATTCGGAACTCAGGGATGGGAAACTCAGGATGACGATTGAATTTTGACCTTGGACCTCAATATGTAATGACATAAAAAATGAAACAACTCTTCTCTCTGTCTTCCTGAAGCCCTGATGATCATGATAAGGTCTGCTCTGATCATGAGGGTAATTTTCTGTTAAATTTGAGGAACCACACAAACAAGTGACTAAAGAAAATGTCTATTATGCCTGGAATAGCCAACTTGTGATTACTGCTGTCCTATTCAAACCTGATTAGTACAACACAGCACATTAATCTTTGCAATGTGAACAGTTGATTCCACATTTCACACTGGTTTTTAACACAACAGCTTAAAGCAGTAAAAGTCAAAGCATTCTATTTCAAGGTCATGGACATAATTCCTAATATTTATTTAAAAAATGGCTTGAGATGTTTTATTGGGAGTTTTCTTTAAACTAAAGCTTGAGTAGTCAAACTACGGCCCTTGGCCAAAATATGGCCTCCTACCTTTTTCAAAATGTCCCGCTTTAAAGTTTTAAAATAATAAATTAGGCTTTAGCATATTTTTTACGAATGGCGCTGCACTGAGATTCTAGTTTAAAGGTGGGGTAGGTAATTTTGGAGAAACCAGCTCGAGTGCGCTAGCATTTGAAAATACACAGCCGGAAGAAATCTGCCACTTCCTTACAGAGCCCCTCCTCCAACACACACGAACCCGCACATGACCAATGAGGGCACGAGATAAGTTTGTGCACAGATGGAAAGCTGACAGGCAGGTAGGCCATCCAGTTACTTTAGCCGGGCCGGCTAGAATGATTGGTCGTGCTTTTTACAGTACTACGGCTTCCACAGATGAACATTTTGTATGGATTTTTTGTCAGATATTCATTGCTATCGGGATGTTAAGAGCATTCCATGGAATATAACAAAAAGTGTATCTCTAGCCGGTTTCTCAAACTTACCTACCCCACCTTTAAACTCTATAGCTTTTAAAAACATTGTATAAAATAATATTTTTCTTACCTTTTGGTTCGGAAACCAATATTTTACCTTTACGCCCTGTATATTAGAGGTACAGTAAACATTTACATTTGCATTATATTTGTTTAGGTGAGGGCATCCTAATATTTTAATTGGCAACTTCTCTGAGTTAAAGAGTTTAATTAAGAGCAGCAGAAACCATTTAACTTGTGAATATTATTAATAAGTAATATGAGGGCACACCACAACGTTGCTGTTCAGATGATTGTTTTCCATGTTTTCCACTTTTTTACTAGCAAGACTTTGCTGGGCTCCTTGTGTTTTTTTCAGCCATATCAGGGTTAATCAAATCAAATTAGAGATTTTCCAATTTTTGGTTGGGTTGTCAGAAAATGAGAATCAAATAAAATCTTAGATGACGTTTTTCATTGGTGAGTTGACAATTTCAAATACAATGCCGTCCTATATCACCCGGCTAACAGCAAACCGAGATGTCTTTGACATTAATGATATGCTGGTTGTGAGGATGCATGCCCTTTATTGTAATGTATTGAGCATGAACGTTTACTTCAGGAGAAATGATATCTGTGTTTATAGAGCAAATGTTAAATATATATACAATAGGTTGTGTGAGATCACCACACCAGTGTTGACGGAGCATAAACATAACAATTCAAGTCTATGTGTGGGCAGACACACACACACACACACACACACACACACACACACACACACACACACACACACACATACACACACACACACACACACACACACACACACACACACACACACACACACACACACACACACACACACACACACACACACACACACACACACAGGAATGATAAGATATACGAAGCCACCAGCACTGCAGCAGTAATGCCCAAAATTAGTAAGAGGGGACCAGCTCTCTGTCTCTCTCCCTCTCACATGCTCTCTCTCTTATATCTGAATCAAACACCACTCAGCTAAAGCAATTATGGAAATTATACAGTTTAATTGTGGTTGTGCTGATGTATTATTACTGAGGTTCTTCAAAGTGGACGTCTAATATGGTCTCTTGACTAAGGGTTACTGTCCTTGTTGATGATAATAGCAATAACATATAGAGTAACAGCCTATAATAAAGAATCCATTATATAACATTAACCGCCTATAGAAAGAACACAGTTTACCCTTAGGGTATTTTTTGGTGAAATCACAGCAGATTTAAGTTTACATAACCGACTCTAAGTTTAAAGGGGAGGTCTTCTCAGTGAATAGTCGGCCTTTAGATTTTCAAAGGGATTCAAGTCTGGGCTTGGACTCAAGGACATTCTTGTTCAGGAGCCAGTCCAGTGTTGAGCTGGTTGGATGCTAAGGTCATAAAACATATTTATTTTGCTGCAGACATTCATAAGCAGATTCTCCTTAAGAAGTGTCCCACATGTAGCTTTATCAGTTGCCTCCCTGCAAAGTTCCCCTCATCTCTGCTGTTAGAAATACCGTCCCCATTTGATGCTGCTGCTCCAAAGCTTCACAGAAAGGACTGTGCTAGAGGGTACTTTCAGCCAAACATACTGCAGCACTTTGTTTTGCAGAGTTCGGTGCAAACCACACATTTTACTTCACACTCTTTCATGTGATCTTTTTGCTAATCTTGCTGTTATTGCAGCCAACTATAATTAAGTCCAATTATATTCATCTTCTAATGAATCCACCATCTGTGCTAATATTAAATCCCAGCAGTTTATGGGGATATCTTCCTAAAAAGCAGTGTGTGTGTGCCAGGAGATGAAATTGAATACATATGTGCACAGATGCTAGGGTTTAGAGAAGAATGCCCCCGTGCACATGGAGGTGATTTGGGATCATTGTTCCTCCACACCAACATTACCACTGCTTTCCATTGCCTTTGTTGGGCTGAAAGGTAGTGATTTCCTATTCACACTTCAATGTATTATTCAAGGGGAATACATTGAAATGTATGTTATATGTTTCTTGTTGCCTCTTCTTCAGAACTTAATGTTGTGAATGTTGTACTACATTCAATATGTAGGAAATAAAAGTTAGCAATATTTTGCAAATAAACACAGAGAGAATAATGGACATACCCACACTATTGCACATACATTTGACATTGCAGCTTGTCTCCATTTACACTATGATGACAAAACAAGCGTTTTAACCACCTAAAGAAACATTAGATGATTGGCGCAAGAGACAGGCTTACAGTTATATCTCACACAGGCTCTGCCCTCTACTGGACTCTATGGGTACTACTCTCTATCATGCTGTGCGTGCTTTCACCTACTGAGTTACGTAAACGTAGCCGGCCAATCGGGGCGAGCCTACCTGAATGCGCTTGCAGGCCCACAGTATATAAGGCGGCTACGCACTCCGCCCGTCATCCTTTTTCTCTTCAGCGAGCGAGCAACAACTGAGCAGAGAAAGTAAAACGTGAGAGCGGGCCACGGTGCGTTCAAGGACAGAAGAAGCTCCGATTAATGCCTCTTTCTCTCTGAGAGAAAACAGCATTATGGCAGAGCGTGCGCTCTCACAGGAGCGTGCCGTGGTGCGCTCAGGGACCTCAGTGGAAAATCTGCCGTTTTTTTCTCTGAGTGAAAACTGCATTATAGAAAAACGGCCCTTTCTGTGTGAGCCCCCCATGGGTCAAACTTCCTTTTATGGAGGGTTTGACGGCGGAGTGGGCCACCAGAGAGTACCACAGCTTCATAGCTGCGGCTCCGCAGCTGATTGCACATCCCCTAACACAATATTATGGGGAATGGAAAATCAGTTGTGGATGGACAGGACACTGAGACTGGGTTATTCACTCCAGTTTTGCAGCATCCCTCCTCCGTTCAGAGGCATGAGAGAGGCAAATCTGTCATCCCAAGAGGTTTCCTCTCGGCAGAGATTCAGGCCCTGTTGCAGAAACAGGCGGTGTTTGTTGTGCACTCTCAAGACAGAGAGAAGGGGCACTATTCCCTGTACTTCATGGTTCCCAAGAAGACAGGAGAATTCAGGCCTATTCTGGATCTTCGATGCCTGAACCGGCACATTGCATGCAAGAAGTTCCATATGTTAACTATGAAACAATTACTGGGACTGGTGCAGCCAGGCGATTGGTTCACAACCATCGACCTGAAGGACGCTTACTTCATGTCGAAATTGCTCCAAAGCACAGAAAGTATTTGCGTTTTGCCTTCCAGGGGGTAGCCTACGAGTACAACAGACTGCCGTTCAGCTACTCCCTATCCCCACGCAAGTTCAGCAAATGTATGGCCACGGCGCTGCAACCGCTGCGCGACCATGGCATGAGGGTGTTCTTTTATCTGGACGACCTCATAGTCATGGCCAGGTCCAGGGAATGGGCAATGTTTCACACAGCCCAATTGATCCTACACCTAACCAAGTTGGGTTTTGCGGTCAATTGGAAGAAGAGCTCCCCATACCTCACCAGCAGGTAGAATATCTGGGGGTGATACTCGATGCAGGCAGACTACGTTCCACCCTGACAGAAAGCAGACAGGCATCCCTGCTGCGGGCAGTCTGCAGGCTGCGTCAGGGGGCGACGGTGACAGCTTTGACCATCATGCAGACTTTGGGTCTCATGACGGCTGCTCACTCCGTAGTGCCACTCGGACTGCTGCATGCACGTCGCATGCAGAGGTGGTTTATCGGCCTTCGTTTAGATCCTAAGAGGCACAAACGACGTCTGGTGACCATCCCCCCCTCAGTAGAGAGCAACCTCCGATTCTGGGGGTCCCCAGAGAATCTGCGGAGGGGAGCTCCACTGGGGCGAGTGACCTCCTATATCACAGTCTTCACAGACGCTTCAGTGACAGGATGGAGGAGGACATGCCTAGAGAGAGCTATAGGTGGTTGCTGGCCTCTGACAGGGGCTCGGCACAGCAACCTCCTGGAGCTGCAAGCAGGGATGTTGGTCCTACAGCACTTCAAACCCTTAATACAGGGCAAACATGTGCTAGTGTAATGAACAATTACAGGCCAATATCAAACCTGCCATTTCTAGGTAAAATCATTGAAAAAGTAGTATTTCAACAGTTGAGTAACTTCTTGCATTTAAATAACTGTTTGGATGTGTTCCAGTCAGGATTTCGTCCAAACCACAGCACTGAGACTGCTCTTGTAAAGGTCTTCAATGACATCCACTTAAACACAGACAGTGGCAGAACTTCAGTGTTAGTATTATTAGATCTCAGTGCTGCATTTGACACTGTTGACCACAACATATTACTAGACCGACTAGAAAACTGGGTGGGACTTTCGGCAACAGTTCTAAATTGGTTTGAGTCCTACTTAAAGGACAGAAAAAACTTTGTTTCTATAGGTAAATACACATCTGAGTTGACAAATATGACATGTGGGGTACCTCAAGGCTCCATCTTGGGGCCTCTTCTCTTTAACATCTACATGCTACCACTGGCTCAGATAATGAAAAACAACAAAATAAGTTACCATAGCTATGCGGATGACACACAAATTTACGTAACAATTTCACCAGGAGATTATGCTCCAATTCAAACACTGAGTAAGTGCATTGAACAAATCAATGACTGGATGTGTCAGAACTTTCTCCAATTAAACAAAGATAAAACTGAGGTAATGGTTTTTGGAGCCAAGGCAGAACGTATAAAAGTTAGCGCTGAGCTTCAGTCTGCAATGTTCAAAACAACAGATAAAGCCAGAAATCTAGGTGTAGTCATGGACTCTGACCTGAGTTTCAACAGTCACATTAAAACAGTTACTAAATCAGCCTACTATCACCTAAAGAACATATCTAGGATTAAAGGACTAATGTCACAGCAGGATTTGGAAAAACTTGTCCATGCTTTTATCTTCAGTAGACTCGACTACTGCAATGGTGTCTTTACAGGCCTCACTAAAAAATCTATTAGAAAGCTGCAGCTAATTCAGAACGCCGCTGCTCGAGTCCTCACTAACACTAAGAAAGTGGATCACATCACTCCTGTTCTGAAGTCTTTACACTGGCTTCCTGTGTGTCAAAGAATAGATTTCAAAATATTGTTGCTGGTTTATAAAGCTTTGAATGGTTTAGGCCCAAAATACATGTCTGACCTACTGCTAAATTATGAACCATCCAGAACCCTCAGGTCTTCAGGGACTGGTCAGCTTTCGGTCCCCAGAGTCAGAACTAAACATGGTAAAGCAGCATTCAGTTATTATGCTCCGAATATCTGGAACAAACTCCCAGAAACCTACAGGTCCGCTGCAACTCTTACTACTTTTAAATCCAGGCTGAAGACTTTTATTTTTGCCGCTGCTTTTAATTGAACTATTCACATCTTAAACTGCACTGTAACTTTTAACTTTTATCCATGTATTTTTTCTTTTAATGTTTATTTTATTATCTTTCCTTTTTAATGACTGATTTTAAATGCCATTTTTAAAATGTCTTCCATTTTTGTAAAGCACTTTGAATTACCTTGTGTTGAAAGGTGCTATATAAATAAACTTGCCTTGCCTTGCCTTGCCTAGTGAGGAGCGACAACCACACCACAGTGGCGTACATCAACAGGCAGGGCGGAGTCCGCTCCATAGCCTTGACCGCAGCAGAGAACCTGTGGTTGTGGGCTTCACAGATTGTGTTGTCTCTAAGGGCCCTGCACATCCCGGGATGGGAGAACGGGGGGGGCGACCTCATGTCAAGAGGCGGACCCCTGCCAGACGAGTGGAGGCTTCACCCGGAGGTGGTGAAGCAGGTCTGGACTCAGTTCGGAAGGGCAGAGGTGGACCTGTTCGCCAATCGGCGCAACAGCCACTGTGCCCTGTGGTTCTCCCTGGCCCGGTGGGACAATCCGCCCTTGGGGGTGGACGCATTTGCACACGAGCCATGGCCAAGAAAGCTGCTTTACGCCTTTCCACCGCTGCACCTTATCCCCCCCTCCTGGAGAGGGTGAGGCAGGAACATCTGTCAGTCATCCTATCCTAGTGGCCCCAGATCGCCGCCTGGCGCCGTGGTACACAGAGGTAACACAGATGATGGTGGGCCAGCCCTGGGCGATTCCTCAGGTCTGGGGAGCGCTGTCTCAGGAAGCAGATGCAATAGGGGCGTTACCCACTCTGGGCCAACCTCTCCAGGCTTGGCTCCTGAGAGGGACAGGCTGAGACAGGTGGAGCTGTCTGACAACGTTATTCAGACTATCCAGGCAGAAAGAGCAGAATCCACCACAGCCTGTTACAGGCCAAAGTGGGCAGGATTCCGGCGATGGTGTGAAGGAAGGAGTCTAGAGCCTCTGTCATGTACGTTGGGCTCTATTCTTGTCTTATATACTGTGGGCCTGCGCGCGCATTCAGGTAGGCTCGCCCCGATTGGCCGGCTACGTTTACGTAACTCAGTAGGTGAAAGCAGGCACAGCATGATAGAGAGTAATACCCATAGAGTCAAGTAAAGGGCTCCGCCTATGCTTATATAACTAGGGTTACAATACGTAACCCCCCGTTATGTGTAGCCAGGAACTATTATCTCTGCAGTAAAACTATTAAACATTAGTAAATATGGCAGAAGTACATGGATATACCAAAAAGAAACCTTTTCTTTTACCTTTTACTTTCCATTTGTATGTCATTGGAACATATTTATTTAATATATCTCCTTAAGGGGTAGGTAATTTTGGAGAAACCAGCTCGAGTTCACTAGAATTTGAAAATACACAACCGGAAAAAATCTGCCACTTCCTTACAGAGCCCCTCCTCCAACACACACGAACGCGCACATGACCAATGAGGGCACGAGATAAGTTTGTGCACAGATGGAAGGCTGACAGGCAGGTAGGCCATCCAGTTATTTTAGCCGGGACGGCAAAAATGATTGGTCGTGCTTTTTACAGTACTATGGCTTCCACAGATGAACATTTTGTATGGATTTTTTGTCAAAGCACTTAAGATATTCATTGCTATCGGGATGTTAAGAGCATTCCATGGAATATAACAAAAAGTGTATCTCGAGCCGGTTTCTCAAACTTACCTACCCCACCTTTAAATATAAAAATGTATTAAATGAGGGTTTTACGGTTGCTGTAGGATTTGAAATTAGTTTTGTTTATCAAGTAGAACAATGCCTTCTCGAGAAAAAACATCTAAGACATTTTCTATTTTTAGAAAAGGCATAAAATAAAAGGATGAATGCCTCTTTTATCCTCGTGGTCAGTTTTTTCGTCGTCCTTTTCCCTTGTTGGCTATATCTCCTCTCTCTCCAATTGTGTTTTTGTTATCACTCAAGGAAGTGTGACACAGTGGAGAACCATTAGGAGGGATGCAGTTTGCTCTGAGCTCATTGTAAATCAATGACAGGACAATCAAGAGTGTACCGTCTGCCAATGTCCTTCACACACAGCTGGATGGGAATCATTTTAAAAGCTCCAAAAGGCCCACTCTCTGTACTCATCATCAAATGCACTCGGTCTGGGTTGTGAAGGGGGAGTGGGTCTAGCGCTTGACAGATAACAGTAAATCAATAGATCCACTAGGAGCCCTATCTTCAACACAGATGGGGCAGTTGAACATCTTTAAATGGCCAGACAATTGGGACCGCAGCATCAGATAGATGATAGGGCAGATGTATGGCTGAAGACTTTGAGCAGCACACAAGCTGGGCTGTTGAGAAGAAATCAATGACAAGCCTATTAACCTGTGTGTCAGCTGTTCTGTTGGCTGTTGGAGGGGAGCTTGCTAATGAAGATAGGAGAAGAAAGGGTCGAGATAGTGAAAGAAACAACAAAGAGAGATTAGACAGAATATGCCAGATAAAGATGAGTTATCTTCAAGAGTCTGTGAAAAGCAAAGACTTCTGGTCGGTCTCCAAAAAAAAGCCATGTTTTTTTTCAAAAAGGAAGCCTTGTGAGGAATTGTTTGCCTGAAGACTGAAGAGAAGACAGACAGACGGTGCCAGCAGATAGTGATGTTCATCACATGCATCATATTCATTTGGTTGCTGGTGTTTATTTGCCAAAGAGCTCAGTGGAGCCACCAAAATCTTCTTTACAAGGTTCAAGGTTCTTTATTGTCAATCTGACATAGCTACAGAGTAATTATGTAGTTGAAAATCTTATGTCACAGGCTTCTCCAACAATGCAACATAATAACATAATAACAATAAGAGCAAGAGCAATACAACATGGATGTTCCTGACTTTTAAGCCTCTGTCTCTGTCTTTCTCCAAGACTTGCATGCACACACACACATTCACACACTGACACAAACGAACAAACACACACATGCAGACAAACAGTATTTTGGTACCTACGTCTGCAGTTCAGACTCTCTGGCTCCATCTGTTGACACATCCATGTACAAGCAGAAGAATCAACTCATCACACTTTAAAAGTAGGATTTGCATCACGCAAACATATTTGTAATTGATATATGACTTAACAAATTGTTAATATTCTCTTTTATACGTTTCAAGATTATCTGAAGAAATCCATGCAATCAGCAATGACGGCCCTTTTACTCGTGCCTTATCATAACTATAGCAGGCTGTATGCACACAAACAGATATAACTGTTTTCAACTTGTCTGTAATTCTAATTTGGAAAAAAAATGTATACTGTATTTTAAAAATTAAATGTATTTTCCTAGCCCAGCCATACAGGATATTGTATACAGTGTATCACTAGAGGTCACTGTAAATCTCTTTTAAAATGAACTTCACACTTAGCATGTCTGTTTAGTCAACAGCCTATTCTTGCCTTGAACAGTGTGGGTGCTATTTCACAGCTTACTGTGGCTTTTAACAATGCAACAGTGAAAAAACAGCAAGGCCTCAGAGTGGGACTTTAATTGGAACCATGTTTTAACAAGTTTAGAGTTTCCTTGTAACCTTTTTAGGAAATGTTCAAAACAACGTGGGTTTAAGATTCCACAATGCCTCAGTAATCTATATTTAAACTCACTCCTTGGTCTCCAAAAGAGCAACATTGACAATTAAAATCACTTCCCTCAGGCGACATACAGCAGTAAAAAATCTTGATATCAAAGGCGATGTTCAATCAATTGCGTCATGAACAGGAGGTGTGAAGAAGATACAAAAGATTGTGCTGAATCTCCTGCTGTGACCTTGATCACAGAATACGCAGCCACATGTCAAATGTATTCTGAGTAACTTGTTACATCATATTACACCATGAAGACAATCAGGAAAGGGTTTCCAAGTAAGCTTTCTGCTTCACACATTTCTGCTTGAAGCTCCAAGCAATGGGAAATAATTGTAATTCCAGACAGCTTAGTGGTAAAATTACCCTCGCTATCCCGTTGCTATTGTGTGTGTGTGTACATGAACACACAAGTGACCGTGTGTGTGAATGTGTATGTGTCCGTGCCAGTGTTTCAAATTACACTCAAGTCTCTTTGGGACGGTCCTAAAGATAGTGACCAGGCAGGAGTGTGTCCATGTGGTGTAACATTGCAGCACTCGGAAGCAGAAATAGAGTGCGCAGAACTGCTCTGACAGAGAGAGAGGAGAGGATTACAGTGCAATGAAAATGTAAAACAGAATTAAAGTGAGAGACTGGAGTTGTGGAGTTGATCAACCTATGCTACAAATGTGTGTGTTAACACCTCAAAACTGCATGTACAGTAGTATGAAAAAAAACTCTTTGTGCAAGATATAGACAAATAATAACTGAATTACCGTCTGCTTCTCAAAATCTGTTTATCCAATGAAACCCGCTCGAGGGAATAGAAAAGAACAATAATACCATTTGAGTGTGTGGTGAAATGTGATCCGACTATGAAGCAATGAGTAAGTGCCATAAATAACTGTCATTCCACAATGTAAAATCACATTCATCCCTGCAAAACAAATATCAAGTCCAACCACTAAAATACTATGCTTTAGAAAATATATACCACTATTTCATTGTGTGTAGTGAAATGTGATGTACCTATGGAACAAACGTGTGTGTGTGTGTGTTCCACCCTCTCCTCCTCTTCTGAGCCCCATGCCTCCTTAATTCTCTCCACCTTCCAACTCACCAGTATTTCAGTAGTTTGTCGTAAAACCCCCAAACTACTGCTGAATCTAACCCATGCAGATTCTACATTCATTCCCAGCAATAGAATATGATAGAATAGAGTAGAGTTTAATAGAGCACAATAGAGTACAGTAGAATAGTGCAGAGTATAGCATAATAGAACAGAACAGAATAGAATGTAATGGAATAGAAAAGAGTGGAATAGAAAATACTAGAGTAGAATATAATAGAGTAAAGTAGGATAGAGTAGAACATAATATAATAGAGTAAAGTAGAGTAGAACAGAATAGAGTTAAGTAAAGTAAAGTAGAATAGAGTATAACAGAATATAATTGAATAGAGTAGAGTACAGACAGTAGAATAGAATAAAATGCATGACCTTGCCTATTGCTTTACATAAGCAGGGGGCTTCCTTGACATTCACGATTATAAGGATATCATTACTTGACTCTTCAGGACAGGAAACACCTTCCCTGAACACAAAATGTAACAGGGGTGTCAAAACACATTATCATCAACATATTCTGATGTCTTAAGTTAACATATGCTGCCCCAGAGGAGACGGCATCTTCTTCTTTTTACAGTGCACTTCCCCTTTGTTCTCTCTTCCTCCTTTCTCCCCCTCTCCCTCGGTCACCTTGTAACGATGTGTCTCTCTTTCTTCTCCCCGCAGAGGAAGATGAGGAAGATGAAGAGGATGCCTGCTTCGCACCGCCAGTGCTGAGAGGAAGAAGGGAAAGAAGGAGGGAAGGAGGTAACGTGGAGAGAGGAAAGGAGAGAAGTGAAGGGGAGGGGGAAGAGAGGAGAGAAAGGGGGGCTGGTAGATGTAGCTCTAGCTGTGGGCCGGGGGGAGAGCTACCTAGCCCGGGCTGCTCTGCCGAAACATCCATGGGTGGCTGTGTCGGGAGCCACCACGACTCCTCGGGCAGCTTAAACGAGAACTCGGACGGCACTGGAGGTAACGTACTGCGCGTCATTTAGTACAAACACGTTTTTTAGAGGGGGTCCTGCAGGGTTTTTGCATGTTGTCCTGTGCTGGAGTTTTCCTTTATACCCGAGCCAGACAGCCGGAGACAGACATGGCAGCCCTCCCGGGTATCTCGCTCCAAACAGCGGGGCCTTGAAGCGAGAAATTACGCCTCGTCGCTACTTTATAAACTGGGGGATAATTTACTGTGCGACGCTGCCTCCCTTTGTTCTTTGTTTTTTTTTACTGAGCTACTCGGCTAAAATAGCCCAGTTAGCTTGCTAGCTTTTTCTGCATAACAAATATGGGTCACAGACGGCTCTGGCATGCAAGGGAGTGATGCAGTCGGATTTTAATGATGTCCTGACTGTTATCCTAAAGCATGCTCCACCAAATCGACCAATGTTAGGCTTTTGCTTTTCAATTACTGTTTTGTTCTGTTGGCTCTTGTTTACTGCTGGGAAGTGTTGGGGAGAAAAGAGGAGGAGGTGTCAAAACTTAAAGGGTGCTTCAGCTTTATGATAAAGGAAGTGTGTTATATATATCTGCGGTTATTTGAACAAGGCCCAAGAGCTACAAGCACCATGCTGTCCATCCACTGGGAGCAGAACAGTAATATCAAACTATAAAATACTGCAACGAATAAGCTTCATTTTAAGGCCTATTTTTTGTGTGCAATACCTAAGGTAATGGGGCATGATGTACCCCATCTACAAATATATGTTTAGGGTCCACTATTTGTTACTACTGGTTAAACTACAACTTGGGTTAAAACCATCAAAAGGTGCATTAAATATGGAGGATGTACCGTGGTGCAAAAACCAGCATAGTGTTTAGTAGTGTGGACATTTAAATAGGAGACACTGATGGATACATGGAGGAAAGAAAGATGCTTTGAGATTTTTTTAATCTGAACAACAAGGCCATGTTTTGTAGAGATTTGTTTTAACATGGTGCTGTCGATAACTTTTTACTGTGGTTTCCTGATTGTCTGATCTGAAAAGGGGTTTCACTTCTGAACAGTAAGTTTTTTTTAATCACACATTGGGAGACGGAGCTGGGTTGGGGGTGGGGACTGAGCACTTTAGTGATGCTGAGATATAGCCTGGTTTCCTTAATGTCTTCCTCTGTGGCTCTACATCCGTTTTGACAATTTGTTCCCTGTCTTCCTTGAAGTCTAGATGTCACATAAACAGGTTTCAGAGATCCCTTCATCTGTGACGGAGTGTGTGTGTAGTAACAAGAAGCTACGCAGTGTTAAAACACATGCAGACAAGCAGCTGTTACTTGACACCTTTCCTTGATGAGGACAGAAACAATGCAATAAGACCACAACACATGCACATTTATCTGTTTTCACCGAAGCAGGTCTCATAACTAAGGTTGCTTGGTTCACATGTACTTTCACACAAGTGGCCCACATGCAGCCCTTAGGATTTCTGAGAATTCCTGAAAGACAGGCAAGTGGGCTAGCATTTATAAGTAAATTAGTATATTTTGAGCTGGAAAGTAGGCTAATGCAGGTTGTTGGTCTATGAAAAAGCAGTCAAGTTGGTGATAACACATAGGTACATATTCATAAATAAAGGAAGGTATTTTTTAGCAGATTACTGTTAATAAACTGCCTGCAGAACATGTTTAATGTACATATTCTGTTTAGCTAGTGTGAGCAGCTGCTTATTTCTACAAAACCACATGTGTGGTTCATGAGAGCTGTGAGATGAACTATTCAATTAGAATAATTAAAATAAATAAATATCGAAGTCATTTTTTTATGCAAAAATGGCAGACATCACCTTTGATCTTGAGAAATTATGATGGATATGTTCTCATTGTTTTCTGATATAAGAAATTGATCAAGAAAACAATAGTCAGAAGAAAAAAAATCATCATTAAATGTATTGGTATTGGTTTGAGTTTACTGCTGCAATGTTTCCAACAAGCACACCTGAAGTTTTAACTTCATTTGCCCTCTGTCCCTTCTGGTAATAAAACAAAAATGCAGTGTAAATATTTTATAACGGTTAACTATGAAAATATACACAACCAAATAGGAAAGAAAGTCAGCGTAAACAGTCAGTCAGTCAGAGCTCTTATTTACTATAAACAGTCAGTTGAAGGTTGTTATCAGACTGTGCCATGTGATCATCAGAGTACATGTGTACCAGCAGCAGGTGTAACTAAACACCTTGATCCGTCATTCTCTCCTCTCTTATGTCTCCGTGTTACACACACACACACACACACACACACACACACACACACACACACACACACACACACACACACACACACCTTCCTTTACCTGTCGCCCCCTTCAGTGTTGATCCAGATGGTGTTATTCATCAGCTATTCTGCTGCAGATGGAGCGCTGTTAGATGCTATAACCCTAACCTTGTATCTGGGTTGAGTAACACAACACGTCTTGCTTCAGTTCTGCTTAGTCTGTGTGAGCTCCATGTATATGTCACATGCTAGCTCATGTTTAATCTGTCATCTAACAAGAGAAATCTTATCTGATGCTTTGTTTCAAATAAATCCTTCTTCCCTCTTTTTCTTTTACTCATTATTCTAACTTCTCATTTTCATCCTCCCACCTCTCTCTATCTTACACTTTGTGTCTACTTTCTCTTCCCTACATCCCCATTTGTTTCTGTTTTACTTATGTTGTCCTGGTTATCCCTTCTTCTTCTACTTCTCCACCCTTCCCTCTCCTCTACCAATCCCAATGTTATTTCTTTCCTCACATCCGTTTGATTTACCTCACACTCATACGAGTGTTTCTATCTTTCCCCTCTGGTTCTTCTCCTCCATCTTCCCTCCACCCTCCTATCTTTCTTTTCTCTCCATCTCTGCTTTCCTCTCCCTCCCAGTGGCTCTAGGGCGTAACCAGCCCCTGAAGAGAGAGCGGCCTAAATGGAAAAGTGACTACCCGATGACTGAAGGCCAGCTGCGCAGCAAGAGAGATGAGTTCTGGGATACGGCGCCAGCATTCGAGGGCCGGAAAGAGATCTGGGATGCTCTGCGGGCCGCGGCCAGCGCCTTTGAAAGCAGCGACCACCTGCTGGCTCAGGCCATCCTCGATGGGGCCAGCATCACACTGCCTCACGGTAAGGCACATTGCCACTGTGAAGGATGTAGCAAATAAGATTAGATTAGATTAGACTTAATTGTGATTGAGTGCAGTTAGTATCTAACGAGAAGTGCAAAAGAAGTAGGAAAGTGCAGAGTGATATCAAGTATAAATATAAATATATACATCTGACACTGTGATCCGTATAAGGCAGTATAAACATTACAAAAACATGAATGCCGTCTCATTTATACCTGATCTATAGTGCTGTCGATCAGGTATAAATAAGACGGTATAGTACAGACACAATACAGAACAAAAAGGGATATATTATAGACCGTTATTGACATTTTAAAGTTTTAGTATGCCATAGAAAATATAGTTGTTAGGACAGTTTTTCAAATACAGATAAGTTGGTATGACATAAGAGGAAAAACGTATTAAATAGCTCATGTTTGTTGTACTCTCTTTCAAATACCGCTGTGGGGCCTTTGTGCAGGGCAGAGGATGATTACCACTTCAAGTATTTCAACTCCCTTTTCCCAAATTGCCTAGAGAGACTCAAACTCGGCTGTAAGAGTTTCACAAGTCTTAACTGAAAGCTGCAGATCTTGTAGTTTTTATGTGTATCTCAAGTTAATCAGAATCAGAAGTCCTTTATTCGTCCCACAGCAGCGTACATTTACAATGTTTCAGCAAATGGACACTCCAGACAAAAGTAAAAAAGTAACACATTAAATAGAGAGATTGCACATGTTTATGAAGACAACCTAATAAGTATCCATCCATGGAACAGAAATAAGAAGCAGCAAGTAAGTGAACATATAAAGTAATGAGGGCAATGCCTCTATGGGCCTTCAAAGAGCAAAGCAAAGATTGTGAAATGGCTCTGTCAGTCAGACACACATTTCTGCCACCAGACCGCTTCCTTTACCTATGGGGGGGCCCAGTAAATATCAGCTCTTTTTATATATGTTTATAGGTTACAACAAAAGATTTGAGAAGAAATATGTAAGACAGCTTCCTCAGGAAGTATTGTATACATCCCCTGTAGTTTCAAGTGTCATCTGGTGTTAAAGTTTCATAAACAGGAAGTAAAGTCTGCCGTCTGTTTGGGCTGGTGGCGTCTGTGCACAGTACGTGAGTGTTTAATGAATCAACTCCAGTCATTTACAGTATGCTGATGCTGAGACTCTTAAGTGTATCTCAATGACCACATTGTAGAGTTTAGACTATTAGGAGTTATATACTGCATTAGGAATCAATAAATAATACATTTAAGTTGGCATACACTTGGTCTTTTGAAAGACACTCAGATACCAATAAAGGGAATGCAACTTTGAAAAACGTACTGGAGACCATTCAGATAGAACAAATCAATATAATTGGCTCCGATTCAAACCCAACATCTTCACACATAAATTATCATCTGCTTGTACAGGCTTTCTATTTGTGGATGTGCGTCATTCTTTTGATTCCTAATTCCTTTCACCTCATGGTCATATTGCCTTTACACTGGTGGCAGGGCTGCCAAATGAATTGCCTAACTGCTCATCATCTAATCTTGTTTTAATTCATACACATACCTGGGTATTGAACTCATACCTTTTATCCTTTGCAATACTGCATCAGAATTGTGTATTGGAGTTAAAAGTAAAAAGTGGTGGTAGGCCTAATCTCACTGGATTGTGCATAAATGTCCTGTTTATGTCCCGAGGAGAGAGGAGGCAGAGAGCACAGTATAAAAACATCTAGCCTATAAATATCCCATGAAAGGATCTGAACCCACTAAACAATGATCATTATTGTCCATTGTGATATTTCACTCTGGACATGCCATGGTGATGTGCCAATTTTGTGCCCAACCCAGTACGTCAACAGGGACATTAACTCTCAAGGTAAGCTCTACCTGAAAATGATTTGGGTGTATATCAGTGACAATAGGCTTTTTGTGAATGTAAACATAGGCATGTATGGTCCTGCTCCATTGCCTTTAGTAGTTTGGACGGGTCAGATCAGATCCCGCTGGGCTGCAGCTGTGGATTCCCCAAGCCTGATGTCACCACTTCACTTCTCCAGAACTCAGTACTAATAGCAGACAGATTACTTAGATATTTGTATTACCCACAAGTGTATGTCTTTTTATGCTTTTGTCATTCCAGTTCCAATTAGGTATGTAAGCACAGTTCACAGTGCTTTGCAGAAAAAACATAGACAGATTAAGATATGGACGTAGTGCCCTCAGTAGGCTAACATTCTCACAATGCAATGGCTAACATTGATGCTAAGCTGGTGTAATGTTTCCCATGTTAGCATGCTAATGTTTGCTAATCAGAACTTAACACAAAATACAACTGAGGCGGATGGAAATACCTTTGGACAAAACAAAGTCTTGGACAAATCATATGTTTGACTTGATGATGGCGCAACAGGAAAAAAACAGGGTATCACCAAAAAGAGATTTCTTGGCAGTCAAATGACATGGCATATGCAATCTATCCAATAGTTTGCAGTAGTCTGGACCAAAGTGGTGAGCTGATCATCTGCCATTGCCACCCTGTGAATAAAGCTGCTAGAATGGGGAACATGCTGTTTCACTGTAGGACTATTTGGTTAAATATCAGCTTTTTAGAAGCAGTCAATGATCCACCACTTCTAAAAGCTTACATAAATTAAAAAAAGCTCCATTACAGTACGAAAATGTATTGGCTTATAGTGCAGACTTTGTTTTTGTGCCATTCAGGAAATAGAAGTGAGTATTTAGATCCCACTGCATTCCTAACGGAGACTTTTGACTCATTGGAGATGCATCGGCTGATGGGCTCGTTTTTCAGTGCATATAATTGGATTGGAGACCAACTTGATCTGCGGTCCTCCAAAGTGACTCTGTGAAGCATAAAAATGGGAATCATTTGCATCAGTTTGTCAACATGTCGGCATCCATCCAACCTGCAAAAAATAAAAATATCATGTTCACCAATGCACATTTGAAATGTCCTCTGTTTGAGCCATAACCAGTACAGGTTCTTGGGGTTATGCAATGCAGCACATCAGCAACACATACTTTTTATGTTTACAAATGTTTTCCAGCTTTGATCAAACGATGAAATCCCTTAAATTAGGTGCACGGCTTTAACCCCTCTCTTGGGAGGTTTATTCAATCTAAACTCAATGTTTAATGAAATCCCACAACTGAAGGCATTAGCAGCACCTGGAAACCATTAGCTTCCTGCAGCAGAAGTCAGAAGGACTTAAGTGGAGCCACCAGGGAAAAAAAGCAAGTGAGATATACAGACATAGCAACATATTTAAAGAAAGTCAGTGACCCATGTGTACCATTACATTTAGATTAGCTTCTGTGTCTTTGGCTAATGGCTAAGATAGCTTCCCCATATTTGGCTGTCTTTGCTCATTTGTCATTGTTACAGGAAGGGATTTAAAGTACTTGCACACATTTATTGACAATTTCAGACTACAAAAAAGAGGGGTGATGATTTCAACTAGACCTTAAAACATTTGTCATTTGTATTTCAGTTATTTCAGTTATGTAAGTGCCAGAAGCGGAGAGATTAAAAACATGCTTACTAATTGTCACATTTGCAAATTATTTGTTCCCATTTGTTAAAAGAGTTTGCCTACATATGTTTTGCTCACGCTAAGAGAGGACGGATGTTGTTTTGGTGTTGATATAACTTCTGTATTTATTTTCACGCCAAGTGGTTATTGGTGAGTGCTGTGACAATAATAGCCCACTTGTTATCCACATTAGTACCGTTTCATTTCTATAAACAATCAAAATGAAGCCTCAATTTCTCGCTCTCACATCCACTTTGGTGAGACTGTCCTGAGGCCTAACATTGGCTTAATGTCCTCACCTTGACCACGGCATTCGTCATCTAGAGACCAGAGAACAACATCCTGTGGGCTGAGGACTCATCTCAGTCTCACTACAAAATGACTTATTGCTTTTGAGGGGACAGTTTTTTACCCTGGTCTTTAATTAGTTTTGGCTCCAAGGTAGATCACCTTTTAAAAAGCCATTACGAGAAAAGACAAGTGTTTTTTTTTATTTTACTCATAACTGTGTATTACAGTAAAAGCTCCGTTTGGTGGAAGCTGTGGCAAAATTTTCTGAGAAAGGTCCAAGAAAGTTTTTCGAGTGTATGCTCCAGATAAAAAGCTGAAAATCAGTATTTAGGAAAAATGATTGCCCTGGGAGACTTTAAAGAGAGAGCCCATTTGGGGGGGGCAGCGATCTTACCTGGAGGCGTGTGTGTGCTGGTGTGCGAAGTCACCAAAACTCAGGAATAATGCCATATAATTTCCTTTGCAACGAAGGTCTTTATCAGCATTGTGTGACTTGTTTGGCAAACTCTTGGATGCGACAAACATTAATTTAGATAAAAGACCCTCACTTGAACTTCAACAGTTCAAAAACAAAAGGCTTATTACCACAATAGAAGTACTTTTCAGGTATGAAAGAGTTGACATCAAGCCCTTGTTTGGGGGGACTTGTTTAAAATCCCCTTGAGGACCTTTGGGGTCCCCCCCTGCGAATATCATTGTTCTTTGTTTCTGTTTGTGGAATTTTTTTTTTTTTTTTCCTGATATATTATGACCTCTTCACTATATCTTATTTCCCCCTCTCTCCACCAACTCTGTGTCTGAATCACAGTTGGTCAACAGTGACATCATTAGTCTTAAGGGCATTAGACGCATAACATTCGCTTTTCTCCCGCTTTCACTCCATACATGTCTTTGTGTTCAGTTGAGACTTACTTTCATTTCTCCATTTCATATTCCTGAGTGAAATGTAAATATGAGGTCAGGTTTTGGCTTGGTCAACACAGGAACAGAGTCATTTAAATACGACATAAATGCCAACTATTTATCAAGCATGACTTATCCAGTTCATTTTAAAGTGAAAGATTAAGGGAAAAGTTGATGGTTCACCTGTAATGCTCAGATTTTAGTGGTCAATTATTCACCCAGTGTACTAAATATACCTGCATGCACACAGGTTTGTTTAAATGTGTATGCAGTTTACAGTACGCTGCAGATAAAAGTTTGTACTTTCTAGTAGTAGTGCACATATTAATCCTACAATATCACATTCCATAAAATTTAGATTTGGTAAAAACTGCAGCAGGTTAAATCATAAAGTAACCTGGCAATGTTTCACCTTTTTCTAACGTGTGGTTTACTTTTTAATGGGATAAATAGATTGCAAATGTATAAATAAAACTTGAATAGAAAATGTTTTTGTGTCCCTCCACAATCTCAATGAAACTGAAGAATTACATATTTTCACAACTGACTGAAAACTGTTAACCAAACTTGAAATTGTTTTAATTAAGTGTTGGCATGTTTCCTTCCCTCCAGGAGCTCTGACTGAGTGTTACGATGAGCTGGGGAACCGGTACCAGCTGCCGGTCTACTGCCTCTCTCCTCCCGTCAACATGATTGAGGAGCGCTCCGACGAGCCTGACGGGTCGGACCCCGACTCCGGGGCCGCGGACCCCTCCACGGGCAGCGCCAGTGAGGCCGGATCAGGGGGAGAGTGCCTGCTTCGGCTCCGGCTCTCCACGGGTCGCGACCTGCGGCTGGTGGTCCGCTCCACGGACACAGTGGGCATGATGAAGCGCCGTCTCCTAAACCAGGAGGGCATTCCCGCTGCGACCCAACGCTGGTTCTTCTCCGGCCGGCCGCTGACGGACAGGCTGCGCTTGGACCAGCTCAACATCTCCAGGGACTACGTGGTGCAGGTCATCCTCAGCCAGCCGCCGCAGCCCGAGCCACTGTTAACACCAGGACACACACCAGGACACACACCAGGACACACACCAGGACACACACCAGGACACACACCAGAGGCCTCTGGGCCAGCAGGGGAGGAAGGAGCCGAACTGCCGCAAGAGCCCACGCCTGTGGAGAATTAACTCGCCCCAACATGGCCGCCTGGAACGGGCTGGGAGTATAAAACAAGGGAGAAACAAAGAATGAAAGTTGATTCAGATTTTTCTCTTCTCCTCTCTTCTCTTATCCTCTTCTCTTCTCTTTTCCTCTTCTGTTTTTGGGCAGAGGTTGGCTGTCTGCCGGAGCTAAAGGACTCTTGAATTGAGAAAAGACTCTTCCTTTTTGGTTTTACACGTTGAAATGTTGACCTTTTTGAAGTCTTTTTAACTGTTCCTATGGAAACCAAACAACAGCAGAAAGAGAACCCTATCAGATGGCGTAAAGGGTTTTCTTAGCGACACCGATGATGTCCGAGATGTTTCTGTGTTTCAGTATCCATTCAAGTTCTGCTCTCTGGCAAAGCAAACGGCTCCCGGTCAGCAGAACTCTGTTTATGAGGCTACAGGGTTATACATCCAACAATCAGAAATACATTTGCATTTCAATAGAACTCAACATGGGCAGGACAGAAAGAAAGGAAGAAATATAGTTTAACAATCGTGACGGTTTTTTCAGACCATTTTTAGTTATATGTGCATCAAATCAAGAACACACTTCACTTGGGGATCAAGTCAGTTCACTATGCTGTAAAGAAAAGGCGCTCGTATTAAACATGTGTGTGTTGTGGGGGGGGGGCATGAGGTGTGTTACCGAGCTGCTGCTGGATTAAAACGCTTTATTTCACTCTGCTTCACGGAACAATCAGAGCAATCATGTAATAAACATTAGTGTGTGTGTGTGTGTGTGCGTGGCAACACTTAAACATGTGGTAAAAGGATGGAACATTGGAAACACAGTTGCATATTTTGATTCAAAATAGAATGTTTTTAATTAAAATGGATAATTGTTTCTATTCCTCGATCTCTTGTCTCATTATTTGCTTGGAAAAGCTTTTATGTTTTCTCGTAGAAGTGTGAAAGAAATCATGGCTTTGTGTCACAATGTCTTTTTAATTCCAGTTTTCACCCATACGTATTGTTAAAACTATTGCAGTTTCACAATTGATGAAGAAGCAACCCCATAACACAGTGAAACAAATGGTTATGAATTCCATAAATTAAATAACAATTGTCACCTTTCAGGACATATTTGTAAGAAACATTTTCAGGAAATGTACATCTTTGCTTCGCATGGAGTTCAACTTTGATGAACTTTCAGATAAAATATCTCCTCGACAGGTGATCGCCCGAATCCACGTATGTCTCGGCGTACCCAAGGTACCATTTTGTGGATTTATTTACCTTTAAACAAGGTCAGATAGCTGTTTCTCCCTGCTTTCAGTCTTTAAAACCCATGATCGATACATTGACTGAACCCAATGAATCCCTGATTAGCTTATATATTGGGTGTTAATATTATCCGAGCTGATCAGGACATCTTTTTTTCACAGTAAATATACTCAGCAGAACAGCTTCACCTTTCCTTTGATTTCCTCTTTTCCTTTTTCCAACTTCCTCTTACTACCTTCTTTTAATTGTGGCTTATTCCAGCCTGACAGAACATGGAACATTCCTTTAAAAAGAAATCCCTGTGATGCATGTTCTAGGGGAAATAAGACACTGTTAGCATTGTGTTTTAGAGAAGTTCTGCCAGCTGAGCAAAAACACAAATGTCCTTTAAATCAATGATATAATGAGAAAGAGACCTGACAGCAAACAGGCTTTCTGCAGTAAATCATATCACTTTTAAACAAGGCTTCTCAGTCAACCATGTGGAAGAAGATTTAATGATCCACTTTCATGCTATTAAACGTGAAAGGTCATGAGTGAAGAGGGGAAGTGGATACATTATAAGGTCAGTGTGGCATTTCATCTCGAGCCCTCACAGTGGCCTCTTTAATTGTGGCTTCTTTGGGAAATACCTCCACCTTTCACCTGATCGAGGTCTCAACGTCATATTTCTCTGTTGTGTTTTGACACATTTCAGTATGGAAGCTTTTATGGTGGGATTATGATTCAGTGTCAGTCAGGTGTGTTGGAAGTTTTCTGGTTTTTTTTCAGAGTGAAGTTTGGGACATGTCTATGGTATCAAAGGTAGTGCCAAGAAGAAGTAAAGTGACAACATACTAAAAATGAATCTATGAATACAAAGGACATTTTGTTGAAACCACATAGCACACAAACGCTGAGGGAAAGTAATCTATTACCCTTTTTAACAAGCGCACAGCTAAGTTGAATCTCTATTACTATAAATACATTAGAGGTTTACTTCTAGGAAATGGTCTGCTGCAGAGATACCTTCAGTGGCGTAGTAAAATGTGAGTGGTTAAGACCGAAGCTGAATGAATGATGGACAATCCTCCATATCACTCTGCGCACGTCACTTGGTTTTCTATATAGGCAAAGAAACATTTTGTTCACAACCCTTATCTAAATTGCCCTCTTGTGATTTTTATTAAACCGTTTTCATCTTTATTTCATCCTAGTGTTTCCATTCCCTTTTCCACTTGAATGGAGGTTTCACCCGTCCAACTTTTTCTTTCTTGTTGCTGTTCCTCAGAACTCTCATGACCATTTTTCCAAGGTACCTGTTTGAGCCGCACCACTGTCATGTGCAAATTCCAGAGCTTTTCCAGTTCCCTTTCTTAGAGGTTTCTGTCTCTTTTGTTGTTCATGACTTCCCCCACAATGGTTTTTGTGGCTGCAAAACCATTCACACAATTTCTCATGGGAATATGATTTTGAATGAATTGGATTTGCTGCATCTTTCTCATGATTGCCTTTTATTATCTTTTCTTTTCAATGACTGTTTTTAAATGCCTTTGTCTGAATGTCTTTCATTTTTGTAAAGCACCTTGAATTGCCTTGTGTTGAAAGGTGCTATATAAATAAACTTGCCTTGCCTTGCCTAAATCACGAGATGGAAAACAGTGTGATGGGCGAAGAAATATCATGACATGTTATTTTGCTTCATAATTATTTAAACTGTTCCTTTTCCAAATGATGGACAAGGATCTAACATGGTCAGCTCTGGTACACACACACACACACACACACACACACACACACACACACACACACACACACACACACACACACACACACACACACACACACACACCACACACACACACACACACACACACACACACACACACACACACACGCATAACCATATTTGTGAGAGAGTTCCTCTTGGGGGTTTTCAAATCGTTCAACTTCGTTCTGCTTCTGTCGCATAAATACAGCCACAGCATGAGGAGTTGATTCAGACAAACTGAACCTTCCTCTCTGGCATCCTCATCAGGTCTGATTGCAGTGAACGTTTTGGGTCAAGTCCAGTTGTCAAGGTAAGATCTCATGTACTTATCTCTGTTATCTATGTTAGTTTCTTGTACATGTATTATGTATGTGTTCTGAGATTAACACCTGTTTCACACATTAGCATTTTACTCTTTAGAAAGAAATAAGTCACACCTTAAACACTCAATGGGAACACAACATCATTAACTACACTGAAAAACGTTGACTCTAAAATGTATTATGTCAACAGATTTCACATAACTGTATTAGGTTTGTTGAAAGCAATAATATTAAATTGAACCTATTTAAACTTAACATTACTGCTTGCAACTATCCTAATACACTTATGTGACATTTGTTGACATAATACATTTAATTAGAGTCAACGTTTCAGTTTATTCCGTGTAGTTACTTATGCAAAGGCATTTTAGAGTTACCAGTTAATTAATAACTGTACTCGCTAGTATCTTTTCATCAGCATCCTAAATATTAAAATAAAAACTCAAACAGCTTGACACAAGCAGACATATTTCGTTTTAAGGTATCACAAGGAAAACCAGTTCAGCACCACTGCTTTGTTGGAATTTCCTTTTTGGGAAACCAAATACATTTTCTCTTCACACATATATATTGTACTTTGTAACAATTAATTAACTTTGTAACTTAATTTCGCTTTAGTTGTATAATTAGAATATAAACCTATCAGAAACTATGAAAACAACCTTTATTATACTGTAGTTCTAGGTGAAATCATATTTTTTAGCCTGGTGGTGAAAAACAGTTTGTTATCAAAGTCAGCTGAGCAGTTGAGGTTCAAGCAAATACATTTTCCTCTGTTCATGTACATCTCCCAAACAAAGGCAATAAAACACTCATACAAGTTTGATTCCACTTACCTTATTACCTTTTCTTCCAGATGCGTGCACTGTTCCTCGTGGTCCTGTATGCTGGTCTTTGCTACGCCAGCTCTGACAGTGACGCAGACGAAGTAGAGACTCTGATGGATAATGGTTGGTAACTCCTCCTTTCTCTACTGACTATTAATCTTCCTCTCGATTTTTCTCTTTGCCTTTCATACAGTAAATGTTGATCCAAACCTGTATGAATGTGTGTGTCTTTGATTGAATTAGTTCTGGTGCTGAAGAGGTCTAAAGGTGTGAGCAGGCAGGTGAACGTTACTGTGAGCTGTGGAGGAGCTTATGAAAACCAAGATGTGGTTTGGAAGAAAGACGGTAAAACAACTTTTACTACTTTTAGTTATACTTCTACAAAGACTGATACTTTTAAAGGTCACCTATCATGCAAAATCCACTATTTCATGTCTTTTATAAACATGTGTCCCCTCTGTGTAAAGAGATTCTGAAAGTTTCAGGAAAAAAATGTTGTTCACTTTCTGTCCTGATCCATTTATATAAAAACCTGTCTGAAAATGAGCTGATCAGATGTTGGCCACTTTATGATGTCATAACGATTTTTTGGCTTGTGTAACCATTAGCCAATAACCAACCATGGTAACCCTAACCCTAACCCTTGACCTATGTCCTTGTTTTAGGTGAAATAGTGGCAGGTCTGCTGGGAAACAACATCAAGGTGCTGGTGAAGGAGGTGGCTGGAGGAAATTACTCATGTCACCTCAGACAGAACGGAGAATACCTCAACCACACCGTGATCCTGGTCCAACTAGAAAACAAGACTGTGATACTGGAAAAATCCCCTGGAAAGGGTAAGATAAGACAGATGGAGTATGGCAGCAAGGAGAAAAAAAAACATTTAAAAAAACATAAAACAGACCGAGATACAGTATGCATTTTATGTGAGATATGTTATGGATGTCAGCGAAGAGCTGAGATACTGTAAGAAGAGAATGCCAGAGGAAGAAAATATTATTATAAAAACAGACAGGCAACAGACATTTACCTTGAGGAGTGGGGAACATGTAAAAACAAACTGGATGAAAGGAGTAGCAGAGTGATGATGGGAAGGGAAAACAACTGACATAAAGAGGAAGAAAAGAGCAAGACAGCAGTGTTACATTAATGTTGATACTTTGATCAAATTACTTCGGAATAAATTAACCAAACCAAAGTTGACACAATAGGCTGGCTTTATGTTTCACACCCATCACCATATTGTCAGAGAAGACACCAAACGTGTTGCTCCTAGTCCACAAAAGTATTGTGTACTCCAGATAAAAATTACTTTTCCATTTGCTTGAACAAAATGTGAAATATAGTGAGGCGGCTCAGTTTGATGGCTTGTTCGCAGTCATATAATAAATGTCCTGAATTTAAGTTTGCAATGATTTAATGGTTGTTATGCTGGGACCTTCAATATAAAGTGCTCTCAATGCAACACATAGAGATAAAGTCTTCACAATATTATTTAACACAAAGAGAGGGACTCAGAGTGCTAACTGTGTTTCTGTTCCTCCAGGTGAAATCCAGTGTGTAGCAGTGAACTATAACGGCTCTTTCCACTGCTCCTGGAACAGAACGCAGCACAGAACCAACGCCGCCGTGCTCCTGGTGAAAGTAGAACGGTGAGGACGTCATTTCTCACACAACACTCATCCTAATGATCTGTGCTCATTTCAATCAGGAATAGGACATGTTTCCTGTTTTAGATAGTATTGTTCCAACCAGCTTGTCTTCAATCTAGTGGTTCAGTGAGGATTCCCTGTGAGCTGGATGCTGATGGATCAGGGATTCACTGCAAGGAGAACCGCTGCCCATTTGAAGAGGAACAGAACAGCATCTCCCTCACCATCTACATCCACAACTTCTCTGTCCTCGAGGCCTACCGCAAGAGTTTCTACCTGAGAGACATCGGTAAGTGATTGTATTTTGTGTCTTACGCCTTATTTTCATCCATCTATAATTTTTCTTATTGGGAGTAGCTTAATTAAACATGTCAGAATCAGAATCAGTTGTATTACCAAGTAGGGTTACACATACGAGGAATTTGCTTTGGTGTAAGGGGTGCATAAAGAGACACAGAAAGAAGAATACGTAACCTAAAAGAAATAGTTCAAATATAAAAGCTATTGCAACAAATGAAAAATAAAGACAACATTTACACAAAATATAGTTCTGTGAGAAACTGAGTGCAGTAAAGTGTAATCAAATATCACAATACTATATTCAAAGTGGAGAGTTATGCTGCTTTCAAAAGACGCAGCATGGAGCAGAAATGTGCAACATGTTGTGAAGGATTTAGAATATTAAAAATACTTCACTTTTTGTAATATTTGCAAAGTGATTTAAGTGGTTAAATTACTTTTAACTCTAAATGACTGTTATTAGGAATGATTTGTTTCACAAATTGCTTCTCTGCTGTAATTCGCCATCTTTGGTTGCTCGGACGAATACAAATATAGGCCCGTTATTTATGTTTGAGCTTTTAGATAATTTTTTTAACCTGTGTTTGAGTTGAAAACATTTTAGTGGAGTTTTGTTTATTTTTAATTTAGGTCATACCTCTGAAAAGGGCTGCCATTTCTAAATGAATTCAATAGATCATATAATAATTTGTAGCTGGCATGTGACTTTTTTGCATAATGTTTAGTTATAATTTCATATCACATACATTGACAATTTGGTATGTTTTAATCCAGAGTTAGGACTGCTATTTCTACATATATTTAGTAAAACAAACTAGATTCCTCCCCACACTAGCTTTGCTGTAATTCAACTTCATCCAAAGTAAAAAGTTGTTGGTAGTATACCCAAACTCCCCCCGACGCTGCTTATGTTCTTCTGTTTTACCTACTGTTGCAACCCTGCTTGTTTCACCCTTCTCCACCTCATTCCTCTCCCTCCTCACCCTTTATAGTGAAGCCTGAGACACTCCCTGACCTGCAGCTGGGGGATGGGAAGGTGTTCAGCTGGAGCTACCCCGAGTCCTGGGAGGTGCCCAGAACCTTCTTTGCCTTGGACTTCCAGGTCAAGATTGTCAAAAAAAATCATAGCTGTGAAAGTGAAGAGATCATAATGGTAATCAAAACATGCACAATGTACATGAGACTATATTAAAGTCACACTAACCATATGCTGACTTACAGTTAAACCACAATTCATTCTCTTGAATGTGTCCTCTCTTCTTTTGTGCAGAATAACACAACTCAGGACACCAATTATCAGGTCAAGGTCAAAAGCCCTAGGTTTGTTTTTTGCGTGCGAGCTCAGGACAAATACACCAAAGGCGTATTTAGCAACTGGAGCCAATGCAAGTAAGTAAGACTATTACCATCGGGAGTAAGAACTGTTTTAGTCATTTATGGGTGGGATTATGTTTTATCCAAGTGATACCACACGACTCCTGACTTTTCCGTGTGTTTTATTTTTATTTTGTTTTTAAGATATATCTGTTGTAATTTATTGTCGTTTATTGTGATTTGTAGTAATGTGTTTTTATTACATGTACAGCACTTTGGCTCGACCAAAAATCGCTTTTAAATGTGCTATATAAATAAAACCTGATTTGATTTGATTTGATTTGATACCAAATCATGCCACCAACATGGATCTGATCTATAATGTTTCTTCTGTCTACAGAGTGGATAAAGGAAAAGCTGACTGCCCTTTAACCGGACCAAAGCCATAAAGTATGCAAGAACACAAGGACGCAAGAACATTTCTATCTCTATTTTCCAATTTTTTTAAAGCTACTCACAACAGAGTGGTGCTGTGCTTTTGGAGTGAATGTATACCTGTACAGTATTTATTGGTACTCACTCTATTTGTCTTAATGGAACTTCATATGTGGATACAATTATTATTTGTAACACGAGTGAATCAATAGATCTTACCACTTTGTAACTTTTATTTATAACTATCATTGTAGAATTGTTTCTAAAATGTGTCTTCATAACATTTCATAATAAACTGATGAACATATTAATATACTGCACTTTTTGATTATTTGTTGTACAAATGCAGTGGTATTTCCTGTCAATACTCTACTATTTTAAATGATTTAAGGAACGATAAACAACACGGTCCATTTAAGTACAAAAAAAAGGTTTATTGTCATATTTACAGCCACGATGTCAGGGATGTGATGAGGAAAACATAAAAAGACAGATCTCAAGAAATCGTGTCATGAAATGAAAAAAGGAGTTAAATGTCCAAGAGAGCTGTAAACTTGACAAAATCTGAAAATAAATCACATCCCTGATGTTTCCAAGAGCTTCAGGTGCTACTTGATCATAAAGATGGGCACACTTTCCCTTTCTCTTCTTCATCATCCATAACTTAAAATCCACATTGACAATAAGTGCAAGACACAATTCATTTCAATAATGAAGCAGCTACCAAAAAACAAAAAAAGAATGAACGGAAAATGCACATTATGTGCTGTCAGTTTCTTGCATTCCGAGCACCTTGTCCTCATTTTGTTAATTAACATATGAAGTAACCTCACAAATATGTATTAAGGAATTGTGCATGAAATAAAAATAGAGCCAATCCTTTGCACGTAACAGAGCTGGCATGTAACAATGGGCAAAAGCACACACCCCTGTCCACCCGTCCCGTCCCCCCAGCCCACAGGCCTGGGTCCACTGACCCCTGCATACAAGATTTCCCTCACAACATGCATGACAGCCAATTTCTCCGATAGTATTTTCGATACAACCTGTCTCAATCTCAAGGCTGTTAATGCCCCAGTAACATTGAGGATTATTGCATATTATTTCATAAATCAAATTGTGTTGTAGCATAAGTTTGACCCTTACTCTCAATACCGTCAGATTTACCATGCCAGATGAACTACAGTAAATGTCCTATTTGTTCAATCTTTCTTGTTGAACTAACATTTATTATTTAAAAAAAAATGTCATTCATTACATTAAGAATTTAGCATTATTGTGTTTTCTGATGGTTCATCTCAGTCAATTTTGTAGAGGGGTGTGGGAAACAACTTATTGACTTTAACCCTGGTGAAATTATATTTGCATCTGTGTTTTCTTGCTTGGTGTAGCAGAAATGATTAATAGTCAGAGCAAAGTTAGCTTTTGAGTGAAAGCCAAGCAACTTCACATTACCTCTAAAGAGAAATTGCTGTAAACCCAATCCATCCATCCTGAAGGCCAAGCAGATTCAAATAAGATGTATTTTAGACTCCTGACTGAAATAGGCAGGTAGCATTTTATTGGTCACAGTTGCATGTTGCCTCAAACATAAGGGTAGTTTGTTTAGCCCACACAGGTGTATTTTATGATCACTAAATGGACGTGTGGTAACTGCAGTTATTATTGTAACGAATGCAAAAAACAATTCCAAGATTTTGGCCAGAACATGCAAATATCCAAATTGGGAAGCCCATCTCAGACCTGAGCTGCGTTGGTGGCTGCAGGGTTAGTGTTGGATTGAAGTAAAGTTTGTGTGTGTGTGTGTGTGTAAGAGAACTGGATGATGCGATGGTAGCGTCCATCTCAAGTCTTTGCCCAGGATGCCGTCCCATTTCAGTGGTGCTGTCTCTTAGATAGGTACCTACAAACATACACAAACATGTTTAGTACATATAACACTTGGATGGAGGTCTTGGATGTACACTATGTAGGCATTTTACCATTTACCTAGCACATTTGTTTTCATTGTATAAGGAATTTCTAACAGGTGCAACAAGCATTTGATGTTCCACTTGTGTTCTTACCTCTCCCAGTGTTTGTGGTTGAGTCCGCTGAAGTCCTCGAGCTTGGCGATTTCTTTGAGGTATTGAGCCAGTTTATAGAGTTCCCTGTCCTTCTCTCTGTTAAGGTGGGCCTTCATGAAGGGTCGGATCTAACACACACACACACACGAACAAACAAACAATGACATTCAGCCAAATATGGGCATAATGTACGTGTCAAACAATGACGATAATGCTGACCGCCTACCTTTAGTCCGTTCTGTGGGTTCATGAGGAAGTTTCGTCCGATGTCGTCAAACATGATGGTGTTCTTCCTGTTGTAAAACTCTCCATACTTCCCCCATATCACGCCCAGGGGCTTCACCTGGAGTTGTGGATACAGCACAAATGAAGGCTCAATCCCTAATGGAGCAAAAAGCTATACAACAGCTAAATATAAATGCTTTCTTCTGCTGTGAACAATAACTTTGTATAAGGAATATGTGAAACTGCAGCGAAACAAACATTTTATAGTGTGTGTACCAACCTCCACAACCCCTCTCTTAGGGGTATGTACCGTGATCATCGCTGCACTGTCCAACATGAATGTAATCTTGTAGTTAGGGTTGTCTGTTACTCCCAGCTCCTACACACACACACACACACACACACACACACACACACAGCAGACAGGCAGCAGTGTTATGTCCTCTTCCACTCTTAACCCAAAAAACTGTGGGTTAAATTGATTAACACTGCCACCTTTTGGCAGAAAAGGGTACAGTACAGTAATGGCAGTAGTAATGTAGCTTGAGCACAAATACAAGTGGTATACTTACTTTCATTTTGGCATCAATCCACTTCATACTTGTAGCAGCTGAGAAGAGAAAGCACATATTTAAGATGTATGTATAGCAAGCAGAGATTTTGGGGTAAGAGCACACACAGGAAATCAAAAATAACAACCGGCCAAAAGATTCTGTGCAAAAAACTGAGGTAGTGTTGTACTGATGGCATTCAGTGGCAAGAAAAAATGTACTGTTCAATAAACAAAGTAAAAAGTAAACTATTTAAGAAACTGCTGTAGAGTATTTTTGCAGCCATACATATGTTAACTAGAGCCTCCTTCAAAAAATGAAGAAAAGCTCAAACAAAAGGAGATACATACACCAGATGACAATGTCATAGTCCTCGTAGGCTGACGTCAGAAACTCGTGAAGGTACGGTCTCATCAGCTCCTGACCCGTTTCTGCACACGACTTATGATCTGAACACGCAAAAGAGGCAGACATGAATACATGGTGTTCGGATTAAACGAGCAACTATACAAACAGTGATGGCATTATATATCTTAAAGTGTCCTGATATATTGAGTGATTCAGCAAAAAAACATATTTTGTATCAATATGTAAGAAATGTGTTCATAAAAGTTTCCACCTGATGAGCCTTTTGCAGATTGAACCCATATTAAATTAGTCAGAAGAAGAAACATTGCAGACGCAGTGTTAAAGTTCTTACTATTAGCATGCTATAATTAGACAAGCCATACAATCAGGTGCTTATCAGCCATATTGTAAAAAAAGAGTGTCGGTGTCACTGTAACGCACCGAACAGTGTGTAGTCCACATCCAGGACCAGAAGCCCCTTGCCTTCTCTGGGAGGGTTCATTTCCTCCACCTTGTAGTCTTTCACTCTGCGGGCGATCTTAGCCAGGTTCTCCTCTCTGCAGACAAAAAAACAACATTGGTTTCTCAGAAATATTTCCTTGCGCTTTCTCAAAAGTTAAATCTTGCTTCTTTACAGACATAGAATTCCCATTAGAATAGCTCACCTGTTCTCCACTTCAATTACCTCCTCCTCGATGTCAAAGTCATTGACCACGTCATCGTTCTCCGGGGGAGGGGCTAAAACCTCTTCCTGCACAAAACAAAAAACATTTTAAAGTGTACCAGTCAGCCAAGGGGAGCCTAGACACAACTAGGCATGGGACGATTTAAACCTTTCATATCAAGTTAACTCGGGCCAAAATCCATGCGTTCACGAAACATAATGAAGAAACCTTACTTTATGTTTTGTTAAAACATTTTGAAATAAGTATTCATAAAAAATATGGCACTCATCCTTAAGTGAAATCAAACCAGCTTAAATAAGACAATTACAAATAATAAGCTCCCCATCATAAAACAATTAAATAAATGTATTAAATGTTGTATTACTCACATAATAGTCCTCTATCTTGTTTTTTTTAACAGGCTCTATTTTTCACTTTAATAGCAAGCTAGACAGCTTTTACAAGTCACATATGTGTCATGATTATCCCAACTATAAAAAATGTACCACAATCAATATTGTTGAATTTAAGCACAATCTGCAATAGCAGGATCATCATTCATCACACCACTTATTGACCATTAGATTAAAGCTAGATGGTGACCATAACTATTAACTAACAGGTAGGAAAAAATGCTCTCTCAATGACTATCAGGTTTGGTTAAACTCCAAGTTAGTTGTTCTGTTAGGGACACAGCCAGTTGATTGGGAAACTAGTAATATGTATGTATAGTCAGTGAACTTCTCTTTCACACTGCCACCTACCAGGCTCTCCTCTCTGGTACCCATCATCATGATCTTAGTGTTAGGCTTCAGCTTCAGAGAGCCCAGCTTCACCTCATCTTCTGCAGGTTTACCTGAAGCAGGAATGAAAGAGAGAAAGAACAGAAGGAGAAAAGGGAGATTCATTTAGCTTTTTTTAAAAACACAATTAAACTAAATAGAATGTATAAACTACAGACAGGTTGAGAACTTTGACACTCAAGCAGTTAACAGACTCGGAAATTGGTTTGTAAAACATCAGCTTATGCTACGAATCTGGATCAACATAAAAAAGCCTTGGGAAACGTAGTGGTGGATTTGTTTGATCAGAAGCTGATATCATTTAGGTGAGATGTTTCTTATATATATTCAGCAATGATGGCACAACAGAAAATAAAGTTATGGTATCTTGTCCACTTGGTTTGGATATCTTATGGCAAAAATAACATTTGTGACCACTCACCTTTGACCTTAAGTCCTAGTAGTTTCTGTCTCTCTGGCAGAACCCCAGTCAGGCTCTTGATGGACTGCTTCAGGTCCATCACTGTGTCCTCCTCAGACAGAGAACTGATGGAGTACTCCTGACCTCCCCACTTTATGATCACTGATACTGACATGGCACTAACGGGCTCTTCACACACATACACACACTACAGCTGGAAGAATGCACGCGCGCATACGAGTGCACACCCTTTCAAGCTAAAATACTTCCAGCTACAGTAACATACATGCACACGTAACTTACAGAGAAAGGGGAAAGAAACAAGGAGAGGTGTCAGGATCCCACACTGTTGTTGGCTGTTGCTTGAGCAAAACGTAGAAAGTAGCTAATAATCAAAGACATAGAGCAAAATATGCCATCCTTATTGTAAAACATGTGTTGTTTTGGCTGGCTGATTCAAGAAACAACGGCCAAATGCCACCTTAATCGCACCAGACACTTTGACAGTGTCTGCTGTTGATATTTTTAGCATGAGATGGCTAACAGTGACTAGCAACAATGTAAACACGCCAGGCAACTAGCCAACAAGCTAGCATTAGCTCACTAAGCTACAAGGTGTTGGTATCCTTACCTGGTATGGTAAGCTAGCGTGTAATGCTGGACAAACACTGCCAAATTACTTCGGGAAGTTGAATGAATGAATCAAGTTTGCCGTTCAGTTTCATTCATCGAGCAGCGCACATCCTGGCGTCCCGAATTCTACCGGTAGTGACGTAGTAAAAAAAAAACTTCGTTGCCATAGTGACCATGATTTAATGGATTCAAGTAAAATAGTTTTCCAACACTGATTTCAAATTTAGATCATCCAAAACTTAAATAAATGTACCATTAAATGCACCCTATGTTATGCTTAATACATATTCTCTGATTGACTACAAATGTAAAACACAAGTAGCAATTCTAAAGTCCAAAATACTCTGTTGTAAATAAAAGTAATTAGGGAATGTTTATTAAAAGGGCTACTTAAATAAAATTAAAAAAACACATAGGCTACCATGTCATGTTACCAAGTGACTCCAAACTTATATCAGATATCAAAACTTCTTTAGACATATTAAACACCTCCCTTTTCTATTGGATTTTAGCCCATCTTCTCCTATAGCCTACATATTTACTGTAGGCCTATGTGAAAATTCAGCAGTTTTACATTGTAAAGAGGATTGTCTAATACCTCCAATGTAGTAATAATACCTTCAATGTCATTAGCACCAGGTTTTCTTTTGTCATACAAAATAATGGATATCATTGTTCAGCTGTTATTTTATGATTTTTATATTTAGTTTAGTTTTATTAACTGTCCGACTCCTTATGTCCTTTGAATTGCCTTGTGTTGAGTCCCCCCAAAGGTAGTTAAAGTCATTATTGGGGTTAAAGTCCCCTCGTGGTTAAAGTCCCCTACGTGTGCCGTTTTGGTTTCAAGACCCTGGTTCGCGGAGGACACCAAAAAAGTCCTAGAAAAAGACAACTTAAACTTAACTATGTGCATTTAAAAATAAAAAAGAATAGTTTCGGCGAAAACTAAAAGGTACCATGGGGTCAGATTATAATTTTCCAAAGGGGGGTTCGTTTAGCATGAAACACTTGAAATAACTAAAGGACAAGTTAAACAAGAAAGAGGAAAGAAAGGGAGAAAACTATTTCTGCTAAAAAGTTAGCAATGATTGAGAGTCAGAAACTAAACATTTCAGATGTGTGTATCTCACACTGCACTGAAACTTTTATTCATGTACAGGGCCGTCCCTCCCTACAAGCCGATCATGCAGGCTGCATGGGGCCTCAAAAGCGCCGGTGTGAAAGGGATATACATTGCGCAGGGGGCCTCGGCTTATGAGCTTGGCTTGTGCGCAGCTCTCAGCGCAGTTCTCAGTGCAGTTCTCAGCGCAGTTCTCAGCACAGTTCTCTTATTTACCATTCATTCAAGTATTTTATGCCTTTTATCTGCTAATGTAGGCTACAGGAGGAAGAGTGATAAACTGTCTGTCTAGTTGGCTTACATAACAGTTAAAGTTTACAGCCAAAATACATGGAGCATTTTTTCCCCTTTTATTCATTTTTATGTCAATTTGCACATTTCATGGTGATGCTCAGCCTCTCCCCTTAACTCCTAACAGTCATCATCATGTCAACCACAACACAGAGAAATACTGATAGAAATGTGTGTGTAGTTGTTGATACATTGCTGACAGAGGGAACTACATTTGAATACAGATTTAAGAAATATCAGTTTTTGAGCATGTTTTGTCTTGACTATATTACAACTATATTATAATAAAATAATATAGTATTTATATTATTGAATTTAATTGATTATGATTATGATTATTAGTAGAAGTAGTTTATTTGCATTAATTATATTTTAATCTTTTTGAGGCTAGTATTTGGCAGGAAATGCAGACGTATTCACCTGTAAACGCATACTGAACGACATACATGCAATGAGTGTTTTTAGATATCATTTTATAATATGTTTGTTAATGCTATTAATGTCTTTCATTTTTGTAAAGCACTTTGAATTGCCCTGTGTTGAAATGTGCTATATAAATAAACTTGCCTTGCCTTGCCTTATGTCCAATGTATTATACTTGTGGTCTTATAGGGGGGGACCCTTATCAAAAAAGTTAAATGTTATCTAAGGAGGAAGAGCTGTTGTCTTCGAGTCAAAAGGTGGTGGGTAAATCCCAGCAGTTATCATGTTGATTTATCCTAGTGTGAATTGTGCTGCTTGTTAAATGTGTGCGTGATCACACTGCTATAGTGGAGAAGAGCTTCAAAATCAAAGACCTCAAACCTGTTAGAAATCCCATCCCTTACACTCCGGTTACTGAGTTGTAGGTAGTAGCAAAACCATATTTTGTCTTCTGCTATGCTGATGTTAAATATGGATAAATTGTCCCTACCACTGTTTCTAACAAATGGTAATGTCAATGAAAAGAAAATACTTAATTACATCAGAGTAAAATTCACAATGTACTCTGCAGCATACAAAGTAATTAAAACTAGCTCCACCTTTGATAAAAACGTTATTGCATCAATAACTATAAATAAAACATAGGCCTATATTATTCTGAAATGAAACGAGTATGCATACTTTTACTTTTGTTACTTTAAGTAGGCTATGTTTTGATGCTAATACTTTGCTACTTTTACTTGCGTAACGTATTGAACGCTGGACTTTTACTTGTAACAGAATATCCTCCCTACATTGTGGTACTTCTACTTTTACTTAAGTACACTACAGCATCTGAATACTTCTTCCACCTCTGAGTATAAGGGGTAATATATGCAACGGGACAAGCGGTTCTGCGCATGCCCAGCAGATCCTCCTCGGTACTTCGGGGTAATGGCTGCTAGGTGAGATGAGCGGATCGGCCGCATTCTTTGAGTGCGAGGCTCTTCCATCAAGAGGACCGTTAACTCGGGCGTCGCCGAGTTAAAATGGTCGATATCCGACCTGAAAAGTATCCCGAAACAGTTGTACATATTGCAAACATCGTCCTACAGAATGTAAGCTCTCTTTTTTTCTCATGAGTCTTGGCTTGTCGCCATAGCTAGCTCAGGATCTAGCAGTCTGCTTGCTAGCTATGCTACAGTAGGACTTAAAGCTAGTGGCAAAGAGGGAAACTGTTAGTGCTAATAGCTAGACAAGGCAGATAAAACGTTTAAGATAACTCTGTCTAGCTTTGATATGGATGCCTGTATCTAAGTAGTGGAGTTAGAACCAAGTTAACGCGTTAGGTATGTTTTTATTTCCTGTTTTGTTGACGGGAGCTTGGTTGTTGACAGTAGCTAAGAGGCAGAGATGCTAGGTGACTACGTTAGCTTGAATTGTTGGCACTGTGTCTGCTGCCCGCTCGATGCAGCTCATCCCTACACAGCACGTACGCTGATATATTAACAACTTCACAACTGGACAAACATAACCTTACTTTGCTTTTCAGTCACATATTAAACTCCAACCGGTCGCTGGTTCGCAAAGAGTTGCAGTCTTTACGGGCTAGATATAATTGTTTTCGTCCGTCGAGACGGACGGGTTACTAAAGTTCATTGCGTATAGCAAACGATGCAGCACTCACTCATCCATAACGTGTGTAGTGGCGATGCCTCATAAGGCTTATGAGGCATCGAGCGAGCATGAATATAAATACACCATATACCATGCCCTGTAGCTGATAATGGGTTACGAAAGATAAAAATAGTGTGCTAGACGTTGCGTTATATAAACTTGGATTCTGCGAAGTGATCTCTCTCTGGCCAGTGATAGTCGCGGTGATTTCAGAGTTATGTAAGTTTCTAGAGTTTAGTCCTGGGATGCAGGAATATGAAGGGATTGGAAGTCTATAACTACAAGTGGACCCGGGCTTTATAAAGTGATTAGAAATGTGTCTCTTAAGTACAACACCAGAAGGTGAGGTGGAATGATCAAACCATATTCTGCTGTGAGCATTATTAAACTCAAGTGTGAAAAGGCAGCTTGTTTTAATTAACTTGCAATTTCAATTTTTGTTGAGTTAGTGCTTCAAGCTACCTTCATAAGAAAAGAGGCGGCAACATTGAATCAAATAAGTGTGCCATCATCAAAGTAAACATACAACTTTAAAAACTACAATAAGATGTGCAAAATGAATGCATAATTGTGTTTTACAACTAACTAAACATGTATTTCCAGCAATGTACTTACTCAGATACAGTAACCCACATTGCACTAGACAGAGTTGTAAAATAGAAAATTAATATGCTACTATTTGTATGCTGTAAATATAAACAGAACAGTGTGTGAAAAACTGACTAAGCATATTTTATATGTGAACAAGCAGATTTGACCAGTGTGCCTAATTTATCAAGCCTGAGTCGCACCTGCATAGAACTAACTGAAAGTGTTCCCAGTTTATTTTCAGTTTCTTGTGCTCATGTTACGTTTTTATGCTAACAAAGGCCTCGATTTCTTTCTTGAACGTAAATGTGATTGATTATTAACTGATAGATTTGACTATGCAAATCATAGATTTGGGTGAAGCAGTTGTTCATGTACCCATGTCTCATCTCAACAAGCCTTTATGTAATCTACTGTACTGCAAATGTACTCACTTTGGGACTTGAACAATATATCCATGGATTGTGTTTCCTACATTCAGCAGCGAGGGGCATGACACGCATGAGCAGGGTAGGAGGGCAGTCAACAGAGATATGCCGTGTCAGACTAACTCGTAATACCAAGTCCAAAAGGAAAAGGGACATATCTGACATGAATAGATTGTTTATTGTTTTAAAACAGTTGCTAGATGTTTTAACAAGTAGTTCTGTTGGTGATCTAAATGATGAAACATTAGTTTTAAAGCCTCAAATGCAAGTTATAGTGACGTAAATGCAAGTAAAACTTCCTGTTTAGTTTTGCTCTCATTATAAATGAACATTTATCGAGTGTCAGATGTATACAATAGTGTTATTTTTCAGTGACTATCTCACTAGGCCAATTCAATGTTATGCATAATGATTGTTATACGGGTGAGAATAAAACACTACCCACCTGCCAAATGCAGAAAGCCATTGGCTGTTGTAGGGTAGGTTTATACTACCAGCCACTTTTGGGTCATAAAATTGTTAGCAGTTAGTTTGTTTTACATTCACTTCACAGTTGCTTGTAGATAATTTAAAAAATGGTGTCATCTCTCCTGCATCCTATTGCACTTCCGTTATCTGTCTCTCTCTACCTTCCTCTGACCTCTCTCTCACTTCCACCCCAGGTCTTGTTCACTGAGGGCTGGCTTTCATCTTTTTGCTCTCAACATCAGTAACCGCTTCCAGACTGCATCCTGTTGTTTATTTTTTTGTGCATTGTCTCTCTTTCTCTGCAGCGCACCCACTCTTTACATCCCGTCTTGTTGGTCAGTTCTGCCTGCCGATCAGAGGTTAAGCTGAGGCCATGGCAGTGAAGGACCGCGTAGAGTCGGTGCTCAATGTGGGTCTGCGTGTTCCCAGCATCATGCTGCTGGATGTCCTGTACCGCTGGGATGTCAGCTCCTTCTTCCAGAAGATCCAGCGCTCCAGCCTCTCCAACAACCCCCTGTTCCAGTACAAATACCTGGCCCTCTACCTGCACTACGTAGGTCAGTGTTGACCACAAACACACACATGACACAAAGCCTGTTCCAATTCAATTCCCCTGTATTAACATTTCTCAGAGGATTAGTGTAAAGCAACGCATTACACAAATTCTTTGCGCTCTTTGCACTCAAAAGCATTTTACACTTTTGACAAATGCATAATGAGCTGTATCATGTCAATGTTATCAGTTACGTTATGGCTTGTGGAAGCTGTTTTGGTATGGGAATATTTGACTGGACTATCAGCACTTGCAGCATTTGTTCCGCTGGCTTTTCCCGTAGGTCAACGGTCACAATGTTATCTGTCATGGTTGGATTTGCATTAGGGCTGCTCGATTATGGCAAAAATCATAATCTCCATTATTTCGGTCAATAATTGACATCACGATTATTAAAAACGATTATCCATTTACTTTGAAAACATCCATTTATAGCAAAAAAAAATGGAACAGTATGTTTTTAACAGTTGACTACCCTGAACTTTAAGTATAATTCAACTGAAAAACCAAAAAAAAAAAAAAGATAATCGTTTTATTTCGATTATGTTGTTTTCATAAACCCTAATTTGCATGGTTCCTTTTCTTTCCTTTCTAAGTCAGCCTTCTGTACCTAAAACGTGTCAGTTAGAGGATGCTCACACATATTGATAGGCAGTAAGCCATGAGGCTCTGCTTTGTAGTGATTTCAGTGCGCTCAGGAGGGATTGCTTGGCACAACGACAAGTGGAGTGTGACCAAAACAATCAGTTTTATCTGTTGGTGAAATAAAAAAGATGGACGATGCCTGAAATGAGTTTTCCTCTTCCAGCCATCGGGTTCACACCCTTTTATGAGGTGTAACTCTTTTAAAACAAGCCACAACCTCCTTTTGAGACAGACTACCATCACAGAACACACTAAATGGAAAAGAACCATGAGTCAGATTATCCAAGAGCCAATAATGAGTTCATAAAGTCATAGTCTCTCCAACACAGGGAGCCAGTGGAACTGAAGCACTGACTGACAGTGACAGTGATGCGAGGGTGACGTTGACTCAGCAAAGTCTGATGCTCAGACTGGTTTGACCCAGCAAATGTAAACAAACAAGCACAGTGTTGAGTTTTCTCTGTGTGTTTGTGTGTGTGCTGTCAGACTTTGCTGCAGTTGGCTAATGAGCCAATAGGCTTGGTATGTGCTGATGAGCGCTGTGGCTGGACAGCATAATAAAAGAGGGAGAGTCAGTAAAACCAAAGTAACTATGCACTAAGGAGTTTTTTGTGCATGTTTTTTGGTAGTCTATTGTATGATAATATTATTGACAGCAGTGACTGTTTTATTGACTGTCAAAATATTTCCCTGCAATAACTTAAGAAACTTCTGTCAACCACATGACATTATTTAGTAAATCACTTTTGTGTTAAGTACAAACACAGTAAGGTCCTGAAACAGGAATAAACAGAGATGCTTTTATAGTATCACTTGTTACTGAATGCTTTGCTTGTTGACTGTCTCTAACCTATTATGTGCATGTGTGTCTGCATGATTAACTCCATTGCAGGTTACATCCTGAGCTTGGTGCTCCTGACTCTGCCGCGCCAGCACCTGGTGAAACTCTACCTGTATGTCCTCACGGCCCTGCTGCTGTTCGCTGGTCACCAAGTCTCGAGGTACACACTTACATATAGACCTATATTCTTCAAGTGTTTTACCCACAGAATATATCAAAAGCTAGTATGAGTTGTTCTTCTGCTAGTTTAGATGAATAGCTAGAAAACGTTGTGAGCTACAGGTCAGTGGTAGATAATAAGTCACAATAGACTTTCCTGTAAATTGATCATTTTGAACTTTGTTTTCAGGGATTATGTCCGCAGTGAACTAGAGTCTGGCTTTGAAGGACCTGTCTACCATGAACCCCTTTCCATGAACAGATTCACCACTGCACTCATAGGTATAATATGACGCATGAATTCACAAACATTTGCACGTTTAGGTTATTCTGCAGCACTTTCTCAGCCTACAGGATACTCTTTCTCTATTACAATCTGATCTTGTTTCCCCTCTCATTTGTTACTCATGCATCAGGAAGGTCAAGAAAAGTATTGGGAAAAAAGAAGTAACATAGATCTTCTGTCACTTGTAGAACTGCAATATATTGAGCAACACAATTTAAACCCAAGTCTCTGACAGCAAAAATCCATCCTCTATAAAGGAGGCACGGAAATCTTAGGGGAGTTGCAGCAAATTGCTCAGCTATATTAAAAAGCATCTCTTAAAGGTCATACTGTATGACTTGGCAGACATCCTTCTGACCACCAACTCCTAGCCTTAATACTGTGAAAGCTGGTCCATGTTGAATTGGAAAATGTTAGGAGTTGCAATGTTTTTGATCTTACTGCAGAGAAGATGTGGAGTCTCCTGTGCTTTAAAAAGAGCAAACTGAGTTCTGATTTCACTGCATAGTGAAAGCTTGAGCAAGCACAAATAACATAGTTACAGTGACAAAGATATAGCGCTGCGGAGAGAGAGAGAGGGGGGGGTATTTAAATATGTTGCTTAATATGAGAGTGGTTTGTGTGTATGCGCAAGCTTCATCCTCTTTCTTCCTCTCTCAGGTCAGCTGGTGGTGTGTACACTATGTTCCTGTGTGATGCAGACCAAGAGGATTTGGCTTTTCTCCGCTCACCTCCTCCCTTTGGTGGCCAGACTGTGTCTAGTGCCGCTGGAGACCATCGTCTTCATCAATAAGTTCTCCATGATCTTCACAGGCCTGGAGGTCATCTACTTCCTGGCTTCTAATTTGTTGGTACCATATAAGCTGGCCAAGACTGCCTACAGGGAGCTGGCTCAGGTAATAACCGAGTTATATGGCCCGATGTTTCCATCTTTCTCTGTTTTCCTTTAAATCATATAGTCCTGAGAGATTTCCTCACATTTAATATTAATGTCATTCTGTCTTTTCCCTACCGCCTCCCTCTGTCCCCCAGGTGGTGGAAGTGTACGGGCTGCTAGCGTTGGGTATGTCTCTGTGGAACCAGCTGGTACTTCCAGTTCTCTTCATGTGTTTCTGGCTCCTGCTGTTCGCATTGCAGATCTACTCCTACTTTAGCACCAGAGACCAGCCTACCTCAAGGGAGAGGCTCCTTTTCCTCTTTCTTACCAGGTAGGACCACAACACTGTTCACCCTGTGTGGAGCATCACAAGAGCAAACAGTCTCTAGAGTGTGTTCTGTAAATAAGCAGACTATGATGGATTATGATGATATTTTTATTGTAACCATTGTTTACTCCCCTTCTTCTGCCCCCCCCCCCCCCCCCCCCCCCCTCTGCGTCTTCAGTATTGCTGAATGTTGCAGTACGCCGTACTCCCTGCTGGGTTTGGTTTTCACCGTCTCCTTCATCGCTCTGGGAGTTCTCACACTCTGCAAGTTCTACCTGCAAGGTTACAGAGCCTTTATGAATGACAACACCATGCACAGGTCAGTCACTGCATATATATATATATATATGTATATATATATATGTATGTATGTATGTATGTATGTCAGGGTTCTTACAATCATTAAAAACCTGGAAAAGTAATGGAAATTCAAAATGCTAATTCCAGGCCCTAGAAAAGTTATGGAAAACAATATCTTTCCCAAAGTTTTGGAAAAGTCATGGAAATGTAACCAAAGTTGCATCAAATATAATTTATATTTTATCTAATCGCCGAAATAGTAATACTATAATGATAATAAATACTGTATAGTAATGAAACGTAAAATGGCATTTAACTGACGGTATTTTGCTGGTGAGAGATTTGAGTTGCTTTAGCGTGTAGGAGCTGGTAAGCCTACTATTTTATTTGTTTTAGATAGGCACAACATGTTTCATATGCAGACCTTATTTTCCTGTTCAGTGTTCAAATAAACAATTTTCAGTGGTACGCTGAGAGAGAGTAATTTTATTTGGTCATGGGAAATTAGGTAAAGGTCATGGAAAAATCATTGGTGAAAAAGTGTATGAACCCTGGTATGTGTGTGTGTGTGTGTGGGAGTTTGTTGATGGTGTGTCTGGTTGTTAATCACTTTGGATGTTTGTTTCCTGTGTGTCTGTGCAGGGGGATGACGGAAGGCATCACCCTGCTGATCCTCGCTGTCCAGACCGGCCTCATCGAGCTTCAGGTCATCCACCGAGCCTTCCTCCTCTCCATCATCCTCTTCATTGTTGTTGCTTCTATCTTGCAGTCCATGCTGGAGATAGCTGACCCCATAGTCCTGGCCCTGGGAGCATCAAGAGACAAGTAACATACATTTACCATACTTTTTTTGTTTCTTTAAATCATTGATTATCTCTGCCATAGATCATTCTCATTCTTAAACAAATGGTCCCATGTTTTTCAAAATGGATAAAAATAATTCCTCGTGCCAACGTAACCTGTCTAATTAATGTTATTATTTCCCAAGATGTAAGAAATGCTTTTAGAGAATGAAGAAAGTACCACTCAATGAATGTGAACCCCCATGTTGGTACAGATGGAGCTGATGGTTTCTCTTTGCTCCCTCCTCTGTCTGTACTTTAGGAGTTTGTGGAAGCACTTCAGAGCAGTGTCTCTGTGTCTCTTCCTGCTCATCTTCCCAGCTTACATGGCCTATATGATCTGTCAGTTCTTCCACATGGACTTCTGGCTACTGATCATCATCTCCTCCTCCATCCTCACATCACTGCAGGTAACGCACAAGCGGACACACACAGAGAATGCACTATTGGAAGGTACTCAAAAACCTCTTGGATTTTTTTTGTTTGAGATCATTTAAGCAGAAGAGGTGTAAGTGTACTTCACTAGTCTCCATTTATAGAGAAGGAATGTCATCGAAATCCTGTCCTATTTAACTCACTGTGCCTGAGGTGCCCTACCCATCTGTACTTTGTGATTAATTATTGAATTGAATAACATCACATCTCTCCTCCGTCACCCCCAGGTCCTCGGCACTCTGCTGATCTACATTCTCTTCATGGTGGAGGAGATTCAAAAAGCTCCAGTCGAGAACATGGATGAAGTCATCTACATTGTCAACGGGACGTACAGACTGCTGGAGTTCCTGGTGAGAGACACACACACACACACACACACACACACACACACACACACACACACACACACACACACACACACACACACACACACACACACACCACACACACACACACACACACACACACACACCACACACACACACACACACACACACACACAACACACACACACACCACACACACACACACACACACACACACACACACACACACACACACACACACACACACAACACACACACACACACACACACACAACAACACACAACACACACACACACACACACACACACACACACACACACAAGAGAAGACAACTTGGGAGAAAGGCAGCAGCGATGTTGACAAATATATATCTATGGCATGTTGCTGATTATCTCTTCTGCCAGGTCGCGGTGTGTGTGGTGTGCTACGGCGTGTCAGAGACGGTGTTTGGCGAGTGGAGTGTGATGGGCAGCACCATCATCCTGGTCCACTCGTATTATAACGTCTGGCTCAGAGCACAGCTGGGCTGGCAGAGCTTCCTGCTCAGGAGAGACGCTGTGAACAAGATCAAAAGCCTCCCCACGGCCAGCAACACGCAGCTGGAGCAGTACAACGACATCTGTGCTATCTGCTACCAGGTAGGGACTGGTTCTCTGTGTTTGTGTTTCGTTAAAGCCAGTACATGGATAATGTATTTCAGGCTTCTTTAATGATTGAGCGCAGAGAGCGAGTTAGAGAGCGAGTTAGAGAGCTATTGAAGAGCGGGACCGGTGTTGGCATGAAATAGGCAGTGAACCGGAAGAATGATTGTTTCAGGGCAGTTCTAAAGCACTCCAGCCTGCTCTTATTGGATGTGGGATACACGCCCACTGCCCAAAGTCTGACAGTTAAAATACTGGCCTGAGGGGGGGTGCAGACACAGACCCTGCTGCACACTTTTAGTCAGCATAACTGATGATTGACAGGGATTACTTTTGTATGAGTCCTCACATTGTTTTTAAAGAAAATGCCTGCATAGTATAGATTGCAACATAGGGCACAGTGGTTTTAAAATGTTTCAAGAAGCTAACAACACAGCTTGTGTGCTCATTTCCTCCAGGACATGAACAATGCAGTGATCACTCCATGCAGTCATTTCTTCCACGCTGGCTGTCTGAAGAAATGGCTTTATGTCCAGGAGACGTGCCCCCTCTGCCACTCGCAGCTCAAGAGCCTACCAGCAGCCCCCAGCCAAGAAGCCCCTGCAGCCAATCAGATCCCTGCAGAGCAGGAAGAAGCGCCTAAAAACCAGACGGATGACTCTCTTGTAGATGGTGGGAAGGAGGAGGGAACGGGAGAGCAGGAGGGAGGCAGTGGAGCAGCCGCGTCAGCTGGAGAAACCTCCTCTTCCTCTTCCTCTTCCTCTTCCTCTTCCTCTTCCTCCTCCTCCTCCTCTTCCTCCTGTTGTGTGCCCTCCACTTCACAGCACCTGGCCAAGACTCCTTCATCATCTTCTTCCTCTCTTTCCTCATCGGCACTTGTGACTGAATCACAGAAGCAGTTGCTCACAGATCATCTTTCTTCGTCTTCCTCGTCTTCTTCAAACACATTGGACATGACCCCATCTTTCTCTCACACCCCTCCCTCACAACCAGCGGCCCAGACAGAGGAGAGCCTTGCTGAGCCTGAGCCCGCCCCTCACCTAAACACAGGCTTCCTATTGGACAGTCCGGAGTCATCTGCTGGTCAAACATCAGAGCTTGACCAGCCCTCTTCCTCTTCTGAAGGACAGTCGTCTCCTCCTTGCAGCCTCTGAGCCCTGTTCACACACACACACACACACACACACACACACACTCACACTCACACACACACTCACACTCACACTCACACTCACACTCACACACAATCTTAATACTCCCATCTACTTATCACATCATGTCAGAAATTGAACTCCAAACGCCTCCATTTTATAACAGAATATTTAAAAACCATCTAAGCTGATATTCATCACTCAGCATTTGAAAGAAACACAGATGATGACAAGATGTTGCCATTTCTTCGGCAATGGTCATGGAACAGTCTATCCAAATGTATTTCCATGAAGAGTTTAACTTTCATGCCAGCAATGATTTCATTTTCCATTCAACACAAAAAAGGGGAATGAAGTAATCTCTAAAAGAATGAGTAGTTTGACATTATGTCCACGAAATGTGAAATCCTGAATGAAACTGAAGAACCACATCACAGCTTTTTACTTTGATATTAGTCCTGAAATGATGCTTTCTGTCCTTCTCATTTCACGTGGTGGGTGCTCCCATCATGCCTTTGTTTGTGCAGCTTCTCTTTCAATGCTGTGCATCTCGTAGTATTTGGGTTTTCTTTTGGAGTCCTGTATGTGCCATGATCTAACGAGGAACGGTTTAGAGAGCCTTGAGAGGCCAGAGAAAACCGATGGTTGCATTATAAACAGTGACAAAGTCATAATGTTCATAAAGTCTATAGATTTCTCCATCGGTTGGATAAAGATATTTGGTTTTCACTGTTGGAGGAAAGCAGTGTACGAGTGAACACCCTGAGCATTAACAGACTGAATGTTGTTTCTTAATCACGTGACCTGAAGCGCGGTGCTAAGCAGAGGACACATGGCATGGTCTATTTAAGTGTTACAGTGAACAAATCAAAGGGTTCACACGTGGACGAACTAATTCATTTCACTTGTCAAGCTTTCTTTCTCTCTCTCTCTTCTACTGCTTCAATATTTGAATCAAACTTGTTTGGCTGGTCCCAGCAAAAAAAAAAAGGCTCTTCTCCTCATCGCCAAAACTTTTGTATAACTGTTAAAAATATGTTATTTTTAAGATAACTTTGACATTACTGCTTTATTGGACAGCCCGCAGTGCAGACGGACTGAAAAAAGGGAGAGAAAGACAGAGGGAGATGACACACGGCAGAAACCACTGTTTAGCTGAGAATGTGGTGGGAATATAATCCCCTCGATGTCTTTACTTCATGGTACTCATCCGCACTCATCTCCCTGAGCTCAGCTCATTTTACATATATATATTTAACCAGTCACATACCTTCCAAAGTTTACCATTGCCATGAATTCATGGTAGGAGCCATCACCATGCTCCATTCAGCTTAAACCAATCACGTCAAAGCACCCTGTATTTCCTAAAACCATCACTATCCTGCTGCTTAGTCACTCTATGAAATGTTATTACCAGCAAATTGAGCCGTTTGATAGGAAAGCTTTTTCCCCACACGATGGTACGCTCTCTGACGGCACCTGTGATTAGTAAACGGGGTCGGACGGGATGAAGTGTGTTTGTGTTTGTGTTGAGTCTGAATGAGAGACTGACACTTGAGAATGAGTCCTGATGCACGCTTGTATGTAGAGCCTGCACGCTGCCACTGTTACCACAGCATTTATTTGGGTCTCCAATGTCCTCTAACCTTGCTACCAATATATATTTTTTTCATTTTTCTTGTTTTTGGGGTTGCATTTGCACTAATGTCATTTATACTAGCAACGCTCCAAAGCTGTCCTTCGGCTGTAAGCATCCAAATACCCTCTGAAGTGTTTGTGTACGAGGAGACAGCCCAATCTGTTTGTGTGTGATGTATATAAATGTTGCTCTGTATGGCATCTATATTAAATCAGAAGAGTGTTGATATATATAAATAGGACCAGGGCTGGGTTCCTCCAAAGCTTCCTTGTGGTTTGATGTTCCTGATTACTTGTCATGTCAGTGAACAAAGACAAACTTGTGTGTGAGAAGCTTTGGAGGAACCCCGCCTCTGATGTGTGTGACCAGCCAGTGTTGCTGCTTCTCCGCTCTGTATGACGCGTCTTTGAGCTGGTGTGATCACTCTGATGCCCTCTATTGTTAGGAGTGGGATCAGCATGTCGCTGACTGACAGGAGAAGCACTAGTTAACCCTCAAATGTATTAATTACTACCACTATAACGGTCTTATTATTATGAATGACTTAACTGTTGACATTAGAAAGCGTTGGCTGCAGGGCTGAGAATGAATACATAATCGATGTAGGATCAAACCTGGCCAACGCTGTTTAACTCTGTTGATTTTTTTTTGTAAAGAGATGAAAAGTTTGATGTATTTTGCACTTGTTCCTCAAAAAAGGTGAACATAAGGACTTTTCTGTATTCTTGAATGACTCGATCTCATTTTTATTATCAAGCTCCATTCCTTCGACTTTGATGTAAAACAAAGCACTTGAAATGGTTACAAAGATTTAAAAGCGTCACACACTCTTGGGTTTTCACTGTGGAGCATGAGCTGTGTCGAGGAGAGGAATCACCTGCACGACAACATGTCACATGCTCCACACGATGAGAACCGTCATTGGCAATTGTATTAGAATTAGCAGTGCAGTATTACGTGATAAAGCCTGTCCGCTGTAGATTCCATATGTATTTGCTTACTTTATACTCCATGTTGGAGAATTGCCGTTATTTGGTCACTTTTCTAGACAATGAACTGTGACATATATAGTATTTTATCTTAAACTCAATATTTATTTTGTGACTATACAGTATTTTTATTTTATTACCAAGAAGTTGGATACGTTAAACTAAGCTTTTCAATGTTTAAAGGCATTATTTGCATGCATTTTAGATTTAATCTGTGGAATTTACTTCATTTAAAAAGTATTATTTACTGAATTATATTCTCTAATGCTCCGCACATTGAGCAACAAACATTTTAGATAGCATCTCCTCCTGTAAGCTTTATGTTCTGTTGTAAAAATGGTACATGCAATAAGTAAATTAACCGCAATTATATTTTATTATTGCTCTTAATCAACTGGCTGTGAAAATACCACTACAAAAGAAAGCCAATGTGACCTATACAACCCAATATTTCTTAAAATGGTAGTTAATGTGTATTCATTCAACATTGCTTGTATTGAATGTAATGTAGTAAGCATTAGAGGATCTGCATACATGTATCCAATAATGGCTGAAGTTACTTTCCCATCTGAAATCCAGATGTTTGAGGCTAACTTTATCACACTTTGATTAAGCATATATTGTAATGGAATCTATAGCTGCAACAGAGCACTCTGAAAACAACACTGCTGTCCAATGCTATTGCCTCTGACTTACAGACGTTAGTTGATGGTGTGCAGGGCAGCTCTAGAGATGCCCGACAGAGTTTTGTTTGAATTTGTTTCGGTTTCTTTTGTCTGTTTATTCCAGACACATTTGGGACCTGCTCTGTAAACCTGACTCTGAATGCCGGTTGTTTTTAAAACGCTTCACAGTTGGTGTTGGAATTTATGCCTGACATGCCTTGGTTATTTTACAAAAATTGAATGTCAGAAATAAAATGAACCATCCGTTCTGATCTCATGCTTTACTTGTCATTCATATTGCATATTGATTTAGTAGAATTATTTTTGATTAGTTGTATTAGCAAGCCTAATATTTAAATATATTATTTTATACACAAAATCTGATTCTGTACTGTACATTATATATTATTATATGGACCATACAGCAGTTGTATGACATTAATATAAAGTAGAACAAAGTGGTAAGGTTTATCATCAGACATTTCAGCAATTTAAATTCAGAAATTACAACCTGCATACATCTGTTTTATTCAGAATAATGTAATAGTTTATGATTTGTCCATCAGGTTAGGTCTGCCTGTGCCTCAGTGAGCGTGTATTTGGAGGAGTCAGACACAAGATGGCGCTGCTGTGTCGTTTTTAGTATGAATGAGAAGCGATCCAAGAGCCTAACCGCGGCTCGTGAGACACACACACACACACACAAGAATATTTATATGACAGTATTGTAGAGACTCTTTTAGTGGTTTTTCATCGTGTTTCTCTTCATTCTGCTATATTGTTCTGTTTGTTCAATGGGATTGGCGCGCATTTTAAGATTTAAGATTTTTTTGTTTTATTTTTTCTTATGATTTATATCTCCTTTTACGTTTCACTTCATTACATTTGATTATATGATATCCTCACTTCAGCTAAAGTGACCTTTTTATACTATAAGGGATTTGATTATTTGAGTATTCTCTAGCCTTTTTGATGTAAAAACCTGTAGGATCACAAGCACACCTCTGGTTGTTTTTACCTAATGGATATAAATGAACAAAAGTTTCAGGATCTTCATAAATCAATAATATCCCTTCCTTAAGGTTAAGCAGAAGGCTTGCATTTTTAAGTAATGAAAACCATTGTAAGCTTTTCCTTTTGCAGGAGAACTCATTAAAATTGCAAGCTCTTTAGATTCAATATTAGCTAATAGATTTTACACACATTTAAATTCCCATGAGAGCTTACACAGATATATATGTATTTTTGAATAAACTGGTATAAATGCTTTAAGGCCACTCCGATCGATCGCAACCCCAGAGCCCCCCCACACTCCTCCATTCACATGTATTTTTTCTTCAGCTGTGAACCCGATTGAATACTTGACGGGCTGATCCTCCACTGTGTCTCTCTCCCTCTCTATAAGCAGCAAACTGGAGCATAAAAGACTCTTATTCTCCATAATCAAGGTCAAGAGCGTTTTTCAATAACCTCTGGGAATTAAACGCTGGAACCGCGCCAGCTCGACCTGCCAATCATTTTCACAGCCAGCTGAATAATACAAAAGTTTTTGACCTTTCTGCACCTCGACAGATCAATACCCTGTAGCTTTATTTTATTAAACGAGTTCAAGGAATTATTTATTAATATTTGTATTTGTTTGGATTCCCTCTCGCCGTGATAAATTGTTTCAAATAACAGATGGCGCTTGAGGGAGAGACAAAGCAGGGAAATCTGGTAGCAATTATCCTCAATTATGTTCATTGTTATTTTGAGCTAATTATTGTTATTGTCACTTTTGTTTGTGCGTCTTGCGGCGCTATAGTCTGCAATAAGCAGGCCCGAGGAAGACAATGGGGAGCAGGCATATGTTGTGACGATGAAATATGGCTTTTATAATGGAGCCTAACCAGTTGGTCTAAATAAAACTGAGATTGAAATGTACATGCTGAGATTTGAAGATTGCTTAAGTCTAATAATGACACCAGATAAAGAAAATATTGAATGTTTTTTTAAAGCAGTAAAATCCCAATTTTCTCTCAAACATAATTTGGTTAATGTGAATATTGTTGAATAGAATATTAGAAAACATCCAATCAAAGATGCAACAAAAGATTTGTGTTCCTCTTTTTACTTATTTAATATTTTCATTAAACTTCATGTCTTGCGTAAAAGTAGGCTAGCTGTTTAAAGTAAGGAGTTGTGATTTTCTTGCAGCCAAATGTGTTCACCCTACTGAAGAGCCACTGAGAGATGGGAGCTTATTGCAGCATCGTGAGCAGCCGACTCAAAGAAAGACACTTTCAAGGTCGGTTGTCAGTTCTGTGGTGCGCACAAGAATTCATCTCCACATTTACAGAAAGAGATGTTTCTGTTAAAGCATCCCTTAAGGACAGAGAGGGATCCCGGCCCGGGTATAGGGGAGGACAGAGGGAGGAGAGGAGCTCCGTGGCCGCTGCATGGGGCGGACCTGACTCCACTCTCGCCTTTGTTTGGGGGCGTCTCCTCTCCTCTCCTCTCGCCCTGTCCCCTCCCCTCCTCTCCTCCCGTCCCCTCCTCTCTTTCCTTTCCCATCCTACCTCCCTCTCTCTCCCCCCGGGGCGGGAGAAGCCCGTGTTTGGTTCTCAGAGAGAGTCCTTTGGGAAGAGTCACAGAGCGTTTTCCTCACACAGAGAGAGCGCAGAGCAGAGCTCGGGACTCATCCGCAGGACGCAGCGCTGCCCCGAACACACACACCACCGACACGTCCCAGACCGCTGGGCTGAGGGAGAAGAAGAGAGAGCAAAGTGCGAGAAGAGGGAGAAAGAAGTGTCAGATAAGGATGACACCTGATCTGGGTGCCAGTTGATCTCTTTTTTTCTGTCTGACAGCTTCAACTGTGGATCTCCAAGCGCAAGGAGTGACTTTTCAACATCTGTTCACACTGGGACTGGCCGCGATTTTTTGACATTTTGGATTCTACTCCAGTATGATTCACCCTACGTCTTAGTACACACGAGGACTAGAATTGCATGAATTATCACACGACTGCTTGATTTGTAGCGAGGCTCACAGCCGCAGCAAAGCGCAACCACGTTGCTCCTCTTGAATCAGAGTGAAGGATCTACAGGAGAACAAGTGCACAGTCCGCTGAGGAGAGACCGGGAAACAGAAGGAGAGGCACCGAGCTGTGGAGATTTGTTCATGTTTGGGATCCAGGAGAGCATCCAGCGCAGCGGCAGCAGCCTGAAAGAGGAGCCGCTGGGAGGCATGAACTCTGTCCGGAGCTGGATGCAGGGGGGCGGCGTGCTGGACGCCAACACGGCCGCCCAAAGGTGAGCTCTTCTCGGGTGGAGGAGACCTGCTACCACCCTGCCTTATTTACCGAAACATGGAACAACGTGTTTCTTCTGTCAGGACCCTGCTGCAGCCACCCGTGCAGGACACGATGCTGGGTTTATGGGAGCTGCTGTCCGGAGGAAGAGATTGGGATTTAACTAATGATACGAGAATTAATTAAACTAAGATTATTTTGCAGCATTTAAAAAATGAATTTGAATGTATAATTGTAGGAGACCGTATTTAACAGTTAATGGCAACATGTGTTTGTAGGCTACAGATTTTTACGCACACACACCCCGAGCCTTCTGTTCATAGTTGGCTGATGTTTAATTAACATAAAGGCAAAGAGGCGAAGTAATAATTCTAGTGCTATACTTTGGGTTAAAAATGGATTTAAAATAAATTATCAAACAATCATAATCATGGTTTATTAAGGAGGAGCATGATTCTCAAATTGGTCCTCAGGGATGTAAAGGTGGATAAATCATGACCCCCTGTCTCAGATTATCATGAGAAATCAGACTTCAACACATTTTGTTATTATTTCAGAAAATCATACATTTTTTATTTGTTTTTAATAAATTAACTTTCAGTAATAAACACAACTCAAGACGATACAATATAGTATTATATTGTCGCTGCGTTAATTAGGTCCTCATATTTATTAATATTTATTTTTTAAACACCTTAAAAATGTAAAACTTTAAAGCTTCTAACACCGACTCCTCCACGCATGTTTGTCCGCAGTGGAGTGGGTCTGGCCCGGGCTCACTTCGAGAAGCAGCCGCCCTCCAACCTGCGTAAATCTAACTTCTTCCACTTCGTCCTGGCTCTGTACGACCGGCAGGGTCAGCCGGTGGAGATCGAGAGGACCAACTTCGTGGGCTTCGTGGAGAAAGAGAAGGTCGGTGCAGAAACTCTCGGTGTTTGATCATTTCGTCTAATATATTATATTCTTAAGGGTAATTTACGATTTCGAATCCCTAAAGGCCTGATTATATGATGTGTGATGTTTTTATGTCAATATTAATACAACATGTAAAACATTTACACTAACTCATCAATACCAAATATGCTCAATGTTTTATTATAATAATAAATATAATTACAATTAACAATAGGCTACTATTATTATGTTCAGCATTTTAAATATAATTAGACAAAGAACAAACACAATTTATTACATTCAGGCCTACTGTATCCTAGAACTTTCTTCGATCTATTTGTAATAATTGGCAAATAAGAATACACGTCTAGAAATGTAAATAGTTTTAATTTAGAGCTGGTTCACCACGAGCACTTGTTCTGTATAAACAACGGCGGGGAAACCGGTCTCCTCATCAATTATGACACCGTTTAAATTAGCTGAAATGCACTGGGAGAATGTAGTGTTGGATTTATTGGCCTTCCAAACATAACCAGTAATTACAGAGGAATTAAAGAGCCACAATAACACAATGATTACACTGTGAGAAATTACAGTGCTGCCCTGCTTTAATATGTTCGCTGTGAACATAAATCTTGTTTATTTAACGTATGACCTGTGTGAGCTATTCAATAACTTGGATGTTCACTTCAGGGGCCTACATGTGCAGAGATGTGCTTTTTTAAAAATGTGTCCTAAAAATGTCAATAAACAGCTCGGTGTGTGTTGTGTTTGTTAAGGAGATAACCGGAGAGAAGACCAATAACGGGATTCATTACCGGCTGCAGCTTCTGTACAGTAACGGTGAGTGAGGAACACACACTCAGAAAGTTACCCATGATACATCTGACAGAAACAGCTAGATTGCTTGTTGTCCCCTGCTACATGATACACAGACTGCACACAGGAAGCAGCTGATTTAAAAAAAAAAAAAGATTTAATGTGGAAAATTGTGCAGTTGGCCAAAAGGCTGTGTTTATGTCACTGAAACTGCAGTGACGTTTTTTTTCACAATCGTGTGATTTAAACAGATAAACAACCAATAAAACAGATAAATGTAACTATCATCATAGCCATTTTTGGCGATTTATACCAGATCTAGGGCTTCATCCCTCACTGACCCTAAATGAGTGTGTCCTGTCTCAAGTGTGCTGTTTGGCAGTTGCATGTCGCTGTGATGGTAGCATGTGGAGTGGTATTCAGGCCTATTTGGGAGGGAAACTACATAAACCTGCTCCAGCCTCCTCTGAGATTAAGACATATTGATTTAATATATGTTGCATGAGGTAATGGACAAGGGAGATTCACCAAGAAAACATTTATCAGTAATATTGATTGTGACCATTTAAACCAAAAGCTAATGAAATTAAACATCACTGTGAGCCGTTAATGGGCATCTAATGTTTTCCGAGTGTTTGAACCCCAAAGTATTGAAGGTGTAAGGTGTCATATCGTGAACAAACTGTACACATGTGTCTTTTTTTAGATAAATCAAGATGACTGGGCTTAGAAAAAGCTATGGCAGGATGTATGTGTGAGCAGTTCAAATAAAGAAAGATTATTAATTACACACATTTGTGGAGGCTCAAATAATTAAATTCAGTTATAAACAAGATTTCACAAGAAAAAAACGTAGCTTTGTTTTTTTTTATTTCATTTTGTTTATCAGAAATATGTTTTGAATATTTTTTGCAACCCCTAAAATATGGGGAAGCTTCTTGTTTGCTGGGTTTATACCTTTTTAATGTGTACTTTTAAATGTTCCAATACATTTGTGGTTATTGTCTAAATCTATGTAAAGCTTAAGATATTCTCTTTTTGTCTGCATCCAAACAGGTATCAGAACGGAGCAGGACTTCTATGTTCGATTCATAGACTCCATGACTAAACAGGTAAACACCTATTTTATACAGCCTATGGACACACACACACACACACACACACACACACACACACACACACACACACACACACACACACACACACACACACACACACACACACACACACACACACACACACACACACACACACACACACACACACACACACACACACACACACTCTCTCTCTCTCTTTTTCTCCCAGAGGTCTGTCACCTCTCCTGTTACCTCTCTGACAATGAGCTGCTTCACTGATCTGGCTGTACTGCGCCACCCTCCTCTATCTGCATGTACTTGTACACACAAAAATGTGTATTTATGTGTGTGTGATTTTGTGGGTGGGTGTTTCCACAGTGTGTGTGGGTGGGGGCACACACACACACACACACATCACAGGGCTCCAGGCGTTTGTGCCTGTACTTCTCTCGCTGTGATTAGAGCGAGGAGGCAGCGAAGAACAGCAGCGTAGTTCTGCTGCGCACAGTAGGAAGTGGAAAGATATAACAGCACCTCTGGGATTTGGTCTGCCGAGTGCCAGGCATTATCTGATCAGATCCAAATTCTTCTGTTAATGTTTGTGTTTTTGTTTATATGTAGCTTTATAAGAGTAAGATAGAGAGATATATAGGAATTAGAAGAGAGAGAGAGATGAGCAACTGAACAACAGAAAGAAGACAGACAGACAGTCTTAGTGTTACTTCTCAATGTTTTTCAGGTAAACGGTTAGGATGAAGAATTATTTTGTTTTTCCTCAGGAAACAGTGATGCAGTGTGTGTATGTGTCTGTGTGTGTTAGTATGTGTGTGTGGTATGAGGAGCCAAGAAGCCATGCTATGCACTGAATACTTGCTAATGTGACTGCAGGCTCTGATAGAGTCTCACATTGCTGCTGCCACGCTGCAACACATACTGTGTGTGTGCATGTGTGTGTGTGTGTGTGTGTGTGTGTGTGTGTGTGTGTGTGTGTGTGTGTGTGTGTGTGTGTGTGTGTGTGTGTGTGTGGTGTGTGTGTGTGTGTGTGTGTGTGTGTGTGTGTGTGTGTGTGTGTGTGTGTGTGTGTGTGTGTGTGTGTGTGTGTGTATCTGGCAGGCTTGAGGGACCACACTGTTCCCTAAAAACACTGTTTAGCTTCACCTTGGTGGGGTGACAGCCAGCTTACACACACATGCACACACACATACATTGCTAACACATATTCATGCTTTACTTCTGAAAAACTAAATGGCTCTTTTAGAAAGGAGAAATATTAACCTACATAAAGAGATTTAAAGTTTGAAAAGGAAAAGTAATCTTTTTCCAGAATGCTGATGCAGTCCGGTGTGTTCTGCACCTGTGGGCATCTGCAGGTGTGAGTGTGTGTGTTTGTGTACAATCTGTTTGTAAGTGGGGGGGTTATATGTGTGTAGAGAGAGATGAACAAATGGGACACAGTGCAGGTATTTAGTGCTGAATGTGTTGGTACTTAGGGAAAACTGCACTCGGAGCAATAAAGCAGGCTGTGTATGTGCATGCGTGTGTGTATGAGTGTGTGTATGTGTGTGATCCCTGTCGGTAGAGGAATGGAACATTAACAGGTGGTCAAACCAAAACAGCCGTGTGGTTGGCTTAGTTGGTCAATGATGTCATGGCCACTGTCTCTCTTACCACACACACACACACACACACGCACGCACGCACGCACGCACGCACGCACGCACGCACGCACGCACGCACGCACGCACGCACACACACACACACACACACACACACACACACACACACACACACACACGAACACTGCTGGTCTGCCACTCATGGTTTCAGTGTTGTTTTAAACAGGGAAACCAAAGCTACTCAGAAATACCACAGTTTGCATTGTAGTCTATCTGATATTACTTTAACGTTAAATGCACACTGATATAAATCAAAATTGTAGCTTCACAAACATTTAAAACAAAAGAGTTGGTTCTCATATCTTCACCCAACAATTATGCTATTAACAACAAACCACTGGATATCCTTTTGACTAACACAGGACTTTTGAGAGCCTATGCTTGACACAACGTTCATATGATTAATTCGATAGGAGGCAAAACACAAACCATTTTTTAATATACATAAAACTCCTCAATAACTATAGAAATGGGGATTAAATATGGTCAAAAAGTAAAGATTGGACCTTTTTAGTGCAGATTTCTGATTTTGGCAAGCATGAATGCTATATTTGTTGAGTATATTGTTGTTTATTTCACAGTTCTGACTGTGATCCTTCTCCAACGATTCTTGCCACTTTTAGCTGGCACTTATTTCTGTTGCTCTGCTATTTCTGTCTGTCTACCTGCTTTGTGTGTGTGCTGAGAGGCCAGCACTGATTGTGTTAAACGGAGGAGGAGAGCGCCTCCTAGTCTTCAGAAGCACAGTGTTCATCACGACTCTGTCCCGGAGAATAAAGCGTCTGTCACAGCGGCCCTGTCGGATCACTAGCTCCCTACCCGACCTGACACTAACGCAGGAGGAAGTGTGTTTCCCTGCTTAACGGCTCCTTGTTTACACGCAGCGCATGTCACGCTACTTCAAAGGTGGAGGAGAGAGCGGCAGACATGCTGTATGTAAGGCCTGGTGAGGCGGAGAGAGGGAGGAGGCAGAGGAGGAAAAAGCAGATGAAAGACATGAGCAGAGCAGGAGAGGTGACAGTGTGATGAACACAAATGTGGGCGAGATGGTGGAAGAAGTTATGGTAGAAGAAGTTACACACCTACACAAGAGCCTGCTACTGAAGGTGGATGAAATGTTGTTATCAAATAAGCTCCAGATGTCTCAGCTTGCTAAGCCGGACAGACCAAGTGTTAAGAATGACATAAAAAACACTTTAGACCTAAGTTTTAGTAATGATTCAGTGATTGGCTTTCTTTGATGGAGAGGGATCAAACAAACAATGTTAAATGTATTGCGTATTTGGATACAGTTCATAATGCTTTTTGTATAGAATTGCTTCATTTGGCTCAATTTGCACATCTCTGCCATCTCTGACTGTCAGCTCCTCCTTATTTTGTAAAACTGGCTCTTTTAGAAATGTTAGCACCAGCTCCATTCACTTGTAGTTGCTTTTTCTTCCTCAAGATTAGATTATTTTTGCTTCATTTCAAATAACTTGTGCCTTCATTGACCGTAATGTCCTGGACCACCAGGAGCCCTGCAGGCTCCACATTCATGTGTCGATACATTTCCTGTACAGGTTTTGGCAACTTGAATATATGCATGGAAAATGTTAACTGACAGGGGCCCTGGACCCTGAAACAAATGTGGGCTCCAATTCCAAAACACACAGAGGGTCCTGAAGACAACTCGCTATTAGTATGAACCGCTTTGGGCTACGAGAATATTGTAATGGGGCCCTCAGACTGTAGCACCACTGTTAGTGCTCTCTATTAATGCTACAAAATGGTTTAGTGGTTTCTGAGCATGCTGGGCTGTAGTTTCTACAAATAAGGGGTTCAGTCTTCGTCCCGGCTCATGCAGGGGCTACATGCTTGCCTCGGGGTCCCTGAAGGGATATAATATTATGTCTTAACTGAGTCTCAGCACTTAATACATGGCATCAGGCCTTTTGTAGGAAAAAGTCATTGTGACCTTTGGGGAAACATTTTCAGTTTTCCACATAACATCAGCACAAGGTGTTGCATGTTGTTCATAGAGTTGTTAAGCTCTCTCTCAGCTGAATAACCTTCATTACAAAGTTATATTCAGCTGATGGCAGCAAGTAGTCAGAGGCCTCAGCTGAAGACTATCGGAGAGGACAGTGAGACTTCTTCTCCGCTCCCTGAGAAAAGTGAGCTTGTCACTCGGAGAGACTTGCTGGAGTTTGGAACGACAGATGAAACAGACTGGAATAGACCAAAGACAGGCGGGGTGTGTGTATTGATTGATAGATAGCTAAGTGGTGTGTGACTTGTGTTTTCGCTTTTTTTCTGAGCTTAGACCAGAAGCAGGAATATTTGAGAATGGAAGCAAGCCAAAATGCTTTCTGAGGAGCTGAAAGAAACTCTCCCTGTGCTGAGAAGCATGTGAGCAGTGGAGATATTGTTGTTAGTTTGGAGATTTCTATAAACCAACGTGTGTGAACAAGGTGTATTTGTGAGGGAGGTGACAAACCGTGTGTGTGTGATTGTGTGTGAAGTAGGAGGTGTTTCCGCTGAACCATGTGTTCTTTAAGGTGAAGTGGGATCTAACCTGTTATCCCAGCGCTGAAAAAATATACTCTCACCAGTTTTGTAGATGTAAAGTGCAGCGGTCTGAAGACATGCAAATATTGTTTTTATGCAGCTATGCACGGATGCAGAGAATGAATGGCAACTATCAGAGTGTCAGAGCTCTAAATGTACATCTTCCTAAGGCTGTTGTTATCAATGAAAATACCAACCATATCTTTGAATCTTTTATGAATTGACCGAATGACAACTAGACAATATTCTGTGTATTTGTCTTCCCCCATTGGGTTGTTTACTGTTAAAGCCAAACATAACAAAAACACCAGGCAATCCTACTTTTACAACTTTTAAACCACAAGATATACTTTTCATTTACACATTTGAACGTGATTGTACCACCAAGCCATCCTAAATCAAACACCTAAATCTGCTTTAATAAGGTTCAATTGAAACCAACACCATATTGAAGATGGAGAGGCCTGTTTTGTGGATTTCTGGACTTTGCTGTGTTCTAACAATGTGTTTTACTTCCCTCTCTACATCTTCCTGTCTCTCTTAACAGGCGATTATTTATGAAGGCCAAGACAAGAACCCAGAGATGTGCAGAGTGCTGCTGACACATGAAATCATGTGCAGGTGAGAATGGGTGCATTTGGATCTTTGTATTCTGCGTAAATCTTCCTCCGCTCTAAACTATCTTCAAACAGCTCATACTTTTCCTTCCATCCTCTTTCCTCGCCCCTCTTCTCTTCTTCCGCTGCATACTTTGTTCGTCTGCAGAAAGTTCTCACCAATCACATCTCTGCACTCGATACATTTCTTATTTTGTCACCCTCATTAACCCCCCCACACATACACGCCCAGACGCGTACATTCGCACACACATGAAGCCATATCTGTTGAGGAAGATGAGTTTTAGCTATCAGAGTCGCTGCTTAATTATAATCTAAAGATGAATTTTCCTCGGAAGTAGGTTGGGAGGAAAGATGTCTATTTATAGAGGCATTTTACCAACCTATCCTATACAAAAGAAAATGTGGATGTAGATTCATGTGAGCGGTGTGTGTGTGTGTGTGTGTGTGTGTGTGTGTGTGTGTGTGTGTGTGAGACGCCTGGTTAATTAGGACACAGAGAAACTCATTAGTCAATCTGAACCCTCCTGTTGTTTCAAGGCTAACAAATGGGCCTTCCTCTGCAATCTGACTATAAAATATAGGCAGGGTCTCTCTCTCTCTCATTTTCACACACACACACACACACACACACACACACACACACACACACACACACACACACACACACACACACACACACCACACACACACACACACACACACACACACACACACACACACACAACACACACACCACACACACACACACACACGAACACATGTACAAAAAAGTATGCATATGCATGCTCCCTCATGCACACCACAGTTATACAAATTCAAATGTGGCACATGAATTAAGTTGTTCTTATTCCCTGACCTTGTCACTGAACAGCTTTAACTGTAACAATATAAATCGGGGTTCATCTATATGCACAAGCACTGGATTTAGCCATGAAATCAGGCACAGCAATATTTTATTCCATAGCTCCCTGAATAATGCTCAGGCAGTTCAGCTGCAGAGCTTCATGGAAAAACCCTTTGAGATTCATATATGATTTACAAGGAATTTATAAATAAATACAGATTTTATCGTAAATTATTGTTCTTCATCATGTTTGGGAAGGCATTGTGGACATTAATAAACTGTTCTGCATAACATGGTGAGCTTGTACTGTAGAAGTATTCCAACATGTCCTCTGGGGGAGCAACAGTGCAGCAGCAGAGCAGAAAGTAAGACTTCTTCTTCAGCGTAAACACTCGCCTTACGCAGCAGCCGCTGAGGTCAAAGTTACGGCTGTTGCCTCATGTTCTCACATGCTGATTCTGCAGCAGGGGCCTCAAACACAACATGCTACGCAGAACGCACACACACACAGACACACACACACACACACACACACAAAGAGCTCAGGGCGTCCATTAATCAGTGTGGCTCATTGTCATGGTGGTGCTATTAGCCATATGCTCCCCGCCAATCTGCCACCACACAGACCTGGGTCCTGGTTGGAGCTCCGGCACGAATTCATGAAAGGTTTTACTACAGAGGACAGATGTAGCTCTACTGTTTTCATCATGTGTTCACCACTAATGTTGGTTAAACAAACAGTTATTCCCTTTCCAATTAAGGGTCTTAAAGGTTGAAAGAAAATATTTCAACCTATAGGGCTGTATTTTCTTTATCAGCTTGATCCAGCTCTTTATTGAAAGTATTTAAGTTTAAACTGAGTCAGGTATTCAAACGGAAGATTATCTGTCATATAAAATAGTCCAGATATTATGTGCATCTTTTCATATATTTAATGTCATAATAGAACATGTTGCCCAATGTAATTGGTTTCTTTGTAAACTTTTTTAAATTCCAATTTTGAAAAATGGTCCCAGGGCCAAAGAATTACCTCTTGAAAAGGCTTGTTATAGATATTTAAGTAGCAAATCCTCGAATTTGAGGAGCTGGAATCTTTTATTGATCATCTTATAATTTCATATTACTCAACCAACATTTCCAACATTTATTTCTTACATTTTCACAAACAGAACCTTTGAAAACGACATCTCTACAACTCACGCTATTGAGACTCCATTGTTTAAAAGTGTGTGTGTGCACCGTATGTGTGTGTGTGTGTGTGCTGGGAGGAGGGGAGATGCAGGGGGGAGAGAGCAGATGATTAGATCCCCAGGATCCAGAGCAATAAGTGCTACATTACCCCTGTCCCGCCCCTAGTTTTCCTGTCCTACCCCTCCATTTATAGTATCTTCCACTCTGCTCCTGTGTCGTCTCCCTCTACTGTCCTCGCTTAATCTATCTATACCCCCCCCCCCCCCCCCCCCACCCACCCTCACCCATCCTCAGGATTGGGAGGGGTTACAATTTCAGTTACCTGTAAATAAATGTAATTGGTAACCTAATCTAAGTATCACAATATAAAAGTATTGTAACCTGATTACTTTTTGATTACCTCCATATCAAACGCCATGCAAATAAATAAAAGGGAAAGAAATATCAATGAGATGTTTTTAACTGAAGTGTTTTATGTAACACAACAGAACAATGTGACCTTAGAAAAGAAGAAACCAAGACATTTAGGATCGAAAAATGTTTTATCTTAAATTTAGGCTGGGCCTACAGAATAGTAGAGTTTACGAGTGTTTAAGTTTAATATATTAATTAATAGAAAACTGTATTTTAAAAATAAATAAATCAGTTGTCCATCAACTACATTAAACATGATATTTAAATGATGAATGAAAGTAATCTAAATGGAAACCAGAAAGAAAATCATTTCGTACGTCTACCTAAAATATGTTAAATGTATTATGTCAACAGATTTCACATATTAAGTTTGAATAAAAATACTAGGTTCAACTCAATAGAAGTGCTTTCAACTAACCTAATACAGTTATGTGACATTTGTTGACATAATACATTTCATTTAAGGCAATGTTTACGTTTTTTCATAATCCCCTTACATGTAATCCATTACTCCGCACGACTGCCCATCCTTTCCTCCCAGCCCCTCCCTCCTCAGGATCAGCTCTCCCCTATAACCCTGCGCCCCACTCTCCCACCCCAGTTCTCCTCCTCTCCCCCTCTCTCTGCTTTTGGTCCTGACCCAGTTCATAGAGCAGCAGAAAGGAAATGTCAGAGCGAGCAGAGAGAAAGGCCGAGCAGCAGATAGTGGAGACAATGTGTAAGGTGTAGCGTGTCAGTCTTTTTCTCTCCACCTCTGCCATCTGTGACGGTGGGAAACCTGAGTCGTCTCCCCTTCCTCTTCTTCCCACCCAAACATCTCCCCCTCCCCTCGCTCCCACCCTCTTGTTTTAGCTTCCCCTCCCACGCTCATCCCTTCAGTCTTCATCACCACTCCCCCTGCGGGCTCTATCCTTCCCCTCCTGCGTACACCTTTATTCATAATTGATGAACGCAAGAAAGCTTTGACAGACTTGCGGTACATGTGTGAATTTTGGATCGTATGCCAGTGTTTTTTATTGTGTGTGTGTGTGTGTGTGTGTGTGTGTGTGGGTGTGTGTGTGTGTGTGTGTGTGTGTGTGTGTGTGTGTGTGTGTAATCTATAGGGTTAAGAGGGGTAAAGCTTGAGGAAGAGATGATGGGAAAGAGAGGAAGGAGGAAGGAGCAGAAAAACGATGGACGGAGGTGAACATGATAAGAAAACATTAACAGGGAGTCAAAGGAAGGAAGGAGCGAGAGAGAGGGAGCGAGAGAGAGAGAGGGAGCGAGAGAGAGGGAGCGAGAGAGAGGGAGGAAGCTATGCAGACAGAGGAAGGTGAAGAGGAGCAGAGCAGGGTTGTTTCAGGGGATAAGAGCTTCAGTTCGGGGGAGTCCTGTCATCAAAGAGCACTGGGTGGGGGAGGAGGGGGCGCTGTCAATCAGCTGGAAGAGGAGAGAGAGGGTGAGGAGCGGGGGGGGGCGGTAAAGAAATTTGATGAAGGGAGCGAGGGGTTCTTCTAAATGATCTCTTCATCTTTTCTGCCTTTGTCTTCCTCTCTCTCTCTCTTCCCTCTCCCTTGTCCTAGTTACCAAAATATCTCTGCCAACCTGGTATGTCACTGTTCGCTCAACTGTCACTGTCTGACACACGCACGCACACACACACACACACGCACACACACACGACACGCACACACACACACACACACAACAACAAACACACCACAACACAAAACACACACAGCACAACACACACACAAACACACACACAACACACACACACACACACACACACACACACCCACCCACCCACATATCTAAAATAGACAGTGACATATTACGCTTTCTCCTTCCTTGACCCGTCCCTCATCTCTTTTCCTTCTTTGGCCTCCTTCTTTCAGATCTTCTCATCCTCTCAAATGTATATTGCTCTATTATGGACCCATCATTAGGTACAGTGTTGACAATGATGTAAGTCAGAAATATGTCACACTGGAAACTGTAAACATGGTAAACATTAGACTATCCGCATGTTAGCATTTAACTCAAAGTATATACTTTGCCTAAATACAGTCTGATAGAGATTTTCATGTCATGTTTCAATATCATTTGGTTTGGTTCTGATTGTGTGAACAGACGGCGGCTGAGGCTGACTGCTCTTCGTTGAATCATTATTAACATGGAAAATGTGTTATATTTCATATTTGTTTCTGTAGATGAGACATTCTTACATTTGATGGGTATCATTTGGATGTTATATTTATCTTTGTCTTGTTTTTTCCCACACAACATGAGCATATAGAACAATGGTTCAGGACTTGGACACTTTTAGGCAAGTTTGGGTTGGTATAATGGTGGGATTAATAAGGCCACCATCACTTAAATACACTTTCTCTCACCCCTCTCTCTTTACCTCTCTCTTTTTCTGTCTGTCGACTCTCTCGTGTTGCAGTATCACTTCCTGTGTTAAGGTCAGCAGTTGCTTAGAATCGAGGACAATTGGGAATTATTCATACCATCGACTTAATGTCAGCGTTCCATTTCTCTCACTGTGTTTGTTGTGCTTGTGGGTGTGTGTGTGTGTGGTGTGTGGGGTGTGTGTCTTTTGTTTGTGTGTGTTGTGGTGTTTCTGTTTCTGTGTGTGTGTGTGCTGTTTTCTGTCTGTGTGTGTGTATAATGGGTGAGATACAGAGGAGAAAGAGTATGTTTTATTCATTTTCCTCATTTAGTCTCTCAGCCTGCACCTGTCCTAGCATTTATAGCGCCGGGCATTCACAGTACTTGCTGATTTAGTTCAACTGCCCTCTTTAATAGACACACACACACAGACATGCCACACACACCAATTTGTGTCGATTAAACTGTCTAAACTAACTGTACTCGGCTCGTTCAGGGTCAGTGCTTCGAGGTTGACTTGATAATATTGAGAGCAATGGTGCTTTATTCCTCTCTTTCTCTCCTTTTATTACCTCTGCCAAGGACGTTATATTTTATATCCTGTTTCATTTTCTCTTTTCGGATTTGCCTTTAATTATTTCCTCCAATGGGCCAAAGAGCTACAAGCTGCGCAGAAAAATGTTTGGTTTGTTTGTTTGTTTTGGTAATCTTTGGTAGAGAATTTGACAGCGGTGAGGATAGAAGAAGTCCTTTATCCTCCGTTTCATTCTCTTCCTACAACCACCATTTCCTGTCTGTGGTGTTAGGGCTGTGAATATTAAGAAAGCTAAACTGGCCCGGGGCTATGTCCACGCAAATGGGTAACATATACCCAACTCCTCTTTCACCTCCCTCAGCTTCCCTTCCTGCTCCCTGTCTCCCACGACACACACACACACACACACCACACACACACACACACACACACACACACACACACACCACACACACACACACACACACACACACACCACACACCACACACACACACACCACACACACACCACACACACACACACACGCATACACACACACACCACACACACACCACCCCCTTAGGCAAGGCTCACGTTACCCTAAAAGCTACAAATACAGACATGGACTCTCTCTCTCATATTTTCACACCACACCACGCACCATCACCACACACACACGCACACGCACACGCACCCACACGGCAGAGTGATCAATGCCTCAAAGAATACAGATTTAGGATGACGCTTGATTTTATTTATTTTTTAATTACTTGTCGGTGAATATTTTTTTTATAAAGAGGAATATGCTCCCTGGCTAACTAAAGGTGGTCAGTGTGGCGAATAAAAGATTGAATCAGCGGTTTTAAATACAATACACTCGTAGAATAATAAAGAACCTTGTCTGCTGTTTCTTTCCCATTCCTGGCTTAGTAAATGTGAAAGAAACAAAGTGGATCAGAAGGAGCCACAACCACGTTACAGCCAATTAGCAGCAGCGGTGATCATTGCTCATGTAACAGGACAGGGGTAAAGCCAAGGATCTATAAGGACTAGGAAAATATGCCAAGACTTTTACCACCTGGTAAACGTGAGGCGTTGTCGGTCGGGCGATTGTTTTGCCGCTCTTCTGTGCCAAATTTCAAGGGCACGGACGCAAGCTGGCTGCGGTTGCTTAGCGGAAATCATTTAATAATATCAAACTACTTTATAATTTAAATAGTGTGTATGGGAGAGAGAAAGTAAAACTCTGCTTAGCTCTGTGCTAAAATTATACATTTCTCCCTCATATTTACCATTGATTTATATTTACTGAAGAAAGGAAAGATGTGTTTACTGTTTCACACAACATGCTTTCTAAAAGTTAAACTATGTTTTTCTCTGGGCGCAGCTGTCATGCCCTGGAAAATAGGCAATTTGGAAAGCTTGTACACCCAGACCCGGCTTTGTAGCTTGCTTACGCACATCCACATTGACAACATTGTTTTTTAATGTGCTCTAAAAACGCAGCATGTGTTCGGGTCCTAAGAAGAAAGGCGGCGGGAGCAAGCGGGACAGTAAACCAGAGGGGAGTATTTTTTGTTGTTGCGTTACAATATCAACCATCCTTCTCCAGAATCTACACATTTAAACCATTTTTATATTTATTTATTGTGGCATAAG
>NW_022987705.1:8543211-8548211 GCF_902827165.1 Trematomus bernacchii | reverse complement strand
GAGATGAGGGGGGGAGGCATAAATAGGGGGGTGGGGGAGGCCGGGTCGAGAAGCAGAGGAGGGTTTGAAAAAGAAGGCTTGAATAAAGATTGGAGGGATGGTATGGAGAGAAATACAGGAAAGAGTAACGGATTAAAGGAAACCACCAGAGCCCGGAAATCTAACCTTAAAGGAACTTTCAATTTTTTACCAGACACGTTGTTACCTTATTTCAGCCAGGAAACCTTTTTCTAGGCACAGACTGATACGGTCAGGCTTTTTTACGTTTCACTTATAACATTACCATTGTGTGCCAGTAAGTCATGACAGTGTATGCACAACACCAGAAGGACCCTTACATTGAAGCAGCTCAATGGAATTCAGCCATCATTGATTTTCCTACTGTTACATGCCAGTCTTTCATGAAAAAGGCCCATTGGAGAGTATGTGTTTTGCTTATTGGTAACTTGAGAAAAGGACAAATGGAAGAATCCACTCATCACAGAAGTGGCTGAAATGACAACAATGGCGTATGTTTGACTTTTAAATGACTAGAGCACCATTAGCAATCAGTCTGAGTCATGTTTCAGGCCACCCAATGAATGTAAGCCTCTCCTTTAAGCTCTTTTTTGGTTTCCATTGATGTCTGAGAGAAATATGTGTCCCTTCATCTTTTAAATGCTTCACCCGTTAGTCTCTTACTTCGTCTGCTACTTAGAGTTTTTTGGTTCAAAAACGTTGGCCGCTCCTGCTGGAAACGAGGCTGATGAAAGTTGTGAAACTGAACTAAAACATTTCAGTTGCGTAAAGCTCTTGTCATTTAGGTCATAGGACTTGTTGACAGCTACTCATGCTAACAACACAGCCCCTCTTTATTCATCCCCAAGCATTTGTGCCCATTGTATCAGTCAAAATGTGACAAACAACAGGGGGATTTTGTGATTCTTAAACGTCGCCTGTTGCGTTGAATCCGGCGTCAGATATCAGCTTGTAATTTTCAGACGGTTCTTTTGTCAGCTGCAGGGTGGATGGTAATTATTGACGCAAATTAGCTCCTATACACAAACGAAACACACATACACTTGAGTGAAAATATATATCGTTCCATTTCTCCGTGTGTGCTCATTCTCCAGCGCTCTCTCTCTCGCTACCATCTGTCTGCACTCAGTGCCAGCCGGTAATTAGTCCTTGTAAAGTCAGTGTAGTGAGGAGTCCCTGTGTTTGGATACTGCTGTCTAGTCAAACACTGGCGAAGGGGGGGTGGGGGGGTGCTAACAGCCCGTGTTTTATCTGTCAAGTTTGCTGCTGTTATGCAACACACTTCAGGGTAAAGGGTAAATCTCAGGAGAGTGTTGTGACTTTATTTACCAGTTAAATCCGTTTGTCTGCCTCAGTGAACGTGCAGCCACACATATGGTGTGAGAAAATGTTTTTTTCTTTTTTTAATTTGTGAGTTTTTTTTATGCTAATTCTTGTCTTTGAACATCTCATCCATGTACAGTATCTGGTTATTTACGCAAGGTTTGTATTCTGCTCAAATGAGTCAGTTGAAATATGAAACATACAGAGAAAATGTTGGAAATAAAAAAAATATATATTATATATATATTATTATTACAAATAATGTTAAGAACTACATAACAAATGAATTTTGAAGGCAACACTACTGGATTTATAGTGAAAAATATGTGTACAGTTTTCAATTGTTTTGTAATAGCGGCTCAAAAGTAATATCTGAGATTAACTCTCAAGCTACTATAATTTATATAATTAAAGTTGTCCAACTTTATGTAGCTTTAATATATAATACCACTCAAAGTAATAATTCAGGAATTGTGAATTGTGTTATAAATAGAATCAGCCGTATACGAGGTTACTGCTTGTCTCTTTTGCACTTCGAGTGAGGATTCTTCAGCTGTTAAAATAAAAAAATGAAGTGCTACCAACAAATGTAAAAGCTACTTTCCAAAACGTTTGCTAATAACCGTTTAAAAGTGAGTCGAGTAGAGCCGTGCTGTACCATGCAGTAAAAATGTGGCTCATGATATAATATCCCATAGTGTACGATTCAAACTCGGAGGCCTTTCACTTGATACCACAGAGTAAGAATAGCAATTTATTAATAGTAAGTGAGTGTTGTTATTGGTTTATGTAAAGAGCACACACACACACACACACACACACACACGGGTGCACACACACACACACACACACACACACACACACACACACACACAACACACACACACACACACACACACACACACACACACACACACACACACACACCACACACACACACAAAAAGCCCCTTAAGCAGAGCTGTGGCTGGAACAAAGAGTATGTATTTACTGTATGCTCAGGTGACAATACATGACAAACTGAAATAGCTTGGGTGGTGGTCTGCAGTGTGTGTGTGTTTGTTCTTCCATATATTTATGCTCCAGCTTGTGTGCGTTTGCGTGTGTTTGTGTGTGGTCACACCCTGGGCAGCTCGCTCCACAGATGAGATTTCCATCCGTACAGGAAGTGTATTGCTGCCACTTCCTGTGCAGAACACAGCCGGTACATGAAAACTGTTTCATTACACACAGACATGCATGTGCAGAGGTGATGTGTTTGACGGGCTTATTCTTACAGAGTTGATTTATATCTCACACTGCTCTGTATGTGTAAATGCAACATGTCGTTTCCTGATTTCCAAGAGACTCTGACAATAGGATGCAGGTTCAGACATGATGTAGTGCCTTTTCACGATCTGGCCTTTCGCCTTTCTTACCCTTTACTCTCTGTTTTGTCTGCTCTCCATTTTTTTGTGCAAAGACATCTAGACACAGCTAAACATATACAGCCTTGCATTTAATTAGCATATTAAAACAGTTTATATTTGACCCATTTGACATAAGAAGTGATATGTGACGAGGGTTCAGAGGGCAGATTTAAATCAACATCTTACATGACTGAAACAGACCAAGCCACAGAATATGTAAGGATGTGCCAGACAGACAGACAGACAGACAGGCATTGTCGTGGGCACTGTATAGTACTGGCAGACAGACTGACTGACACACAGACGAGCGGGAAGGCTGAGTTACTGTTGTTGCTTTTTATAATTAGTTCAGGAAGCCTCTACAATCGTCTGTCAGTAAGAGAGGCGGTATCAATCTCAGTCTGACAATAGCAGGAAAGACAAACACACACACAGCTCTGCATTCCACCACAGTCCACCGTGTGTGTTGTGTGTGTGTGTGTTGTTTGTGTGTGTGTGTGTGTTGTGTGTGTGTGTGTGTGGTGTGGTGTGTGTGTGTGTGTGTGTGTGTGTGTGTGTGTGTGTGTGTGTGTGTGTGTGTGGTGTGTGTGTGTGTGTGTGTGTGTGTGTGTGTGGTGTGTGTGTGTGTGTGTGTGTGTGTGTGATACACAGTATGTGTGGTGTACTCTTGTAATGCATCTGGGTTCGCGCAGTTTAGCCAAAGTCAGACTCACACCTCGCAAAGAGGCAGATTATTTGTACATGTTACTTGGAGGCTTCAGATTCTGGACAAAAGAAATGGTAATCTTTCTTTCTGTGATCAAATTTAATTTGAATGAAGCTGCAAATGGGATATAACACAAAATAGAAACAGAGACGAAGAAGATACACTGGGGTAAAGCATCCTATATACAAATTGTTTTATTAGAAGAATAACACCTGTAGAGTTTGTCAAGGCAAATTTGAAAGAAGGATAATAGTAAATATGTGTGTTTTTAATAGATTGTAATCAATTTACAAAGAACAAGATTCATCATCCCGTCAGGTTTCATTAAAGTCAACACGCATATGTTTTTGAAGTAAGAACTAAACAGCCATCCACTTAGATATTAGGCCGATAATCATCATTTAAAAACCCTGTTTAAAGATGTTTTATGACATTTATTTAAAAATCAGAACACAGGTATCTGAGAAACACAGATTGAGCTGGCATGTCTCAAAAGATCTTGTAAATGTCAATTAACAAAATGTGTATGTGGAAAATGTTGATATAAACAGTATAAAAGCGTTTATGTGAAATAGAAGAGTTATTATAATGGGAATATAAAACATCCAAATGATATCCTGTATAATATGCGTCATATTTTTCAGAAACAAAATGCTTCAGGCAGTGCATAAAAACGTTTCACTTTGGTGGTACCTTCACTTAACTGAAGTAGATCATAAATGTACAGAATGCGCCAGATTGTTTACCTCCACCGCGTCTTTCTCTCTCCATCGCCCTCCAAGTTTTCTCCCCCCCTCCGGGCCACGGCTCCTGCATTTAGTCAGTAAACTGAAAATGTGTTTTTAGGAACTGTTTTACGGCGATCCCACGCTGTGTTTACGACTCCCCCTACGCCCAGGAGGAGAAAGGCCGAGCCAGCAAGAAAAGAGGCCACAGTCCTGATCCAGGAAGCTGCTGAACTCACCGTGGTCTCTCTTCTTCACTCTCCACCCTTTTTCTTCCCCACTATACTCCTCACACCCTCCACTCCTTACCTTACCTCTTTTGCTGACCCTACCATCTTCTCATCCCAATGGTTTCACTTCAGTTCAGCACTTCTCTCTCACAACAACTTATCTGGTTTCTTATCTTATCCTTCATTCATTTGTCTCCAGCTCTTCCTCCTACTTTCTCAACCCGTTTTTTGCTTTTTCACCTCCTCAGTTTTGCTGTTTTTCTCTCCGCATCATTAGTCCTCCCACCATTTTCATACTGTTCCAGAAATATACATGTGAAACAGGTATACACTTGCCCTTGTGTATGGGCTGATCTCTACAGGGAGTTCAGTATCCTCAACAAACACATCGACAGAAGAAAGAGAGGAGGAGGAGGAGGAGGAAGGCCGGATTCCCAAGCATTTTCTTTGCTCTATTCAGACATCTCCTCCCCCTCCTCCTCCTCCTCAGTCCATTTCTCATTCTCCCCCCGCCACCTCCTTCTGCTCCCTCACATTAATTCAGCGAGGTACTAAATATTTCTTTTAGTAGAAAAAGCGATTTCTCTGCG
>NW_022987705.1:8535711-8540711 GCF_902827165.1 Trematomus bernacchii | reverse complement strand
AACGCATGCTCCTCTCCCCCCCCCCCCCCCCCTCCTCCTCTCCTCTACATGCCCTGTCAGCACTCTCCACACCTTTCCTTCTTAATCTGACACACAGAATAGACCTGATGGAAAGACAGACGGAAAGTGACAGGACTCTGTCAAAATCACATCCTGTCAGTGTAGGGAGATGATGGAGGAGAGAGAAAGCAGGGAGTCAGATACCACTCCTCTATCAGTGCTGAGATGCAGAGCGGGACAAAGGAGAAATTATTTTGAATTCTGAGACCATAGCATGACTATAGATGCATTAAAATGCTAGATAGTGGGCGCAGAGAGGGGGAGGACAAGTGCATGGAAGAGGGAGAGTGAAGGGAGGAGCAGGATGAGTGTATCATGACAACTTGACTCCATCTTTACTCAGTATATTCCACATTTATTGCCGTAAGGGTATATATGGCAGTGTGGGGAATCATTTAAAAGAGGAATTTTAACGAATCAGTTTGCTCTCCTGGAAGTGGGCATAATAGACAGCATCATATCACTTCAGAGGGCCACAACTCAATTATCCGCAGGGTTAAATTCTCCAACAACTTCCTCCACCTACAATCTGGTATGAGCTCACAAAGTACTGTTTTTCATATTTAATTGGGAGCAGTAAGCAGGTCATAATTACATGTATTTGGATACTTTTATATATATTTTGTTCTGTTTTGATGATTACTTCACTTTGTTTTGATGATTACTTCACTTACGTTTCTCTTCTTCTCGCTGCTGTTTTGTCTTGTTCTGAATAACAGAATTCCAGGCTGCTTTTACACAATGACCTTTTATTTGTGCAAACACATGAACTTAACTAGCAAACTAGACAAAAACAGACAGAGGACAGACAGACATTTGGTTGATGTTGCCTGAATGAAGATGTGATGCCTCAGATACCCCCCGTTACATCATTTACGGACCACCTTCAGACCCACTTTAAAGGGGACCTATCATGCAAAATGCACTTTTGTACGTCTTTTATACATGAATATGTGTCCCCGGTGTTCCAGGGAACCTCACCAAGTGTCAGAAAAACACAACCCTCTCTATTTTCCCTCCATACCCAAATCTCTAAAAAAGGGGCTGCAACGGATCTGATACAGACTGATCCAGATTTGAACACTTCTATGTCGTCACAGAAAGTGGCGCTACGGCTATTGGGCCAACTCTCCACCTATCAGGGGAATGTGGGGTTGGGCCACGGCCGGCCATTGCCGCTCGAAAGCGCTGGAGACGCTATGTAGTACATATGCCAGGCCTGTAAGTGGCGCTGTAGTAGCTGCCACAAAAGCAGCGAAGAAGACTTCCCGCCCATAGTTACCATGGTTACCCTTCTGTTTATTCTCCGCTGTGGCTTTTTTCTCCCTCCCCGAGGGCAAGCGTTTGCTCCCGCTGCTTTAATTCAATGCAATCCCTCCCCGTCGAGGCAAGCACTATAATTCTCTCCGGTTAGTCCACCAGCAGCTGACAAACACCCACTCTCCGCCTCTTCCAAGGAACGAGGGGACCGTGCGGCAGAAGATTCAGTTTCAGTTACTTTCGCCGGTCAAGATGTCCGTTAAAGTTTAAATCTTCCGGACAAATTAGAAAAGTGACCGCGTCAAAGGTCTTCTTTGTTATTATTGAGCTTTTTAAAACAACTGAATAACGACTCTATATAATAAAACACGGAGGACGGAGATCTCTTTTTCTCCCCCTTCTGACAGCCCAGCAGCTGATCAGAGCACGTCTCCCCTCTCCTGCAGGGGGGCGTGGTCAGCAGAATCAGACCCGTAGACAGCAAACAGCACATAAAGCGAAATGAGGCAGGCTCTAAAATGCATGATCTGTTTGGTATTTTGAAAACAGAAACGTATAAATATACCTTATATAGGTATGGCCCTACAATGTATCGTTTAAATATAGCATGATAGGTCCACTTTAAATGAACACATATCTGTGTGTATTCAAAGTCCTTATCCATCACGCAGGTGGCATTGTGTGTGTGATTTTGTTTTAATAGTATTGGTAGGAATCTGTTTGGAATAAATATAAGAACAAAAGCGACATGCATACAGAAGCACAAAGTTTACGTTTTACAAAGCTGTAGCACGTTTGTCTTCCTAAGTTTGAAAGCAAAGAAACATGATATGAAAATAGCTACTTAAACTCTTTAAAGCTCTGTAATTTATTGATTATTGTTCAGAAGACGGCTTAATTATTCCAATAAAAGCTTTTAACCCAGGTGTGGTGCTGTCCTACAGTGTGTTTATCAGAGCTTTTCAGCTGCCTGCTGAGCTAGACATGGTGTTGATGAGGTCATTGACTAAACTGTAAATGTGCAGGCTGTATAAAAAAACGAGAAACAGAGCTACAAAGACTATAAAGGCTTTGTGCTATTATTGAGTTGGGTGATAATTCTTTTCTGAGTTCATTAGTGGAAATGATCATGACCACGGTGTTTGTAGTGAAAATCAGACGTCTGCTGTCACTCTTGTTACATTTCTACTTTGTGTATCCCAGTGTCTTTCTACCTACATCTGCTATTAGTCGCTGCATTGTCTGTGTGTTAGCTGTTAGCTTTAATCCAATAAAGTGTGTGTGTAGTGTGTGAGTGTGTCGTGTGTGTGTGTTTGCAAATCAATAGTGATATATAATTCACTTCATCCCGGCCCCACCACTCTTTATACCCACACATACGCCTATTTAATATTGAATGAGGAAACACCACACACATACAGATGTGGGGGTAGGGGAAGAAAGAATATATGTGTGATTTGTTGTGTGTGTGTGTGTGTGTGTGTTGTGTGTGTGTGTGTGTGTGTGTGTGTGTGTGTGTGTGGTGTGTGTGGTGTGTGTGTGTTGTGTGTGTGTGTGTGTGTGTGGTGTATGTATGTGTGTGTGCCCCCTTTGGATTGTGAAAGAGGGCCTTTTACGCCCCTCTACCTCCTCCGTCTACGTGATCTGGTTGCAGTTTTTCCTCTTTAAACTTCCCTCCTTCTTTCACTCCTATCTCTTTTTCCATCTTTTTGTGTCTTCTTATTTGCCTTCCTTTCTCTCTTTCTTGGCTAATCTTTGTTTTGCCCTTTCTTTTCTGAGTCTATATTCGTCTCTCTCTCCCTCTTATCCCTCCCTCTCTGTATTGTTTTGAACCCTTACCCTTGGGGTCTCCCACATCCACTCTTTTCTATGTGAATAAATAAGAATTCATCTCCACATTTAAATAGCTTCAGGGTTTCCGACACACACACACACACACACATGCACACACACACACTCACACACACTTCTCGGTCATGTTTATAAATCATTAGAGTTTGGGGTCACCGGGGGTCACGTCTCTCTCTCTGGCCACCGCGCTCCATCCTGATTGGTTGTTGACACTGCGGGCCGCTCAGCATGCCTGTTAGCTTTAGCTGTGCTTTTACCCTCACCTTGCCTCCAGTTGTTGTGTTTGTGTATGCTGACTTATTTAACAGTTACTGCCTCTGTTTATGTATTTCCATATGTGTGTGTACATGTGTGTTTGTTTGTGTGTGTGTGGGAAAAGCTCAAAGACTAAAATGCCCCCCTGCCCTCCTCATCCTATGTGTTAGCTTAGAGTTTCATCAGATTCAAATGTACTTTATTCACATTCGCACACACAAATATGTGCACAAACACACACTTTCTCCTCGTCTTTTGGGGCTCTGCATTCATATTTCATATCCTTATGACTCTCTATGTGTTGCTTCACTGTGTTTTATTGCAACATGAAAGGAGCCCGCTCATAAACATGTTAATGGCTTTGATCACATAATGAGCTGAACAAATAGGAAACAACAGGGAGATTAAACAGAGAAGAGCTGTATGCCTACACTGCCTGTACAATCTTGGTTTGTCTGAGTGGGAGCTAATTAGTGGTTTACGCTCTGCAATTCTTCTACACCGAGAGACTTGCCATTAACAGGAAGTAGCACTGGCAATAGTCAGGACGTCAGCACACACTTCAATACACACACTCACCACATATGATATTTGTCATCATGATAACATCCACCCTTGACAGAGAACAAAGGGGGGGAACTGTTAATTGAACGAAAGGCTCTAATTAAATTGGGTCATGTGTTTTTAAATAATTAATTGTTTGACTTTGTATAATTGGTTGAGAATAAAGAAAGAAAGAAAGAGAAATAAAGGGTGCAATCAAACAAATGGAAGACATTTTCACTTGTCACAGTATAAAAAATGATAGGTATAAATGATAACAGTGCCTGGATGGCCTTTAGCTGCTTCATTGTCAGGGTCTTGAACAGAAGAGAGTCATGGTTAATTATTAGTACGTGTGCTTTTCCTTTATGACCAGTCATAATGTGTGCTGTAAAAAAAAGCAGGATTACTGAATATACGCTTCATAATTTGATCAAATTAAATAATAAAACAGGTCTACCAGAATTAATGTTAAGGTTCTGCAGGAAAACAATTGAACCTTTAAAGCTGGAGTGCAGGACTTTTACATATCAATGAACATCCATTACATTCCAAGCCTTTGCCCAAACAAGTTTATACAGTGCTTATGTAGGTATATCTCCTCATAGGCAAGCTCTTACATTTGGAGTTGTGGTGTCTGTGGCGACTTTCCCCCCGCTGGTGCATCAAAAAAGATGCGTTTTAAGTCAACCAGCTGGAGCTAAACAGAGGGAAAAGAAGGGATAAAAGTGGATCAGCAGCTAGAAGTATGGAAAGAATACGGGAAATAAGTTTAAGCTCTGGATTCTACAGATTAAAAAAAAGAGAACATCGGGTTCAGGTAAGGATCAAATAATGAAATTATATATAACGTATTTATCTCCCATTTTTTCAGTGTCATTTATTAATTTATACCACAGTCTTCCCTAATCTTAACCATGTGGTTGTTATTATTGTACCGATTTCCCCCTAACCCTAACAAAGAATGTGTTTGAACCAAAACCACAATGTTTTTTAAAACATTAACAAAGTCATTCTTTAGTCTCAACCAT
>NW_022987705.1:8505711-8530711 GCF_902827165.1 Trematomus bernacchii | reverse complement strand
ACAAAGGAACACACACACACACACACACACAACACACACACACACACACACACACACACACACACACACACACACACACACACACACACACACACACACACACACACACACACACACACACACACACTAGTTTAGTTTATCTCCCTGCTGATCTGCAGGTCACAGGTACTGTTGCCTTGTTTCCATATAATCATCCAGACTGTGTGTGTGTGTGTGTGTGTGAGTGTGTGAGTAGATTGTTGGAGTAAAGAGTGTGTGTGGGCATGTGTGCATTCAAGCGTGTGTGTGTGTGTGTGTTTGAAAGCAACTGAGAGAAGTAAAAAGGAGAAGGAGCCTGAGCTTTAGATCGATTTGAGGTAAGCTGTGTGTGTGTGTGTGTGTGTGTGTGTGTGTGATGTGTGTGTGTGTGGTGTGTGTGTGTGTGTGTGTGTGGTGTGTGTGTGTGTGTGTGTGTGTGTGTGCGTGTGCGTGTGCGTGTGTGTGTGTGTGTACGTGCATGCATGTTTGGCCCAGAGCTAGCGATCCTTTAGCTGCTCACCCTTCACTCACCCCCTCCTCCCCGCCTCTCCTCTGTCCCTCCTTCCCCCTCTTCTATCCTTTTTTCTTTCCCCCCCCCCCCTCCTAAATCAATCTCTCTCATCTATAATTCAACAGTTTGCCTTCAGCCTTTAAAATATACACCACAGTAACCTCTTCCTTCCCTCCAAGTCTGTCGAGCCCCTCTTCTCCCCTGACTCTCTCCCTGCCATGAATAAGACCCCTGACAGTATTTGTCTTGAAGGAAAACATTTAGTAATTTTAAAGTTATCATGTCCCCAAACTCCATCACATTGGTTAATACCTTATTAAGGGTTATTACATATGTTGTGTCTTCTGATTCGCAGCATCACTGCAAGTATTTATCAAGGCTCATAATATTCAATAATCCCTTTATCTGTATACAAATGACCATTACAGTGAATCTATACATTTAATTTATATTAAAAAAAAGTATATATTCCCAGATTTTCCTGACAATTACTTTGCTTGTTTTTTGTGTTGCACGGCTTACCAAAGAAATAGGGTTACGCACACATGCATAGGTCTCTGGCTAAAGACAATGCAGCTGTCTCTTATCAGGCTTTTGACAACACAGTCTTAGTTCAACTGACGGACAGAGTAATCACTGTTGTATTGTATTAAGTGGTTTAGACAATCTAGCTTGTTTACAGCATGTCTGATCACCTGTTCAACCCCATTCCTTCTGACGTCCAAAAACGACCCAAAAAAAAGGCCCAAGTTTTAATAAGCTTTAATAATTATTTTCAGTGACTTTTGGTTCATTTCATTATATGACTGCGGGAGAAAAACACACCTATGCATGGAGTTACTCTACAAAACAGCTCCTAGCCTATTTTATATTCCTTTACATCCTTATATTGGCATCTAACACACTGATAAATGATCTTCCCTCATCATATCGCTGTCTGTAAACATATTGATAATCCTTTAGCCTATACAGTTGCCGCTTGTGGTCCATACATAATGACGGCATGTCACTCTGAGCGACTCTGAGCCGCCTTGTCACAAACTGCTGACATCAGTGTCACGGTTACATGTAACAATGATGTAATGACACTTGTTCGGGTCCACACCAGCGCTGCAGGAGTACACTGTGCAGGTTATTAATACTCATTTATTTCAGCCGTGGCAGACAGTGCAGGGCCTCCTCATAGACATCACACAGGCGGGCTATCTCCGCCCTGGCCTGCTCTGTCATTTAAATATGCAGAGATGACAACAATGACAGCATTAATAGTAATGATAGCAATATGAAGCTAAGCCCTCATCATCATCATCATTAGCATATCTCCTGGGAGATGAGCGGTGATTGACAGCTAGCTGGGTGTTTTTTGGGCTGCAGCTCAGCTATCAATTACCTCTGTGCATATCAACCATCATTATGTAAAATAACTCCGCTTCGCTCGGCTCTGCTCAATTCTCTTAAGTCTTGTTCCCTCGCATAACTCTCTTTTCCTCTCCCATGCATTTCCTCCCGCCCTCCCTCGCTGCCTTTTTTTTCTTTCTTTTGCACTCCACTCACCCCCCCTTTACTCGCACTTTCTCCTATGTGTCTAGGTTTCTTATTCTCTCCTCTTCTCACGCTCCTGTTTACTCTCAGCAATACTCATCCATGGCTCTGAGTGTGTGCATGTGGACGTCTTCCCAATCCCTCTTTTTGTTTCAAATGACGGCACGTTTCCAGCCACAAAAGCTACTTTATACAGTTAGAGTTTTGTGAGTCTCAAGCATACAAAGAAAAACACCAAACACTAGGCATTGTCAGTGGTATAAACCACACAATCATGTTATGACATCTCCAGTTTGTCACATAACATTCATTGTGAGGCTTTATTGTTGATTTATTTATTTTACTTATGTTTTAAAGGTCCCAAGTCATGGCCATTTCTACTGATCATAATTCCCTTGTTGAGGTCTACTAGAATAGATTTAAATTGTGCAATTTTCCAAAATCACATTGGTTTCTCATACAGCATCTCTGTATAGTATGTGTATTCACCAGGTATTCACTCTCTGTCCTAAACGGCTTGTTGGAGCTCCTGCCCCCCCCCCCTCCCTGTGAGCCCAGTGTGCTCTGATTGGTCGGGACATTTGAGGCTCGTTGCGAGGCTCGTTGCGAGGCTCGTTGCTGCTCATTTGTTGTTGATTTGGGTATTCACACATCACAGAACCCAGGAAGTAAACAATGGAAAATGAGAAATCTCCAACAAGGCGTTCTGGGGCAGCATAGACAGGTCTTTTTCTGTGTTAGAGTTTTACTCGCTACAGGGTGTACTTTGAGGTTTTGTGACTCTGCAGGACCGTTGACATGCATAAAAACCTTCATAACACACAAGGGGACGGGTAATAACCGGAAAAGCATGACATGGGCCCTTTAAAATCTTTGAAAATAATATATCTTTCAATGTGGACTGTGCAGACAAAACAGGCAATTTAAAAAAAGTTATCTTCAGCTCTGGAAAAATGTGTGGTTTTGACATTTACATATTTATCAATGTATTTTTGAAAAACTAAAATACAATGAATCAGTTTTACACATTAAAGTTCTTAGGCTGGCTGTGGCATTACAGTTTCTACGTTATGCAAGACTTGGTTAACCTCACATATTATTGAAGCCAGAATCAAATGGATTTCCAGTTATTCTTCCAAGTGAAATGAATGTATCTTCTATCTCAAATCTCTTCTCATCTACTCCCTTCTTTCTGTCATTTTAATCTCCCTAACCCTTTAAAAAAACACCTTATCAGTTTATAAACTTACCACACCTCTGGCCTGTAACTCTTAATGAACACAAACCACATCAAACCCTTTCTTGTTGTATATTCTCTTTTGGTTTTAGGGGATGTCCCTGCACCGTGTATGGAGCCACGTACTAGATTTATCTCTGCTGAAGTGCTCTTGAACAAGATACTACAAAGGCAAAGAAAAAAAACAAGCATTTCCTCCACAGGAAGCAATACAGTATCACATTATTATTGTGATAACAGCAGAATGGAGGGCGTAATAGTATTTCATATCCTTGTTTTTCCTACTGCATGACTACTCAGATAGCGGGCACGGGGCCCAGCAATGCTATCTGATGTAATCACATTAAACAATAACAAGCACTCAGTGTAAACAGGAAACAGGAAGTTGATCTCTGACAGATCAACAGACTGAGAGGGAAACTCTCAAATATTAGCTAGATTAGCTATTTGAAACGACAGATTAGAAGGAAAATGATCTTTAACTGAAATAGTATAGTACCATGCTACATGATGATAGTGACAGTATAACCACATAGCTCTTATACTGGCCTGCAGTATTTGGAATGCTACTCGAAAAGGTGTTTTTGAATCATATGTATGCATGAGTTTGCAAACAGGGCTTCCTCTTTGTGCACCTGGTGTTGTGTTTTTGAAACGTGCAACTAGTAACTAATCAGTTACTGGCAGTTAGGATAGGGTACACACGCATTAGCAAGTGGTTTCACACACACGCATGTAGAGGAAGATTGGGTTGAAAAATCATCGTTCTGTCAGAAAGCTCTGCCAAGAAACTTGGCAGGCAGGTGAAATAAGACATCTAAAGGAAGCGAGGAGACAGAGGAAGAGACAGAGGAGGCGGATGCAGCAAAAGCACTGATCTGTTGTTCAGGTTTGTCTGCACTAACTGACTGCATTTCTCCACCTGTCAGCAACAACTCACCAGAACGCTGTGTGTGTGTTTGTGTGTATTTTGGAGAGGGTTTTTTTGTGTTTTTTTTCTCTTCCAAGGCGGCATCGTTATTCTTGGCTCAGTAGAATAGCGAGTCTTTAGGGGAATAAAACGGACACAGACATTCAGTCTTAGACACGCACTCTTTTTGAAACAACACACACACAACACAACACAGACACCCACTAAGCTGGAATTCCCCCGGATGTCACCCTTGCCCTGTTGTCATTGTAACTGTTCAAATGACAGGAGGGTGGTCAAAACAAAACTCCCACAATCCTCTTTCTTCATTCTCTCCTTCGTTTGTTTCTATATCCCCCTCTTTTTCTTCACTCTTCCCAATGCCCCCTCTGCATCCCCTCACTCTGTCACTTCCTGTCTCTCTCTCTTCAGGTCTGTGTAGCCCTATATATTAAATATTAATGTCAGTTGTGCTCTGAGCCATAATTGCCATCTCAGCCTCTGAATAATGGATGTAACTGTGCTGTTCACTACTCGCGCCATGGCTAACAGGCAAAAAAAAACAGCATCCAACCATGGTTTCCTACATATCTGTGGGGCTAACAGGCTAAATAAGACTAGCATGGTTGATTACATTAACATGGTCAAGAATAAACAGCAGCTTAAAATGACACATGTGGTTGACTACATAACAATGTGTATAAGCTGAAAGAACAGGCATTGAACTACAGGTAAACTTGATTGAAATGAAATGGTCAGTTCCCCCCCCCCCCTCTTCACAGCAGAAGGAAGCAAAGGACAGACACACAAACATAGCAGCAGCTTAAGAACCGGGCATTTTTCTAAGGAGTTAAACCAGAGATAGAAGAAGAGTGAATATTGGACTTACATTCATCAGGTGACCAGAACCACAAGCTCCAAATCAATGCTGATGTATATCTGTGTCATCTGGATTTTCAAGCATATAATGTTTTCTATCTTGTGAGCCATATCAACATAGGTGATAAAACAACATGCCATGGCTGTGTGTTTGTCTGATGACGCATTCTTATCCCCCCAAGAACAGCAGAGGTGTAAGGTGTAATGATGAATAACTTAATAATAATGAGATCCCATAACATTGTCATTCCTGACTTTTCAATTGGGCTATGGTTAGGCTTTTTTTAACAGCATTACCACCACCTCTCCTTCACCTTAACCAAGGGTTCTTGTAAGCCTCACAATAAACATACTGTATCCATAATTCCTCTATCACCTTCTCATAAACGTAAAGCACTCAGCAGTAACTGTTTAAACTAACACAAATGTGACAGTACATGTCATTACCCTTCTCAGTGGTACTTCCCATGTCTCTTGTCTGTATCTAAACTGCCCTTAAAATGCTAAATGCCCAAATGAATAATCTTGACAAGGGCGTAGAAATATCCTGGAGGCTAGTCTTCATACTTTCTTTATTTGTTTTTCTCATTTATTATTTCTTCTTTCTTTGTTTTATACCTTTCCCTTGCTACCATTCTTACACTACCCTGCAGACGGTTTGTGTGTGTGTGTGCGTGTGTGTGTGTGTGTGTGTGTGTGTGTGTGTGTGTGTGTGTGTGTGTGTGTGTGTGTGTGTGTGTGTGTGTGTGTGTGGGTGTGTGGTGTGTGTGTGTGTGTGTGTGAGTGTGAGCCGGGTCAGCTCTCTGAGTGTGCTACTCACAGTATAGCAAAGGTCAACAGCGCTGTTATCACTTGAACATGATCGGGGCCTCGGAGAGGGGGGAGTGAGATAGAGGCGAGAGGGGGAGAGTGCTCCCCTCCCCCACAGTCATTCAGACTCTTATAATTGCCCGGTTTAATTGGAGGCCTCTTAACGACCAGTGACTGGACCAGCCAATCAATTCACACAAGGTGTCTGTGTGTGTGTGCAGGCGTGTGGTGTAGTAGCTGCAGGGCCTTTTTGTAGCAGAGTTGATTAGGCCAGATGGGGTCAAGTGAAGGGGGAAGAGGAAAGCACACATACTGCATTAAAATGTAGAATATCTTCTGTTGGCAATCAATGAGAGAAAACGCTCTCTCAGGAAATAAACGGATAGAGTAGAGCACCAAATGAAAATATGAAAAATAATGAGCAATATCATCAGATCAGAAGGGAGATAAGCCAATGATAGATGGAAATGATTTGGACTGTGAACTAATTAAATTAATACAGAGGAGATTGTAGTGGTGATTCAGTTTATGTTTTAAGACGTACATGTCTTTCGCCGTTAGATGTGAGAGACGTTCTCATTCCCCTTTGCAGAAATATTGGTCGGCTAGTAATCAAGGAATGTTTTGATTAACAAAATGTGTTGCACTACCTGTATTGTTAGTATCTTGTGTTTTAACAAGCACAAGATAGAAGTTTTGGCTGACTGCAGATTGCAGGAAGTGGCAGTGAACTGTGTGTCTGTAACAGCAAAGAAGAAAATATACAACAAAATAAATTAGGCTTTAAAACTTAAAAAGATCTGATCTGATATTTCATCTCAGGGTACCTTTCAGATACCAACCGTCAAAAAACAGCTTTATTTCTTTCCCATATAATACATCTGTAAATGATATTATGTGGAACAATTTTTAAACATTGTATGTCAAGTAACATGAGGCCAGAGATTGCTGTGGCCCTAAAAAGTGAATAAGCTGCCTATGAAACACTGAACTTTAAAAACATATAAAAAATGGAACTAAATGGTTTCATTTCCAGTACCTGGTTTGCTTTATGAGGTTTAATGCTGCGTTGTACTTTTACCAAGTTCATTTTATCTACATTTCACAGACATAAAGCACCACATGAACCAACAGATTTAGAACTTGAGTACAGTCATTATTATGGTGTCTTACATGCTAGATATTTGAATGCAGGACTGATGAAGTTTCTGTAAAGATCTCAACTCTTCTTACACCGCTGCTTTAGTTTTTTCATATTTCAGGCAGATGAGCAGAGCGTGTGAGCTTCCTTTAAACAGAGATGTTCGGTGGAGGGTCAGCTGAGGTGGTCGTGTTAACGCTATGCTAGTGTTATGAGAAGGAGTAGACAGTGGGAGGTCAGCAGAGGTCACCGTGGCTGTCCTCCGCTGTGATAGGCTGTCACCTGGGGGTGAGGGGGTCAAGATAATTAGGCATGCAGAATCCCAGCACCCGGTGTTCTAACGAAGCCTGAGCTCGTTAACGCAGAGTTTTACACTCAGACCTGCCACTGGGCTGTGCTGCACCGCCACACACGCACATACACTCACATGTGGAGTACATGTTTGCACACACACACACACACACACACACACACACAACACACACACACACACACACACACACACACACACACACACACACACACACACACACACACACACACACACACACACACACCTCTGCATTGTCCTGGTGATCCAGTACAAGGGCTGTCATCTCTTGAACAGTAGAGCACCAGGCTCTGCCACGGGGGAATTTAAGTGATGCAGAAAAGTTGAAATGATTTAAGTATGGGGTTTAACATGAAGATAAATACAGAGAGGGCACACACTGGGAGGAAATTAAATATAAAAGCTTCGCTGTCTTTGTGGAACTTTCTAATATAATATTTTGTTGCTACAAAGAGATGCTGATTTTCCTTGGTGATCCTCAACAGGTGGTTGCTTTTGCTGATGTGTGACTGCTTTCGAGAACACTATGAGAACAATAGGAAACTAATGTAATCTAGAAAAGACAAAACCTTTTTGCAACCGAACATGGGCTGGGCGATGTGTCAATCAAACATCACTTTTTTTCTTTTAAATCCCTCAAAATGTATTTGCGCCAATATTGTAGGGTCGACTTTGGGTGCTTTATAAAAATATATACACAAGGAGATTGTTCATAAATATTGATAGTAATGTGGATATAATAGTTAATTGGGGTTATGGTAAATACTAGACCAGCTATAAAGTCTGTTTGTTTAAAATATGAAATCACTGTAGTGTAATGCCGCCTTTTAAAAACAGGAAAAGACGCTTACTTTAAGTTATCTAGTTTTACAGTATATGACGATATCGATATATCAATGTGTTGTCCAGCAACAAAAGAGAATCAGAAAGGACATAGAATAAGGTTTATACTCAGAATGCAACGTAGAGGAATCATCTCCCTGCGTGGGAAGTTGTGTTGCATTTATTGAGGTTTAACACGCAGATGTAACAAACATAAACGTGTATGCATGTGTGTGTCGGTCTTTGTTATTGTGCGAGTGTGTTCTGTTGTTTCTGCCAGGCCGGCCAGCTGGCTCACACCAAAACACAACCTGGATGTGTTTGTTAGCTGTTGATGGCCATCTGGGTGTTTGATTTACTCTGTAATATAGATTCATGACATATGGTCCCGTTTCAAACACCCAATGTCAACATAGTTCCCCTTTTCTTAAAGCATTGACATCAGGGTTAGCGTCACCTCTGTAGATTTTAAAATCTGTCTTTTCACATGTTTTCCACTGTATATGAATCCTAACCGACAAGGTTTTAATCCATATGCAGCCATGTAGGCGTCACATGTTTCTAGAAGCACTGACGATAAAAAACAGAGAAAGGAGGGTTTTAAGAAATATGATGAAATATGGATTCACAAATCAAATTGAAAAACTGAAGGTTCAACTTAAGATTTTCAAAAAATGTAACTTGCTCACCAGTTTTGTTGGAGTGTGCTGCTTTATTTGCCTTTTATGTTCATCTATCGCCTTTATGTGACATTTCAAGGCCATCTCAGTTCGCATGGATTTTTTTTAACAAATAGCTGTTCCGTATATCCACAAGGAAATTCATTTTTGACTTTCCAACAGTATAAAATATTAATTTCTATGTCTGTATTTTGGGTTCTGTCTGTGTTGGAGACTGACCTTGAATTCACATGTATTGAAGAAAAGCAGTCTTTACTCTGGTCTCATGTTAACCCCCAAATATTGCCTGTCCTCTCTTCCTCCACAGATTCTTCCTCAAGTTTTTCCTCAAGTGCAACCAGAACTGTCTAAAAAATGCAGGAAACCCACGAGACATGAGGAGGTTCCAGGTACAAACCACAGCACTTTTTTTACTCTTGTCATTTATTTCAATCTTTTTCTGTGCATGTTTTCATGTCCTAAGTCTCTATCTTCTTGCCTGTGTTTCCACACGTAACACAACACATAACTTTAGGGTTTATTGTTACACAAACACAGGAATGTGTTTCTGTAAGTAAACAAGCTATCATCGGCTTTACAGGAAACATGAGACCCTGACCCTGACTAGTCAGAACATAAATATACACACAATGCAGGGAAGAGAAAGAGAAAAGGGTGTTGGAGGGAGAAAGAAAGGAAGAAGGAAAGAGGAATTGGAAAGCAAGCAAGAAAGCCAAGATATTGCAGAGTTTAGAATAAGATTTAAGGCAGTGCAGACTTTATTATTTTCCTTATCTTCATGGCCACAACAACAATCAGGAAGACACCACTTGAGACTGAGTGGAGATACTGGACGCACAAAAGATAATGATAGATTTATTACTATGGCACGTGGGTGTGTTTGTGTGTGTGTGTGTGTGTGTGTGTGTGTGTGTGTGTGCTGTGTGTGTGTGTGTGGTGTGTGTGTGTGTGTGTGTGTGTGTGTGTGTGTTGTGTGTGTGTGTGTGTGTGTGTGTGTGTGTGTGTGTGTGAGATAGGACCGACAGAGTTGTACGGTAGCGAGTGTGTGACAGTATCTGTGCCTCTAATTGTGCAGCTCTATTGTAGTGGAACCAGAGAAGACAGCTCTGTTTCCCTGGGAGATAATTAAGGGCTGGACCCATCAGGAACTATTCAACAGAGGAGGATAGACACCACACACACACACACACACACACACACACACACACACACACACACACACACACACACACCACACACACACACACACACACACACACACACACACACACACACACACACACACTTACTAAGTGTGTGTTCAGTGTGATGGTAATAGCAGTGATAACGGGTTACATTTAAGGGAGCTTTTCAAAGTTTTCACGCTTTAAGTCCTCCTTGCTATGATCTCTAGACCCCACACTATGTAATTCCCCTTTTTTGACTCTTCCCCCCCTTTTCCTCACCAAACGTTGTCCTCTTTTATATAACCTTTTTCCTGTCTCACTCTCTTCCTTCCCCCCTCCCCCATCATGTCCTGTCCCTCTTCAGGTGGTGGTAACGACTACAGTGAGTGTTGATGGGACATGTCCTGTCAGTCTCCGACAACATGTTCGTCCACAACAACTCCAAACATGGCCGACGGGCCCGCAGACTCGACCCCGCGGAAGGAACGCAGGGATACCTAGAACATGGTAACACACAAGATGTGTGTGTGTGTGTGTGTGTGTGTGTGTGTGTTGTGTGTGTGTGTGTGTGTGTGGGTGTGTGTGTGTGTGTGTGGTGTTTGTGTTTGTGTGTGTGTGTGTGTGCCTGTCTGTCTCTCTGTCTGTGTGTGAAAGTGTGTGAGAGTAACCAGCATGGCCAGCAGATGGTTGATGGTTTAATCCTATCAGGTGATTCCTGCCCCTCCATCTGGCTAATCCAACCCACCCACCCACCCCACACACACACACACACACACACACACACACACACACACACACACACACACACCACACACACAACAAACACACACAGACACACACACACACACACACACACACACACACACACACACACACACACACTAGGTCTAATATCATTATGAGTCTTTTTTGCAAACACACCCAGACTAAAGCACGTTGTTGGTAATAACACACACACTTTTTAAGGAGATTTGGCTTTTGACAGACAAGCTTTTGTTGTTGTGATATGTGTGATATATGTATTGTTTAATTTGAGCTTATACTCACTCACACAATGCTGGAGTGACATACTGTACAGCTGACTGTATCCATTCTGTTTGAAGTATTACGATTCATGCTGAGCTTTGTGTGTGTTTATCCATGTCATATCATTAGTTTAAAAAATGAACTGCCATAATCTCATGTCAGTCGGGCTTTCGGATAAATAAATAAATTAACAGTACAAGTTCTCTCGTATCACATTACGTGAAACTTGTGCGAAGTAGGAGAAAACATGAACACATGTTTCTCATCTTCACTGGATAATTAAAAAGAAAAGGATTTCGAAATTGTTTTTTTTTAACAGCAATAAATTACATAAATACATTTTTTTTAGCGGCTAATTTTTATCTCATGCGGCCTGCAAAGACATTTGCAAACGGTGTATGTTAGATAGCACCAAACACTAGCAATCCTCAGAGCTTTTAAGTGAATCTCCCAGTCCATAATAAAAGCAGTCTTGCAGTGTTTTCATTTTCAAAGTACATTTATTCTTATACACTGTATGTTCTCCCTGGATGTCTTTAAACAATAAGGTTTAAAAAGTCCCTAAAGAATTATCAAATGGCGGTTTGACCATGCAAATAAAACAAGCATCCTCTCAGCACCTCTCATTGCACTGAGCTGGACACTTTTCAAGGAGAAACTTCCCTGCTAAAGGACCAATTGAGAAGGACTCTTTGAATCTGCAGCGCATTGAGAGTACAGTATAAGTGTGCTGTGCTAATCTGGACCTCGGCCAAAAGCCAAGGGTGTAGCTTGGAGAAATATGAGGTGCATTTGCAACACGGATGAAAAGGACTAGATTCCTGTTTAGAAACTCATTTCTCTTTTAAATGATTTTTTAAAATGTTCTTCTCTCTTCCCTCCAGGCTCGGCGCCCTGCATTAAGGCCATTAGTCCCAGTGAAGGATGGACTACAGGAGGCGCTACAGTCATCATCATAGGAGACAACTTCTTCGATGGTCTCCAAGTCATCTTCGGTACCATGTTGGTTTGGAGCGAGGTCAGTTTGTCAGAAATCATCATCCCGTCTCAATGTTGTTTCAACCCCTCAACTGTGTGCCTCTGCCCTCGACCGTTGGAAGTAATTCAATCTGAAAACATACTTTCCCTCATGGCCGGGCTCTTAGCTGCGTGTGATCATGTGAATGTGTGTGTGTAAATGTTTGTTTAAATGAGGTTTGCCTCTCTAATGAGTCCCCCCCCCCCCAACAAGCGACCGCCGCCCCTCTCTACCTTCCTCACCCACACCCCCTCTTACTCTTTCTCGGTGGAATACTGATCAAATCAGCACATTTTGATAGCCATCGGCCTAATGCTCGCACACACACACACACACACACACACACACACACACACACACACACACACACACACACACACACACACACACACACACAAATACACTGTCGTACTTTTCCCCAGCGCAACTCCTCTACAGAGTGTTTATTTGTCTTCTGACTCCACTCACCGTGTGTGCCGAGCGACCGTGGCTCCTTTCCAACAACAACACCCAGTTTGTGTGTGTTGTGTGTGCATACGCTGGCACACATGGATGGGTGTGTGTGTTAAGAGCTGAGGGGTTTGTTTACAGTGTTGAGAGCCACACTTACACACACTAACATGTGTACAGAGTCTCAGTTCAGTTCAGTTCAAACTGACCTGGCTCTCTTGGCGTTCCTCGGACAGCTTTAATGGATTATTTTGGCCAACCGAATGTTCCATTTGCACTCAACTTGATTATTGATTCCGAAGCGTGAAAACACGGTTTTGAGGAAATGTGTCGTGGGAAAGAGATTGCCTTTCTGCCAAGTTCTGTTTGTCTGCAGATTTCCCTCCTACTTGCAGATTCCTCAAACCTGAGCCAAGTAGTAAAAACTGTTTTTTGAAACCCATCCATGGAAATGCTATAAAAAAGTTAGTGTTTGTCACGTACAGCCGTGTTCGGTTCAATACAATGATTCCTCTTTATCTAACATCAACATAGGTGCTGGAAAGTCTGATTGTATCTGAAGTGGTTGTATTGTCTGTTGTACAGTAGGTCAAAAGTCCAGTAACACAATAAAAATCACATACAGTATTATGTTTTTTAACAAGATTATGATGAATACCAACCCGTTTAAATTATTCAAATATATTCTACATTGGATATAAGAGAACATATTCAACTAAATGTGAACTAAATGAGAAAAAGGAAACCGTGTTTATTCCATTTTGAATTAGTTTGAACTAAAAAACAATTATACAGCTCAGTTAAAGATCACATTTACAAGTGTAAATGCAATACATCACCAACCCACTGACTTAAACAAACATTTAAGTTGTGCTCTGGCAAGCTTACAGAATAATTTACAGCAACAGTCACAACTTGATCCATAGTCCGATTTAAAAGAAAAATGGGAGTGTAAACAACAGAACCAGGTTCAAATCAAGATTCTGTTGGAAATCAAACCTCTAGAGTTGTGTCAGTTGCTTTTTCTGATTTTTTAACAACGGACCAAACACCGGTTGCATTGTCCTGACGCAGAGCTGCATTATTTGGTGTGTTTGTGTACTGAGTCTTGGTCCGCCTTTTCCTTCCTTCTTCAGTTGATCACGCCGCATGCCATCCGGGTGCAGACGCCTCCCAGACACATCCCCGGGGTCGTCGAGGTCACTCTGTCCTACAAGTCCAAACAGTTCTGCAAAGGCACACCAGGAAGGTTCATATACACAGGTAAGTCAACTGTACACACGAATAAACACACGTGAAAATCCACATGTACATGCTCTTGATTTAATGATCTGTTGAGAGTTTTCTTCTATTTTCTTGAGGGTATGATTTATATTTAAAGTCTGCATAATACAAGCTTTTGCTGTTTTTGTCTGTGACTGCATGTGTGTGTGTGTGTTTGTGTGAATGGCTTCTATGAGTTGCAGTTCAATCCCAGGCCAAACAGTGTTGAACTAATGACTGTAGATTAGTCAACATTAACGACCCACACTCGCTAGAACGCTGCCATAATCAGAGGCTCGTTAAAAGCAGCTACAATTAAACAGTCTGCTCTTTATAGCTCTCCATACTGAAACTATTAGTGAAATCATCCAGAACACCCAGTTTACTTACACACACACGCACACACATGCACACACTTACACAAGTTAAACATACAAACACACTCAATGTTGGAAAGGAGTGTGTGAGTTGTGATTGTTGACTGTGAATGAGCGTTTTCCTGCTAAACTCAGTCAAGGAAGAAAATTACAGAACATTGGAAGAAAGTGTGTGTGTGTGTGTGTGTGTGTGTGCGTGCGTGCGTGCGTGCGTGCGTGCGTGAGTGCGTGTGTGTGTGTGTGTTTATTTGCTAATTTTCTTCTCACATACATGTGGAAATGGATAGAGGTGATGTGATGTCTGGTATTGATCCGCTCAACATGGCTCCATCACAACGTAATGATGACGTCATTCCCAGGGAGGAAAGACAGGAAAGAAAAACAGCTGCTGTGTAAATTCTTCCAAGACATTTAATGGCCGACAGATAAAGATGAGAATTTAAACCTGATCAATAGATATGAAAGAAAAACCCACCATGAATAAATTGTCCCTTTAATGCTGGCGTCAAGCTCATGAAGGCTTTTAAATCTCCGGGAAAATACTAAAGGAGGTGATGAGTTTTGTGTTTCAAGATTGAGCCACAGTCATTAAGACAAGGCTGTTAAATGGCAGTGTTAGGAGGCAACCAGGTATAATAGTGTTCAATGGAATGGATCCGTTTGGTTAGGGTTTGTAGTTAAACTGCAAGGAAATTATCTAGAAAGTTTGGTGCATCCGTCAAGCTCTTCGGTTTTGTTATAGCATGAGTGTAGTTCTTGTTTTTTCTAATTGCCATTTTGTATTTGGTGAATCCATAGAGTTGTTGTGCTGGAATTATTAAGAAAAAGTAATTTTACTTGGTAGTCTTATTATCTTTTTTTTCAGATTGTTGGTACTGTTCATCTTCAATTGTTTTGATAAGTAGGTTGAACTTCCGTTTACCAGTTCTAACAGCTAAATATTAACCCAAAAGTACCTGAATAATACATTTAAGAAACACAATGAAAAGCAACAGCAGAAGAAGAATTCAAAAGCAGGGAAGGAGTTATTTGTTGGCAGACAAAGTAAATTAGGAACTCATTCAGAAATGTTTAATGCGAGAAAATGGACTTGCTGTTAAAGAACTGAATAAATAAGTGAAATAAACAGACGCAAAATATTGTTTTTGATTTACATTTCTTGACCATGTTCGGTAGACTGAGAAAAAGTCAAGTTTTTTTACGGGTAGTGTGAGTGTTAGAAGGTGTTTTAATATCCCTAGTCGGTAGTTTCTTTGTCCAGAGAAAGGTCCAGTCAGCTCCTTCACTGTTCTTTAGTCAAACATCTTTGGTCTGACCCTGAGGCTAGCCGGCTGGTAATTGGTCCGTCTGGTGTCTAACTTCATCTCCTATTGGGCGGAGATGACCCCCGTGACCCTCGCGATTGGCTTGATGGCTTCAACATGTGACCAGGAAACGCGATCCGTTACTGCGGTTGCCTGAACCCCACCTCAAGGTTGGCTTCTTTCTGGAAGCCGCTGGTGAAAGGTCACTGCGGGGAAGCTGATTGGCTGTTGAGGTTTTTCAGTGCTTCTTAGCTGTGGGTTGCCTCTGGTGATAAGCACCGAGCAATTAACACACACACACGCAAGTATGCAAAGGCGCGCAACGTAAACACACACGCAAAGCCACCCTTGGGTAGGGTCGTGTCTTACACAACTTACCACACACACTTTCAAACGGGGGCAGGAGTTGAAAGTAATTGTAAAATCAGGGAGATATGAGGAAAGATGGTGAGTAGTCTGGTAAACAGATGGTATACCACACACAACACAACACACACACACACACACACACAACACACACACACACACACACCACACACACACACACACACACACACACACACCAGCAACATACACAAAGTGCCGTATGGCTGCTTCATCGGCCTGGTGGGAAAAATTAACATTCTCGACATCACACACTTCTATAAAAATACAATGGTGACAAAGTGACAATCAATACATTGTTCATCAACACACACACACACCACACACACACACACACACACACACCACACACACACACACACACACACACACACACACATATAGAGCTGATTTATTGTCAATGCAGCTGCATAAGAAAATCCATATCTGAGCTGTGGATAGAAGAAACTTTTAGTAAAAGCTGCAAAAATGTCACAATATTTGTTCTTTTCTTTCTTTTTACGAGCAATTCACCTTTCATCTTGCAGACACAGAAGGAGAGAAATAAAAGAGATTGAAATATATAAAGACAGAGACAGTAAAACGAAGAGACACATAAAGAGTGAGACAGAAAGGTGGACTTTTAAAACCAGATTGTAAAGTATTGATCCGCCCATAAGTGGATCACACATAAACTGATACACACATGCAGATACACACATGTGCATACACACATATACAAACACACAGAAAGTCACTGAGAGAAGTGGAGCCAGAGAGAAAGAGATCTCATCTCATAAGGGGAAGAATGAAGCAATAATTCAGTGGTATTGAACTGCAGGCTGGCCAGAGAATCGATCTTACCACACCTCCTTCTCCTCCTCCTCCTCCTCCTCCTCCTCCTCCTCCTCCTCCTCCTATTCTTCTCCTTTTACATCAGCTCTGTGTTTTCCACCCAGCCTCACCCTTTTTTCTCCCTTCCTGCTCAATTACCCACCTTACTGTTTAAACACTGTCAAAAGATATCCTCACAATTGTACAGTTTAATATACGCGCATAAGAAATCTTAGACATGCTTTCTTCTCTTTGCCACCTCCCCCTCTTGGTCTCTTCTGTCTCCCCCCTTCTGCTCACATTTTATTGTGAAACAGGAGTGGAGGGTCTGTCCTCATGAAACTTCTATGAGTATTGATCTGCGGACAGCTCTGGACTCTGAGAGGAGGACGAGCGCGGGCTGGAGGGGGAGTGATGGCGAGATGGATGGATGGGTGGATGAAAGTGGCAGAAGGTGTAGTTAAGAAAGAGGGGGGAGGAAGCAGAATAGAGGGAGGATGGGGGAGGTGGAGGAGATGCTTTAATGGACAGCAGGGTGGCAGATTAAGGCAAGATCAAATGGGTTAAAGCCTCAGTATTGTGTAAGTGCTTTCTTCTGTTGATTAGGTTGTCATATCTATAGACACATTTTTGTAGGAACAGCACAGCTTGCTGGACATTTTGAAATTCTAAATAATTATAGTAACTATAATGGTATTGGTGGTTACTATTTCACTGTACATATTGGCATAGAAAGGTTTTTTAAGAGAGATGTCAAACATTTATAAATATGTTGCTAGAAATCACCCCTAACTAAGAGCCTGATTGTTATCAGGAAAGGACCTGGTTGGATCTTGGAATAGTGCCTAACTGCTTTGGGAGTGTATCAGCACATTTTAAAACCGTGTTTCTGTTCAAATGAATGTGTAATCCACGAGACCCCTTTGCTGCACTGATACTATTTCTGTTTTTGTGCAGTAAGAAACCTCCAAAGAAAGCGTTGGAAAAACCTAACCTTTTGTCTTCAAAGTACACACACACACACTGACATGAGCCTCCACACACACAGACCTACACATACCCTTAAACACACACCACCAACATGCACACACCATCCAATGATTTAAGTAGAATGTTGTTCTATTAATAAAGAGTCGGTTGGAGACACTTTAGGCTTGAGGCAGCGAAACTAAGGTCATCCTGTTATGTACATTATGTGTCTTTGTGTGTGTGTGCGCGTGTGTGTGTGTTATATTAAAGCTAGCATCGGTTTAAACGTCTCCAGAGATGTGCAGGGAGTGTGGATCTGACACTGGCAGTTAATTCTGACAGTTGATATCCCACCGAGTGTTAGGCAGCTGTTTTTCTACTTTTGTTTTTCTCACCATAACTGAGCCTTTTTCTGTGTTTTTTGGATGGATTAACACATGCTCTCTTCTCATTCCCTCACCTCCCTTTAATTTTTTTATTTCGTATATCCCTCGCTTAACTTCCTGTTTTTTTTTCCTCAACCGTTTAGCATTGTAATTTTCACATTTATAAATCATAGAATCATAAATTGTCCAGAATTTGAAAAAGGAATGTTCTTGTGAGAGTGGGAAGTATTGTTCATGACTGTTAGCCATCTGGTATTTTTACAACTCACAATTTATGAACTTATGTTTATAACAAATTGAGTGAATTAAGACATAACAACAACCAGAAACTGGGGTGTGATGTGATAATAAAACAGACAAACTGTACATATAAAACATATGCACACACTCTCACACACACGCTATAAGAAACTAGAAAACAACATTCAGCTGCAAGTAATTTATCAGTGTTGGATGTGGAAAGTACCAAATATTACAAACACACACACACACAAACACACACACACACACACACACACACACACACACACACACACACACACACACACACACACACACACACACACACACACACACACACACACACAAACCATCTGCACCCCACACCTTCATCTCGCGCAGACTCTTTTCCTCTTCCTAAATTGCTACATTTTTTAAGTTTTGGCTATTTTTGTTGAATGTGTTTGCTATAAAAGTTACCTTACTTTTTGCATAGTAAGTTCAGGATTGGCATGCATACACTTGTTCAGCACAGACAAATAAATGCAGAAACACTTTAAATCATCCCATCACTGTGACTTACTGAGTGTAGAGCCGACTTGATTGACATGCTGATTAGATAAAGACTGTAGAAGGACATAATGGCAACAATGGCAACCCGTTTCGTCCTCGTGTAAACGGGGTCTTTCAGCGAACATTAAGCATTCTTTAGGACCCTTTAAATGTAATCTGCAGTGTTATTATTATAAAGATGCTTTTGGCACCATTAGTTACTTTACCAGGTCTCTCCATCTCTGTACATTTGCATGTTTCATTTTGTTGGGCTGCTTCATTTACATTTAATGGGAACAGTTTTTATGCTCATCAACAGACAAAATATGGGACATGGTATCACACAGTAGCTTTTGAGCGATGTGCTTTTCTCAGTTACAGTTCCTCAGCCAGATCTGAACTGCCAACCTTACAGTCACGAGCAGCTCTCTCACCTTTGATGGGACTTACTTGACATACTTGATACCAGCATGGTGCTTGGGAACAAAATGTCACAGGGCAACATCTGTGCCCCCGCTGATGGGCACAGATGTTGTCTGTCTGTTTATCATGTGCGCAGGCTCAGGTTGAACACCAACAGTATTAAAGGTGCATCGTGTAACATAACGTATTATTGTGAAATGTAAACATTATTTAGGTAGAGAAGCTTTTAATAACCCAAGTGCCTCTTCCTGCACTCTAAAACATGTGTTACTGTATTAGTGCAATGTCCATGTTAACCAATCGAGATTGTTCAAATATTTGTGATGACATTATTAATTGGATATTTTGGTGCAGCATGAGATCACTATTGTTTACCATAGTTGAAGTGCTTAAATCATGGGCTCTTTACGCAACTTCTGTATATTGTATCTGCATAGGAGAGCTCCTGTACTGTAGTTGGAAGAATTGTAGTACATAAAAGGGTGCACCAGCATTTTAAATGGTTTTAATTCATATATCTGCTTTTTTCTTGTTGTTCCGAGTTTGTATCTTCACGGTTTATTGCGCTTATTGTAAGTTGTTTTGGATAAAAGTGTCACCTAAATGAAATGTAATGTAAGGATAAAACCATTTTAACTAATTCCCCCTTCCCATTGGTCTTCTGCAGCACTGAACGAGCCGACCATTGACTACGGTTTCCAGAGGCTTCAGAAGGTCATCCCTCGGCACCCTGGGGACCCAGAGAGGCTGCCAAAGGTAAAGAAAAAACCTCATTCACCTCTCACTGATGTATCTGATGCCTTAACTGGACAGTGAACGAAGAACGAGCAAGGCTCCATCTCTTGCTTAGGGGCTCAAAACACAGACACTGATGCTCCTACAGAGATCAAACCGAACTTCTTAGTTACACCGAGCTTCACTGACTTACTCTGTTATCAAAGAACAAGCGAACAGAGATGCACACAAATTAATTCAAAACAACAAAAGAATTGTATGTTTATGTTTCATTTATTTCTTCTGAGTGTGTTGTTTTTATATTTCTAAGCAGAATATGTGTTTTCAAATCTCCTGTGGGTTGTGTTTTCACCTCTTTGTGAACTGTGTGTGTGTGAGATGCTTAAACCCATTTACAGGGTGAGCGTTTGAATCTTCTCCAGATCAGAGAGTCATATCTGATTATTTGTTTATCAGCTGGAGATCAAGCAGATTGTTTCAAGGATCAGCAGATGCTAATAATTAGCACCAAACGATGAGCGCTGCTTTGATACCAAGCGCTGTCATCTTGATCCGTACATGCAGGGTGACTTTTCAAAGTGCACATGTATGCGTGTGTCTGTGTGTGTTTGTGTGTGTGCGAGAGCCCAATTCAACATGGAACTCGTCTATCTGGGTGGGCAGGGTCATGACCTTTCAAACAGCTGCTGTTGATTGGCTCCCCGTCCCCACTGGAGCTGATCCAGGATTGGCTGTCTTTGCTGTGACATCATTATAAATGGGCGCTGGTCATGATGTGATGATGGGGCCATGACGTGATGTCATCGCCTCCGGGCCGACACCCTGGCTCCAGCTCATGTGTTAGCAATGTAGCGTGCGTTAACACTTTGGAATCACACACACTTCACACCACATAAAGTTTAGGAAGTCCTGGACTCATGGTCACGAGTATGTATTGCTTTCACTTGTTTAAAGTATACTGCACTTTACAAGTGTTTTAACAAGGCTCATTGTTGTCTAAATTATGGTTTTAAAACCTGCAGGCAGAAACATAATAAGGGTCATGTGACTGATGAGGACTAAAGGCTATATTTGTTTTAAAAGCGGATTGTTTGAAATTAGGTGAATGAAGTATTACCGGATGTTAGAACATCTTTTAGAGTAAGCGGTGAGTTAGAAATGGTATAATTGTATGTGTTAACTAATTGATAAAACATAGTTGATACGTTTATTGTGTTCGGATTCATACCAGAATCATAAAATGATGTCTATATTGGCCGATACTGCAGCTCAAGGTTTATGACCTTCCAATGCAGGAAATAGTGTTCCCTTTAGGCTCCAACTAATGATCCATGATCAATTACTCTGGCTATTATTTCATGATTAGTTGATTAACTTTCAGGCTATAAGACATCACCAGGGTGTGAAAAATGCCCGTCCCAATTTCCTTGAGCCCAAGGTGATGTAATCAAATATATATTGTATATTGTCTTTGTCCTGCCAGCCCATTTAACATACTGAAATGTTAACACAAGGCAGCACATTTTCATTTAAAAAAAAGTGTTGTTTAAGCTTTAAAATAACCACAAAACATAAATTGTGCAAAAGGCTGTAAGAAGTCAACCCATCATAGAAAATGTAGCACTTTGAAAAGCTTTTACCTGTGACCAGGCCCGTTATATTTAGAGCAACTTAACAATTGTGCAGAAAAATCAGTGCAGGAAATGATGTAAGCATCCCAGATTGTTTGATACCAGAAGTGATTTTAGGTTCACTTTCTGGTAAAGACTGAGTCAGAGCAGAACAAGTGACTCACACATGCATTAACACACATGTGCGCGCAAACACACACTCTGCATGATTTGTGAGAGATTTACAGAGCATGACACACACCTTGTTAACAGAGAATATGTACTGCTTCCACGTTTTCCTCTCTGGATTTCCTTTTTAATGTAGAGGGGAAATAAAGCTTTACCATTCTTGTTGTTATATGTATTCATACAACTCATAATCTGATCCAGGCAATGTAATACAGTAGGTCATGAAGCATGCTGGGAGTGTGGAAAAGGAAGTGGTTGCTTAACTTTAAGCTATATTTATTGGTTGATTATTACTTTTACATAATATTTATTATGTTTTGGCACTACACTCAATGTGCCAAAGATGGTAAACATGCATTCATTAAGCCAAATACCCAATATGACATTCTATTAGTGAATATAGAAAAGAGTTAACATTAACTGTAACATTTTCATTGTGACAGATATAAGGGGGAACATCTCTTAGTGAACACATATAACTTGGACTAAATGGGCCAATAAACATCTTATGAACAAGTTATTAATATTCTGAACCCAGCAGCGATATTGGCACTGTACCTTTTTAAGCCTGTTTCTATTTTCTTTAGTCCCTTGGATTACCAATCTATTCTATTTTAAGACACATGATGTCACTGAGGCTACTTCGAGGAAAACAATGAGAACCAGTAAACTGCTGGAAAGGCAACCAGAGTAGCAGTAGAATGAATCGATCGGGTATCATGTTGGTGATGAAGAGATGTATCGGTGCTAAATGTGGAATATATGTTCCATCATGACAAGATGAAGAGGACATCCTGAGGGAGCAAGAGAAACTAAATATTATAATTCAGATTTTTCTGATTAAAGGTAGGGTAGGTAAGTTTGAGAAACCGGCTCGAGATACACTTTTTGTTATATTCCATGGAATGCTCTTAACATCCCGATAACAATGAATATCTTAAGTGCTTTGGCAAAAAATCCATAAAAAAATGTCATCTGTGGAAGCCGTAGTACTGTAAAAAGCACGACCAATCATTTTAGCCGGCCCGGCTGAAATAACTGGATGGCCTACCTGCCTGTCAGCCTTCCATCTGTGCACAAACTTATCTCGTGCCCTCATTGGTCATGTGCGCGTACGTGTGTGTTGGAGGAGGGGCTCTGTAAGGAAGTGGCAGATTTTTTCCGGCTGTGTATTTTCAAATTCTAGCGCACTCGAGCTGGTTTCTCCAAAATTACCTACCCCACCTTTAATTTAAACTCTCTAAACACACTAGTTGGACATGCGACTGTTTCACCGTCTTTTTACCGCTAACTGTGTCTTACTGTGCTCTCTGTTCAAAACAATATTCCTCTTACATGTGTGTTCCTGTTACTGTGTGTGTTCATGTGTGTGTGTGCATTAGTTGGTAATTCATCATACTGGTCGATCGAACCCTGAGACTGTATTACTGTTGCCCACCAGCAGTCACACTGTGTGTGTGTGTGTGTGTGTGTGTGTGTGTGTGTGTGTGTGTGTGTGTGTGTGTGTGTGTGTGTGTGTGTGTGTGTGTGTGTGTGTGTGTGTGTGTGTGTGTGTGTGTGTGTGTGTGTGTGTGTGTGTGTGTGTGTGTGTGTGTGTGTGTGTGTGTGTGTGTGTGTGTGTGTGTGTGTCACACTCTCTCGGAGTATCGATCAGTCCTTTTATTGAAGTTATGAGAGTTTGTTACAAGCACTATGAAGACGGCAGAACAGACACACACACACACACACACAGACATAGAGACAGACACACAGACAGACACAGACAGACACACACACACACACACACAAACACACACGCAGACAGACAGACAGACACACATACACACAGGCAGACGGGGCAGTGAAGTGTATGAGAGGATTACCAGTGGACAGCCGATTCTATAATTGTTCAGTGAACATTGAGGGGATTGCACTTGCCACACACACACACACACACACGCACGCACGTACACACACACACACACACACGCACGCACGCACGCACGCACGCACGCACACACACACACACACACACCAGTTGTCAGCTGCCATTTTGTGTCACTGTATGCTCTTCTGGATCCATCCATATGTGGCCATACAGTTACTGTATACAGTGACACACATATGCACACGGAAGCCTGAAAACCGACACACACAGACTCTGTTTCGTTGTCCTGTTGAAAACACTTTGAAGATACATAGAACAGTCAGTGTTGGAAAATCAGGGACTTTTCCGAAACTCCAGCTGTTTTTTGCCCCAGTTACACAATCCCAGACCTGGATCTTTTCAGTACAACCTAATGTACTGTACTGGGAATACTGCGATGTTAATGAACAAAATGTTATCTTCAGAATAAAAAAATGCAGTTCAACAAACCTAAATTGTGATAAAAACAATGTTCAAAATCTGCTATAAAAACTGTTTTTATACTCTAATCTGCTGCTGATCACCTGTGTGGGCGATCAGCCAGCAACTAAGAGAGAAGAAACAGAAATGCCTCTCTAGATGCACAAAGAAATCAATCTCCTCTCTTGGCTTGTAGCCCTTTCTTCAGTGCAGCAGAAATGTGGAGGAAGGAAAAAACAGCACTGGAAGCCAATATCCGTTCTCTCAGAGTTTTAATAAATAAAAGGTGATGTTTTTTGCAATAATTGACGATTTGATTTGGCCCAGGTCATGTCGGGCTTCTTGTAGCTGCCTTTAAGGGGTTTGGAAGATTCTCCATTATGGCGCAAAGGAAGGAGAGAGGATGAAAGACAGGATAAGTTAGAATAATGAAACGCACCCATTGTGTGCAGAAATGTCTGTTTCCCAGTGAAGGAGTTCAAGGTTTGAAGGGCTGACCAGTGTGTGTCACCCTCGTTAGATTGGTGACTTCCTGTAGTGAGTCACTGAGCTGACATCTGTAGGAAACTCATTTTGATGATATCATACATCGCACTGAGATCAGGTCATCAGCATCACCAAAATGAGTAATCCCCAGTGAACACATGGACTTGAAACCATGAAACTCTCAATATATGTATAGATCTGCGGTAGAAGATGTTCCCCGGAGGATGTGTGTGAGTGTGTGTGATATTGCCCCACATGCCTCTGAGCCTACATGTACTGTATGACATCATCCCTGTTTGAGGTGTGACCCTGCATGTACGGCATCCCTAATGGGACATTAGAAGCGGATCAAGCGGCTAATGTACCAGCATTAGGGAGGAATAAGTCATGTGTGTGTCATGTCTGTGCTGGCCTGGCACACGC
>NW_022987705.1:8493211-8500711 GCF_902827165.1 Trematomus bernacchii | reverse complement strand
CTGGGAAGCATTTTGGTTGTTTAAATTCATCCCAAATGGTTTTAGTTCAGGATCTTGTGCAGGCCAGTCTTGTTCTTCCATACCAAACTCTGAAAGCCATTTCTTATGGACATGGCAACCGCCCCAAACTGTCTATTTTGTCCACAAATGATTTTCTCCAAAATCCAAAAAGGCATATCTAAAGCTAATTTCTAGACCTGGGTATTGTTGACTACCAATCCCAGTGCCTATATCACCTCACTGTGATACCAAAACTGTTGAAGAAGTATTTCAATCAAAACCTTTGTTCCTTGGTTATTCAACACCTTTCATGTGAATTTACGCATAAAAATGCTACCACCTCTCCTTCACTTGTATCCCCAACGAGTCCTGAAATAATCCTCATGCATTTTATTCATTTATATTTTAGTTTATACCATAAACATGTAATTGAGATATATTTATTCAAGTTGGTGCACTGAACCTCGCTCGACTTCACCACAGTCTGTTAGGATTGAAGTGTGAGAAGAAACATAAAAACAGATACATTTTTGGGAGACGATTGAATGCAGGTATCGTTTGATGGGAAATCTTTCGATACTATTTGGTACTGGTTTATTTGGTTCATACCTTAGGTATCTAGTAGCGATACCCTGCCCTACTAATTTCAATATCTTTGTCATAACATTTAAAAAACATGTGTCATGTTGAATGTGATTGATGAAACAATTGAATGGATCATCATGTTCAATCTAACCATAATCTGTCTCTTTCCTTTATTCTCACCCTCATCCTTAATCCACCCTTTTCTTCTTCATCCCACCTCCCTCCTCCTCTCTTTCTCCTTTTTCCTCCCCTCTCCCCTAAAATAAATAATCACCACCCCCCCAGTTGTCCCATCCAGTCCCACTATGGCCTCCTCCACCTCTCTCCCCTCCAACTGCTCCTCCTCTTCTGGCATCTTCTCCTTCTCCCCGGCCAACATGGTGTCGGCGGCCGTTAAGCAGAAGTCGGCCTTCGCTCCAGTGGTCCGGCCCTCCTCTTCCCCCCCGCCCTCCTGCACCAACGGCAACGGGCTCCAAGGTAATTTACCATGACAGCAGCCAGTGAGTCAGTGAGAGGATGCTCAGCGGGAGGACTTCCCCGGGAGATTCTCTGAGTCCCTGTTGAGCTTCACATCCCTCCTGCACTTTGGTGATGCTGAAATATCTCAACAACCATTCTTTGGATTGTTCTGACATTTTGGTTAGACAATAATGGTCCCTTAAGGGTGAATCGCAATGACTTTGGTGATCCTCTGGCTTTTCCTCACCTTGAGATTCACATGTTTTTAGTGAAATGTCTTAACAGCTGATGATTGGATTACCATGATTTTTACAAATCATTTAGTTTCCCTTCAGGATGAGTTGTAATAACTTTAGTGATCCCTTTCATGTAGCCTATTGAAGCCTGTCCAGTGGGTTGGTTTATGAACAAACACTTGCAAAACTAATGATAATCACATCAGTCTCAGCTGTATTTATTGTTAAGCGACAAATGCTAACGTGCTAGGTGCTACTAGCTTAGCTTAAAGAAACATCATACCCTCTTAAGGTGTAACATTAACATTGTTATGAGTGTTTTCTCTGTTAAATCTCTGATTACAATTTAGACATATGTGTTTCTTGCAAGGACAAATATATCATGTCTGCTTTCTGAACTGCTTGAACTTTTGAATGAATATTTTGTCCTGTCTCTCCCTTTCTCCCTCCTTTTTGATTCCTCTGATCTGCCCTTCCTCTGTTATTTCTCTGCCCCCTATCTTCCTCTCTCTCCTCCCTCTAACAGATCAAACATTTGTGGACTCTAGCAAGTACTCAACAGCCAACTCTCTACAAGGCCTGGCCTTCACCTGAAGTATGTCCCTCTCTTCCTAATTGCATTCACAACTTTTTGTAAACTTACATATTTCAATAAAGTAATGAATATTCGCCTGTTGCACATCTCTTATCTGTCAATGACTAACTCTCCTGATTTCTCACCCCAACCTTTTCTTCCATGTCATACTTTCTTGTCGATCTTGTTTGTCTCCCTCCATCTTCCTTTTGTGTCATCATCTCGTCTTCATCCTCTTCCCCCCCTCACTTTGCCATCTCATACATCTCATCACACAGTACAGATCTGTTGCCTAGTAACTCTTCCTTGTCTTCCTATTGGCTGAGGAAAAACTCAGGAAGTTAGATATTTACAGAGACAAAAGAGAAGACATTTGGCACAATAAATGTATATCTCCAAATCGCAGCCTTTGTTTAGCTGTGTGTGCATTTGCGTTTGCTCATGTGTGTGTTTGTGTGTGTGTGTGAGAATGAGCCTGTGCGGGGGTGTGGGAACTCAAAGCTCAGCCTCAAAGCACAACTGAAATAAACACTCCCCACTTACAGCTATATACACACACTTTCCTCTGTCACACACACTCGGTGATCACACACTGGCAGCTTACTGGGGAGCGATCAACAATGACAGCTGTTCCACTCTCTTGACAGTTTATGCTGGCAGCATACCTGTCTCCTATGGTGTGTGTGGATGTGTGTGTGAGCACCTGAGACAAAAACAAAAAGGGGAAAAAAGATTGTAGATTTTTGTCCGATTCATTATTAAAATACATTAATTCTATGAAGTTTTTTTACTCACAATCGAATGTAGAACCATTTATTTCATCAGTGTAAACAGTGTGTGTGTGTGTGTGTGTGTGTGTGTGTGTGTGTGTGTGTGTGTGTGTGTGTGTGTGTGTGTGTGTGTGTGTGTGTGTGTGTGTGTGTGTGTGTGTGTGTGTGTGTGTGTGTGTGTGTGTGCGTGCGTGCGTGCGTGCGTGCGTGCGTGCGTGCGTGCGTGCGTGCGTGCGTGCGTGCGTGCGTGCGTGCGTGCGTGCGTGCGTGCGTGTTTGTGACTTTGGGCTGGGCTCTGACTCTCACATGTTGACACCCATCCCTTGGGTTTTAATACAACGCACGCCATGATGCAATCTGTCATGCACACACACACACATACAGTAAAATACACCAACTGTTCTAACTTATGTGATGTGTCCCCGCTCAATTTTACTGATTTATTCTTCTATTGATGTTTAAAATGTCGCTGCAGTCACACAGCTGCACAGCTGGGAAAACATATTGATGTGTTTACAAGGGAATGTTTTATGATGAGAAATATTTGGCTGTGTTTTAAACGTTTTTTCTCTTCTCCCCCCCCCCCCCCCCCCCCCTTCTCTCTCTCTCTCTGTTTCTTTTTCCACCCAACAGCAATCCCGGGAATGATCGTCCCACCCATGTAAAGGTGTGAGTGCATGACTGTGTGTGTGTTTGTGTGTGTGTGTATGCGTGTATGTGTGTGTTTGTAACCATGCGAGATGAACCAAGCACACTGATCCTGGCGGAGGATTTCTGTGCGAGTCAGACTCCGGTCGGGGATGGAAGCAGCTGTCCCGATCAGAAGGAACAAACCCAACTCAGGCCCTTTCTAACACAAAAACAACTGCAAGAAAAAACAGATGATGAACAAAACAAACAAAGACTTTTGCAAAGAAAATAAGTTGTTTAGACTTTGTACACCTTGATGCTTTTATAGGAGAACGGCCACGCCTACATTATAACTCTCCACGGACACAGGAAGTGTATTTATTTTGGAGAGAATCACTTCTTCTCTTGAGTGATTTGTTTTCTTTTCGTGCAACAGTTAATGTGTGATAATCCTCTTCTAGCTGTTTCTCACATGAGGGATTTTCTATTTATGAAGTTTGGTCATTGATGAAGGAATATAATGTGAAGAAAACCTGACTTGATGGTGATGATGATGATGAAGAGACTGAAGGATTCAGGATCAAATCCAGCCGACACAGACAAGCCAAATCCACACTCACTCTTTCAGCACAAACACAGACAGCGAGTCCTTCCTCAGCATTTCAGCTGGAGGATTGAGACGCTGCGACTGATGCTGCAAGTTTAGCTTTTCAAGAAACCCCCATGTTTGCTTTGAGCTCGCTTGCACTACTGCATTTTCTAGAAAGAGAAAATCAGTTTTTCAGCCAACAGAGAGAAATACAATTCAGCCACTTAACCAACTAAATAGAAACGCCCACCATGCGAGATGTCATAGAGATATTAGATTTGCTAGAGATCTTAGTCAGAATAGATTGGACTGCGAAGAGGCCATAAGAAAGTGCAAATGTTTGTGATAACAGGGTGCCAACTGCATCTTCACTGTTGAGGATTGTACCCAACAACTCTGCCAGAGTCGTCCATCAGCGCTGTTTTAAAGTCAGACATCGCCACAGCACCCTGAGAGGGGGAACATGTCTTAAAGACTGCTGCCATTTTCCCTTTGTTTTATTGTGATAGTTGCCTTCTCAAATGTTTGTCTTAATGCATAAATCCACATATGTTTTCTTTCTTTTGGTTTGCTGTGTTTTTTGTATTCTTCAGAACAGCCAATCAGATTGTGTTGTGTTTTGTTACCTGCCCACTTACTGTATCTCGTGTGATTGACGGCTTGAGTGAGAACATTATCCAATGGTGTGTCTTAAATGCTGCGCTGCAAAAAACGTAATCTAAATCTTCAATGAGTCTTAAAATCAAACTTTTTAAAACATCTTCCACTTAGGTTCACTTTATTTAAAATCTGCCCTTCATTTCTTTTCATTTTTTAAGTGCATCTTTATTTAAAAGTTCACCATAGTTCACAATATTTGCATTGCATTTACACTTCCTAAGAGGTAAAGATGAAATATGAATTTTCATATTTTGTAATACATCTTTTGATATAAACTAAGAAGGACTTTTTTTGCAGTGCAGGACAATTATACAGCTATGTCTTAATTAACCAGTGTGCAAGTAGGAGAAAAGTATGTATTGATTTGTGGTGAACTCACTGCTTCCTCAGCCCTGCAGTGTGTGTGTGTGTGTGGTGCAACAGTCTTAATTCATTTATAATTATGTTAATTTTTGCCAAAAACCCTTATTTGAGACATCAATTTATCATACAGTCTTATCCCACAGCTCCTACATTATTTGCCTTTTCTTGCCATACATACAGTGAAGTGTCAAGTGTTCATCATTTAGGTTGATAACATAATACAAATTAATTGAAAGTACATTCTTAACTGGACAGAAAACCTAGCTAGAATCAAGTGCTGTTATAGTAAATCCAAGATATCTGATTAACAGGAAATATGTGTTACTCCTGTCTGACGGGATCTGGCCTGGAAATTAGTGATTGATAAAAAAATGTTAATTTAAACCTCAGCCAGACATCAGAAGGTAATAATGAAGGTCCGTCATTAAAGCAGTGTGCCGACATTTTGGATGAATTATTAGGGCGTTATCAAGAATTTGATAAAAGACAGAAAACTAATTTAAAAAGGGAAATAAAATCGTTGTGATTTTAGTGAGAACAACTGAAACAGAGAAACCTCACATCCTTGAAGTTGTGCTCCTCTGCCTAAAGATTTGAATGTTATTCAGACATCTTCTCAGTTTTGTATTATAGTGTCTGTTTTTTTTAAGAGCGATACTTCCACTGCTAATTTCAATCAAACTAAAATAAGCCATGGTGTATTTGTTTTAATATGTGTAAGTGAAGGAAGCGGACAATATTTTTCATTTTGTCACAAAGTTGTTGTCCTATCATTATTGTTGAGGTTTGCATAATGTAGTTGCATCGTCTAGTTGTAGAGTTGTTAAAAATGTCACTATGATTATCTGTGTTTGTCTTCCATGTGATGGATTTAAGGATAGAGCTGCTCGATGAAGGCCTTCTCCTGTTCGGTCAGGTTTTCTGTCCTCTCTTTGCTCTCTCTGTCCCTTCATTTCCTTCCTCCACCTTGTTTTGATTGTGCTTTTAATACTCTCTATGTTTGCCCTCTTTTTTCCTTTCCCTCACAACATGAGCCACGTATTTATTTGATCTCAAATATGGGTCTGGAGACCACTTTTCTGTTTGTGTCTACATGTGAGATTGCCTGCGACTGTGAGTGTGTGGGTCATCTTTATTTTCTTTTTCTGAAAGAATATTGTGATGTTTTGAAGCTAAAGGATGTCTTTTTTATAGTACATATATAAATACCTGTACAGGAAAGTACAAAGAGGGTTTGGTTAGAAGAATTATGATCTGAAGCACTTGTCCAACAGCAGTAATAACATTTATCATGGCTTGTCTGCGTTTAGGCTTAAAGTGGTGGTCATCATTCATGCACGCATTATCAGCAGTGTGGAGGGGAAGAGTACACAGGAGACTACTGTAAAGATGATAATGTTGATTCTTTTTTTTAACTTTGAAGTGTAAAATAACTTTTTGACTCTCACTATATTTAATTAAAGTTCTTTCTTCTCTGTGAAAAAGTGTTTGTTTATTACTTTGTTGCTTATTGCTGTCACTCAAACTGAAGTATAATCCAGAGAGCCACACATTCAAGAAAAGGAAGTGAGAATGCAGTTAAAGGAGCCCTGTTATGCTAATTGTCAGGTTCATATTAGTATAGTGCCTCTACTGTAACATGTTTACATGTTTTAATGTTCAAAAAGGTATTTGTATTTGTTCTCATACTGCCTGTGCTGCAGCACCTCACTGCTCTGACTGGTTAGCTGGCCAGCTCTGTTGTGATTGGTCAACCACTTAGGGATGTTCAGCCCCTTAGCCAGTCACGGACAATGTGTTGGAGCGCTAGTAATAGAGACATGTGTTACATAGTGATGTCACTATGTAACGGAAGCAAACAAACTAGTCCAATCGAAGCGTTTCAGGCAGGGCGTGAACTTTGATATTTTAGCCTTTGCACACCATTCACATGCACACAAACCTGTATAACAAACTACAGGAAAGAGAAAAAAAACCCAAAAGCATAATAGGGCCCATTTAAAGGAATTAAGATGCACCAATGCAATTATCAGGGAGAACTTCCTGGCCTCTCTCTGCAGGAGCCTGGAGGGAGGAGTCAGGTCATCACAAAGGATCAGCTCACCTCTGTTTACTGCCTGAAACCTCTATACACACTGCTGGGAGTCAGCCAGTCTTCCTCTAGGAGCTTTGCATTTAGTTTGCTTCCCTTCACTTACAATACACTTGTTTTAGATGACAAATCCTACAGCTTGATTGGGACACTTAATCCATTAGAAAGCCACAGAATGTTTCTATTTGAGACACTTGTCTGAGGATGACAGAGCCGTGTTTAATGTTGAATGAAGTGAGTAAATAAAAAGCGAGGGTCTAAATGATTTATTGTGAATCACTAAACATTATATTCATTACTTCGGTGTTTGAAATCAAACATGAAGGACAACTGAAAAACATGTGAATTTGGTGCCTTTCATGCAGGGAACAGATTGCTGTTTGCTGATTCATGAAACATCCCTCAATACCAGCTGAAAATGGCAGATTTGAATTCAGGGACAGAAATAAGTGCAAGGTGAAGCGATTTCTCAATGTATCTCATGCAGTGCAACTGATACATGAACAAATCAACAAGCATGTGGTTTGTTTGCCTTCTGTTTG
>NW_022987705.1:8478211-8490711 GCF_902827165.1 Trematomus bernacchii | reverse complement strand
TGTGTGCGTGTGTGTGTGTGTGTGTGTGTGTGTGTGTGTGTGTGTGTGTGTGTGTGTGTGCGTGTGTGTGTGTGTGGCCTGTGCATTTATGAAGTGCTGAAGCTAAGTAGAGGGGATGACACTCCCTCACTGCTGCCACTCCAAAAGCACTTGTAACACACACTGGCACACACACTTTAACACACTCACACACACACTCATACCCACTCACTTAAGTGGAGGGTTTCAAATTGAGCTGGGACTTGGAACGAATACTCCAAACAATTATCTTTCTCTCCTGCTTCTAGTAATCCATTTCCCATGAATATATTCACATCTGCCTATTTTATTTTGTCAGTTTTCCCACTCTTCCTCCCTCACCCTCCTCCTCTCATGTTAACACATTCTCACCTCCCCCTTTTGTCCTCCCTCACAGGTGATGGTGTCTCTCCCTCAGGGACTCGGACAAAATGTGACAATACAGCCATCCTACTTCTGATTCCTGGCAGCAGCTGTCTGTCACATAACGTCCACTCTGTGGTTCTTAATAGCTGCAAGTGACACGCTATGGAACAAAGTATTTTTGTGCAGTGGTAAAATCTTGATCTGAGAATAACAGAAAAACATAAAATCAAAGATCGCTTGCCTGGTACAGACTGCCATGAAAATGATGGGGGTTATATAATCATCCAACCCCCCAAAACATTTAAAAGCAGTCAATTATTGGAGAGGCACAACAAATTACATCCGATCCCACCCACATCCTCCCCCCAGAGCTCCAGCTCTTACCTTCTGGTAGGAGGTTTAGAGTTCTTAAAAGCAGGCTAAGCCAGTACAAACACTCATTCTTACCAATGTCCATTAAGCTTTTCGACAGACAAATGTAATGTTTAGTTTAAATGTTTGCTATGGGTTTTTTGCAATAGGGCATCAGTGTCAGTTGGACATGAGGACATTTCAGATTATAGAAATCCCTATTCTAACGTGGAATAATAATAATAAATATCAGGTTATTTTCTTGCAAATCTTTTTTCTGTACTGTTAATTTACAGGACACTGTTAATTTGTGATCCCAAAATGTTTTCATGATTTAGTAATATCATGAAAAAATCATTCAAAAATGTTTTGTTTTGCATGAGAATCCGATGTTACAATATCATGTAATATCAGATTCTCGCGATATTAGATGATTTTGTAATATCGAGAGAATCCGGCACATCGTTTATTCATCTGCATCACTCTGGACAAAGATTCTTCTCTCATCTGGGACTCTATTGGGTTTATTTTCAATTAATCTCCACCATCCCCTCCGGTGCCAGTTTATGATCTGTGACAAATTCAATTGTCAGATTCCTGCTTTCTTATTCACTTTTAATCTGGAACTGTGACATCATCATTTACTCTATAATGACATCATCACCCGCTGCCAGGAAACTGTTGAATGAAATGGTGCCTAGAAATGTGTGGTGATCGGCAGGGATGATTAATGATGATATCATCCTGATATCGCCATCAGAAAAAGAAAACACAACACCTGGGTTTGTTGGTGATGTTGATGATGTCACTGTCATTGTGTAAGGGCTGCGTGCACATGTGTGTATGTGGGATTATAAAATGTGGACATGATATTGTGACGTCCCAACAGGAGTAATGCCTATCCTATCATCACAAGGATCTCACACACACACACACACACACACACCAGACCACACACAATGTTTTGGCAGCGCTCCTGTCCAGCCGTCGTGTTAAAGGCCAGACGTAAAAGCCAAATGTCACGGGCGTGAGTTTCTGTTCACCTTGCAGAAATACTGAATCTGTTCTGAGCGGGCCTGAGCTTCTGCCAACCAGCTGACAGCAGGTCGCTCTGAAGCACTCAGTCCTGTGAGAGCGAGCATAGGAGAGACATGTTTGGGAAGTAAGACAGAGTACCTTTCTGGTTTCCACCTGTTTTCACAGTCATATACATCTTAATATCCACACAAACAGACAGTGCATAAACATAGTTCATACAGAAAGCCTGACACAAGTTTGTGGATGTTATATTATATTAAAAACATTCTTTTTCTTGGAAGGTTTGTGTCTTTGATAGTCTGCATTCAATTAAGACAGAAGACCTAAGCATTAGGGCACGGTTACATATGCATCCATATGAAATTCAGTGGTAAGAAACTCTCAAATACCTGTAAGTTACCGGTTCATCAGGCTGGAATGGTTGAAAATAAATAAAAACAATTAAAGCAATGAAATGAATGGCCTCCTGTGATTGGTTCAAATGGTGTTCACACCAGGAAGGAACCGCTCCAGGTTAACTTTTGAGGTCAGAATAAAATAGGCTTGAAAATCAGATTCTAAGTAAAACGTCTGAAAAGAGTAGCAAATGTTGTTGTTTGGTGAAAATCTTGGTGAGAAGCCAAGTGCAATTTTTTTCGTTTATCTACGCCTGTTTGGTCAGTTTGAAAGTAACCGACCCTGACCTGCTCTTCAACTTAGCTAAAAGTGTTGTTGTTTTATTCTGGAAAAAACGAAACTCTTCCTTCTGCAGGAAACCACATTAGTTACTGGGTCTTCATATCATTTTATTGTAAACTTCAAGCCCAATGTCAAGTGATGGAGAAGCAGATGTAGCATTTTGACCTGAGTGTACTGAATGGATTGAATCCCCACTGTTTTATTTCATAGAACAACAAAAAGTAGAGGAACGGACAGAAATACGTTTTACTTTAACCTCTCGGGGCAAAGCTCACTCCCCTGTAATCCTGTCTATCTCCCGAGTGTTGCTGTTGAACCTGAGCCAATTGAATAATGCTGCTGCCCAGTCAACCGTGTGTGTGTGTGTGTGGGTGGGTGGGTGTAACTGAACCCCTGGTTTTAGCTAATTTGAGAATATTTCAGCAATGAGAGCTTACAGCACATAAACACACACACACACACACACACACACACACACACACACACACGCACACACACACACACACACACACATATCCCCAGTGTTTTTACAGTTTCTCCACATATCCCCGGTGCAGCCCTCTGAAGCTCTGCGCTGCCAGCTGAGTGCTCAGGCAGGAGGTCCGCAGCTCCTCTGACCCCCCCAGCGACCCCTGGGAGGCTTTCAGAGATCCGTGGCTCGAGTGTGTAACACCGAGCACTGTGCGAGGTTTGATCTCCTGCTGTAGTAAACACAGAAAGACACCACCAGGGATCGAACCGTTATCAATAGTTCAGCAGCTGCCATGGACTTTAACCCTCCGATGCATAGCTGCAATCCAGCAGCCTCATTGTAATGCATCGCCTTGAATTGAATTTGAAAAATGAATTGTAATTCTTTTTCTCAGCCTTGCTTTACTTAAGTTGTTTGAATAAAATCTGCATTGTTGATGAGAGATGGGAACCTTTATATAACAGTTTTTGTTTTACTTTACTGTGTCCTATCTTGTATTGCTATGTCCAACAGAGATTTTTATGGAAACTCCTAAGAACAAACATGAACTGCTGAAGAGATTTCAGCTCCAGATTGAGCCAATATCTAGTGATCACAAAACTAGAAAACTTCCAACATAGTTTACAAGGGGCCTTAAATAAAACTCAAGAAATAGCTCAAACGTTTGGGTACTACGTGATATTAAAATGTGGCGGATTAAACAAACATGATAAAACATATTAACCAGTGAGCTTTATTTGTTATCCTTGGACAAAGCCAGGCTAGCCTTTCCTTGGCTTTCAGTCTTTATGCTAAGCTCGGATAAACCCGAACTTCAAGCTTTTTGCTCTTAGCAAGATTGTCTAGTAGTTAAGGGGAGCAGACAATTTTTGATATGTAGAAGACCGGACATACCTACCAACAGTTTTCTTATTATGTTGTCTGATTAGACCTCTTCATATAACTGTGTGGCATCTCTCTCTTCCAAATGTTGACAGACAATGCTAGTCCAGACCTGTCTGAGAAATAAAGACTGTTCGATACGGTGGCAGAAAATGATTGGAGATCAAAGCATCAAGACAGAAAACAGCTCTGTGTTTAAAAGGGTGTCAGTGAGACGATGAAACCGAGGCCAGTTTGAGTAATGACTCAAAGGGTTATCAGACTCCAAAACACTACACAGCGATGAACAGTATGCTCTGAGAAAAGGACTGTACAACTCTAAAAAGTTATTACGCTAACAATAATTTTATCCAAGAAAGTAAATATAGAAATCCTACCAGACAGTGCCATTATATTGTAGCGGCAACTTTTTTTCAACACGGTTGTCAGGAGACTGGTTGTGTTTTTGATTCAACACTGAAAAGCAAGATGAGTTTTTTTCTGGATAACAATTAAATTGAGAGGCAGATGTACGGTAAGTTTTTCATATTTGTGCATAAATATGAGGCAAAAAAGGGAAAAATGAATTGTGAACATCTGAATCATCGCCTTCAGGAATATTTCAACCTTTCCTTTACAGTAACTTCTCATGTTGGCGACACAGGAGCAACTGAACTCCCAACACACACTTAATGGCTGACAAGAGCGCTTTTACTAATTTCAATCATCACATCCTAATCTGCACACATTTACTGTAGCTCCGACACATGCCACGTACACAAATATGTATGCCATACTGTATGCACACTCTCTCTCACACACACACGAGTGGACACACACACATACACATACACACACACACACACACACACACACACTCAGGTCCAACTGGGTTGTTTTTCTAAGGAGTGTTTATGTAAAGGAAGTTGGATCCTGAAACTCTCTGCATACTTCACATTTATGAAGGGTGGAAACGGCCCGACTGCTGATATGATTACACCAAGAAGCAAGCAGGAAAAAGCTCTGACATTCTCATCTGGAAGCCATTATCCTTTCTCTGCATCACTTTCTCTCTATTTATCTTCACCTTTTCTTTTAACCCCTCTCCCCCTATTCTCTGCCTTTCTCTCCGTCTTTTCTAACTTCTCTTTTCTTTCTTCTCAGTTTCTCACATGCTGTTAATGTTTATGAGTGTTTGCTTTGCACGAGCTGCATGCTTGTGCATCTGACGCCTGCTGTGAGATGTGTACACACAAGCATCAGTAGTGAAGCACACAAACACACACACACACACAGGCAAATGGTTTGATTAACGGCTAGTTGGCCTGACTTTCCTCTATGGATCAGACACAGTGTTAGGCATTAAAAACCCATAATTCACTAACACCACACCAGATCTGTGTGTGAGTGTGAGTGTGTGTGTGTTTTGCTCATAAGCCCCCTCCGCCCATCAATCCACTCCCAGATGACATCAGAAGAGTGAGGAATGAGAACACAGTGCATGACTGACAGAGACCAGGACAATACAGGGGATAAAGCAAGTGTGTGTGTGTGTGTGTGTGTGTGTGTGTGTGTGTGTGTGTGTGTGTGTGTGTGTGTGTGTGTGTGTGTGTGTGTGTGTGTGTGTGTGTGTGTGTGTGTGTGTGTGTGTGTGTGTGTGCGCGCCCAGGATGCTGTAATGACACAACCATCTTTGGCTGAACAGAGTTAGTGTAGACAGAAGATATACACACACACACACACACACACTCTCACACACACACACACACACAATCACACTGGAACTGAGATGCACCCCGCCTGACTGCAGCTCGGTTTCCAAACATTGCATCAAATTCCCAGAAATATGACAACAGAAACCTGAGAAGCCAGAGCGAGTCTTTCGTTGACCTCCAACTCCTGCTCTGACTGTGAGGAGTCACCGCTGAATGCAGTGCCGGTCCTAGACATTTTGGTGCCCTAGGGCGAGATTATGTTTTGGTGCCCCCCCCCCCACCCCTCCAAGCAATACACAATAGAATATATAAAGAATAAATGAAAAATCTCTACAAAAGACCAACACACTACTAAAACGTATTGACATGTTGGTTATTAAGCCCCAAGCCTGTTTTTCAGGTCTTAGGCTCGAAAATGACATTTCCAGAACAAATGACCATAACTACACTTCTAAAAGGGGAAAATTAATAATCTTTTTTCTCAAAGTAATGATAAACCTGTGAGTTGGATGTAGAAAAGAATCAATATAGATGTTTTTTATTGTAAAGATAATTCAGATTGAACATAGTAAAAAACTGTAAATTATAGTGTCCGTCCAAATATTATTTTTTACTTATAGTGAAAACCACCCTTGAATGATGGGATTGTAGACTAAAAGCTTTAGGAATCCAAAGTACAACATATAATAAGTACCCTGTATCAAGATTGATGCAAAACAAGTGACATTTGACCTTTTTAGAGAGGTTTAGCAAAAAAAAAACTCCACCTCTGAGGTGATTTGGGTGGAAATGGGCGTTTTTGCCGTTTCTCTGGAACCCATTGGTCGATGTTGATGATTGATATCTCTTTTTAACCGTTAGAGCCAATAGAATCGAAGGGGAATTTCCACATACACACCAACGTTACCATTGTGAAGTGGAGGCTATGCGCACGCAGTTTGCCAAAATCGAAACCTATCTTACGCTCTGAAATCTGAAAACTTAAAAGTAGGTTTATTGCTGATGGATTATCAGAAATCATTTCAAAGTGACACAGACACATTGGATTAACCTACCTTCAGCAGCGTTTTTATCGTTTTAATGCCATTGAAGACAACTTTTGATCAGACAACAACAGAGGTAAGACATATTGCTGTGTTTGCTACCTAGCGCCACATGTTGTGATGTCTGTTTTTGTTTATAATGTTGCGAGTTCTTATCATGGAGTGACGATATAGATACCTATCGATTCTGTGTATTCTCACGATGCTAATCGATATGTTGGATGTGCAGTAACAATAAGTAATAAGGGTGTTATACCATGTTTTCTGTGCAAACGGCGTTAGCATTTTTTCGCTCGGGGCTAATTCAGAGGCTCAGCGTTAGCCTTGTGTTTTTTTTTGCTAAAAAAAAAAATAAATTATCAGTTAGCTGAGTTTCTTCCCGTTACATGGATATGAAACATTCATAGTTTATTCAATCTTAAGAAGCCCTCAGACACTGTTGCTTGCAGATGTTGTGGTTTCGGACCCGCCGAAGGGTCCGTGGGGCTTAAGAGGTTTTAAAGAAGGTTTCAAAGGTATTATTTATTGTATGAACATGTTTTAATTGGGGGGTGGACGTCACATCCTCTAGGGGGGTCTGGGGGTATGCCCCCCCGGAAAGATTTTTTTGAACATTTAAAAGTAAAATGCTTCAATCTGGTGCACTTTGAGCAGAATTACTAGAGACTAGATCTAGGGGGTACAACTCTAAACACCTATATGAAAAAGATCGGTTTACATTTTAATAACCAAATAAGTATGTGAACATAACCAATAACCTACCATAGCCAATAACAAATAAATGTAACATATTTTATTTTTGTTGTTCATTTATATCTTATTTTACCTAGTTAACATTTATTTATTTATGCATATTTTTGTATCTCTCCAGTTTTAAACGATATTTTTGGTTTACTGTCCTATACATGAGAGTAACAAATGCGTCACTTCCGGGCAAAAAGTACGGCTCCCAAAGCTGTCATTTGAATGGCGGTCAATACAAATTCTGAAGTTTTTGCCAATCCGATCAGAAATTTAAGAAAACTGTGGATTTTTGGATCTTCAAAGAGCCCGATTACAATGGCCAGACAGGCAAACAATTACATTAAGCCATTAGAAATCGACGATCGGGCTCGATATATGGTTAAATATAGCAGTAGGCTATCGATTTTCATAGATGAGAGTAACATCTACGTCACTTTACGGCCCCGCCCACTTTTGGGGGAAACAACGCCTGTCATTTGAATGGCGATCAAGCCTGAAGCCACAGAGCTCTTCTGTTACTGTCCTTTCTTCATAGAGGAAGTACAGAAACACTGAACTCTGGATTTGTTTTAATGTTTGAGGTGCAATAAATGACACAGCAGCCTTTTGGCATGATAAAACTATTATTTTCCGCCTCGCTCATGAGAGAAACAGCTGGAGAAATTACAGCCTCGCCTACTGATTTGAATTTAACCATATATCGAGACCGATTGTCGATTTAAAATGATTTAATGTAATTGTAGAGTTCCAAAGTCAACAACTTTAAAAAACCAGCACTTCACTTCTCCACACATTATCAAACAGCAATTGTGGATTATTACAAAATCTGCCTCGTTTAATAGTTCTGCTCTTAATTTGTGTTACTATCAGTTAAACAATTTTACAGGGAAATGTTGCACCTTTTACTTAACTACATTTGCTTTGTAGTTACTTTTAATTAGGGACTTTTAAATCTTAAAGAACTCTAATGAGCTTTTAAAATGTGATGTTTTGTTTACAGTAAGTTTACCCTCCCTTCCTTAACTGTATATAAATGGTTATCTAAGATCTATCACAGCAACCATTATTAAAATGCTGTTTAGGTTTTAATGCAATTTTTGGTGCATTTGTTGGTATTCTTACTTTTGTAATTTAGGTGCATTCGGCTGATAATACATACTTTTACTTGATGCTGTTTTAATCAATATTGCAGCTTTGTTTGAAACCTGTCTGAGCAGCTGTCTGCTTGTGTTTATTTCCAACTCCTTTTAGATTTCTTCTGCTGCTTTCCCAGAGGTCAGCAATAAACTGAGAGAGTACCATGTTATCATTACTGTAGTGATTGATGGCAAAAACTACAAAAACAATAAACATAACCAGGAGTTATCCTTTATCATTTCTGATGGCAAACAATGAGACTACAGTTCAAGTTATTTGAAGTAGCTCCAGCCGCTAGTTAACAAAAATAGAGCAACAAGATAAACACTGCTCCCAGAATAAGAAATGTTTGAAATGTACACATAAGAAAAACCTGCTTTCATAAAAAAAAACATGCGCCGGCCTGTCCGTCTTCCATAAATAGAGTAGACCAGGGTCTATTTAGGAAAACTTTCACATTTGCAACACAATAGTTTGAGGTCTACCACATATCACCACCAGAGAGGAACAGGGGGTAAAGAGAGACAGACTGCGAGAGAGGAGACACCGAGAGAGACAAAATAAAATAAAATCTGGCAGAGAAAGTGGGGTCATATGCCTCCTGGACTAGTAGGTGTCCCCGGAGTCTCACATTGTTTAACTCCTGCGGTTGCAGCCTGCGTGTTGGGTTCTGGCTTGAGTTAGGTCTGATATGTTACTCTATTGAAAACATTGGCATTGCAGTGGGACAGCCTGGGAATATAGCAGGGAAAACACATGGAAAAGGAGCTGCAAAATGTCTGTTTGTTTGATGCGGAGAAACAAAAAGGGAAAAGTGAAGGCAATGTGAGTTCATCTTAGGAAAAAGTCTGGAGTTTAATTCATTCCTTGGGTCCACACACTTTCCTATCAGTGGATTTGCACATGTAGGCAAGTGTGTTTGTGCATGAAGATCCAGCTAGAGAGAAGGCGGGGTTTTCTCCTCCCTGCGGTGTGATTGGTGGTTTGTTGTCGTTGTTGATAGATTGATCGAGGCTGCTCTCCTGCTGTTGGTTGAAGGGTTAATCCATCATTCACCTGTCCAGACATTAACTCTCCTCTCACTTCATCTAAATTCTCATCCACCTACACCTCAAACCTACTGGTTTGCTTAAGTGAATGAATATTAAAATGTGCAGTACTTTCTCAAAATAGGAAATTCTGTTTTATTTTTGCTAAATGATTTGACATGCCTTGAATTCACCCACCAAAAACTGTTAACTGACTTGTTTACGGGGATAAAATGATCTTTTATAGATGGTACACTACACAAATAACAGTGTATAACTTTGTCTGTCATACCGAACACCTGCTTGCTAATGTGTTCATATAAAAAGAAAAGAAAGTTTAACTAACCTGTGTCTACTTGACAATGTGTGGGAACAAATTATGGAAATGGTTGAATGGGAAATGATACTGGGAAAATGTAACAGGACAAATGATATGGCTTTAGAACAAAGCCATATCTTTAAAAAGCCATATCTTTAAAAAGCTTTTGTAGAAATACAGTACTTATTTTATAGTTGTTGCAACAAAATAACTTTCCAATACCAATGTGTGCTGGGATAGCTGCCTGTTCTTTTCTCTTTTATCTGCTTTGAGTTTCTCTTTTTTGGTGTTGGATATTCAAAACAAATAAAAATATAAAACACTAAAATTATAAAGGAAAAATCTTCATTTTTCATGTTGTATGTTCAGAATATAACTCTTCATATATAGCTTTAAGTCACTGGCATCATTGGTATCTTTCCAAGTGATGTACATAATGACCTAGAACTAGAAGCACACAAGAAAATACTTTGGGCCTGTACACATGCACTGTGTCATAGCATGGGATCACCCACGTTGAACTCAAGGAGCAGGTTTCCAAGGTGTTGCGTCGGCCTCGCCTGCGTGCCAGTGTTCCTGTGATTGTCTGGCACCTGAAGTGAAGTGAAAGCTCCATTTATCAATTCTTCCCAACTGGATTGTTGGCATGTTAATTCTTCAACAAAAAGCAGCACTTGATACACAACACAAACATCATTCAGTTTGCATGAATGCAGCATAAATTCATTTCAGCAGCGTCCAGCAACAAAACTTCCCTTGCATTTTAATCTCATCCTAGAAGATTTACATTACATTATATACATTCAAACACACACACACACACACACACATACACACACAAAGACCCCCAACAAGCCTCGAGTTCCTCTTTAACAACCACTTCTCCTCTAATTCCCTTTCCTCTACTCCTCCTTCACCCCCTCACCCTTTTACCCTGTACTTCCCTCCACCCCTTGTCCAGTTCAATTTAAGTTGGAGAGTGTGCTGTGTTGGTGGTGGTCCAAAGGAAAGCACCTACCACACACACACACGCACACACACACATACACTAACACACACTAACACACAGTCATACTGCGAGGGTGGTAATCCAACTTTCTGTGAACCATGTGGAAGCCATTGCTCTGTAATCTGTCGTAATTGTGTTGTATCTGAGAGAGAGCTGGTATACATTACCTACTTTATTACTTTGTGTGTGTGTGTGTGTGTGTGTGTGTGTGTGTGTGTGCGTGCGTGCGTGCGTGCGTGCGTGCGTGCGTGCGTGTGTGTGTGCGTGCGTGCGTGCGTGCGTGCGTGCGTGTGTGCGTGCATGCGTGCGTGCGTGCGTAAGTGTGTGTGTAAGTGTGTGTAAGTGTGTGTGTGTAAGTGTGTGTGTGTGTGTGTGTGTGTGTGTGTGTGTGTGTGTGTGTGTGTTTGTGTGTAAATAAGTACACTGCTACATGCAAGACACAGGGAGAGAAAGAGATATGGAAATAAAAGATAGCCATTAAAGAAGGGGGAATAGATTAGATATTTTTCACAGTTTATTTCAGATTGCTCTGTAACATTTAAATAAAACTACTTAATAAGTGCATTAAACATGCAAGTAGTTGTGCTTTATCTACAGACATATACAGAGTGGGACACACACGAATACACCATTGCACACACAGATTGCTTAATTAGCCACACATAATGGATAGCGGGCTGCAAGCACTCTGAACGTAAATCTAGCGTGTTTGTAAGTACACAGACCTCCCTCTGTGTTGTTTACCTGTAAACAGGCTGAAATGAGCCATGTAATACATGCTGCTCGGTTTAAGTGCTTATCTAAAGAAGAAGTGGTACATTATAACAAGAAAACATACACTATAAACATATTTTGTAACTTCTTGATGAGAATATGAGGCTAAATCCTATCACACACAGAGCTGAGATCATAATAAAACCTTTTGAAAGAATGGCCATTACAACAATTGACCTTCGATGACTTCCAACAAGCCTTAATTGAATACCCTGCATGTGTTTGAATTAAACAAATATAAGCTTTTCCAAGTCCTGTCTTAAAATAATACTGACTTACTGTACAGGAATGTTGCTGAAGGATATAAAATCACTTTGTAAAGCCATCTAAATGTTAGTGATGGGGAAAAAATCCACAGTCCCCATTCTGTGCAACAATGCATTGTGAAGTTGAGCTGAAGCATACATGAGGCTTCAGTGGTTTAAGTTAGACTAAACAAGTGGCTTTCATCAGAGGTTAGCCTTTTTTAGTATCAAATTGCCTCTTTGTGCTTCCATGAACAATTTGCCTTGCTGAGCAAAAGCAGAGGGTTCAGGCTGTTCTTATGAACTGTTCATAGCTATTAAAAGTAATGGTCTGTAATTCATATATATACTGTATATTCCTCGAAATAAATTCAGACGTAGTCCAGGTTATTGTGAGCTATGAAGTATGAAGAGAAATGAAGTCTCTAAAGGGAGGAAGTCATGGTGGAAAATTAGGAAGAACTTGGAAAGATATTACACAACCAGTTGTATAATGATACATTGCCGGGATAGTAAGACAAAATGTACTATGTGGTACTAAAAGTTGAACTTTATTATTACTTTCACATGGAACAACAACTGTCGATTTGCTGTACATAAAAGGAATGACGAATAACACACATTTCCACTATTTTTGTCAACTGTTCTGAATTTTAAGGCTCTCATAATAACATTTAACACATAATGGCAGCTTTAAATAAG
>NW_022987705.1:8295711-8473211 GCF_902827165.1 Trematomus bernacchii | reverse complement strand
CTGCGTGGTGAGAGTGAGATGGTTACTGCATGGTGAGAGTGAGATGGGTTACTGCGTGGTGAGAGTGAGATGGTTACTGCATGGTGAGAGTGAGATGGTTACTGCATGGTGAGAGTGAGATGGTTACTGCGTGGTGAGAGTGAGATGGTTACTGCATGGTGAGAGTGAGATGGTTACTGCATGGTGAGAGTGAGATGGTTACTGCATGGTGAGAGTGAGATGGTTACTGCGTGGTGAGAGTGAGATGGTTACTGCGTGGTGAGAGTGAGATGGTTACTGCGTGGTGAGAGTGAGATGGTTACTGCGTGGTGAGAGTGAGATGGTTACTGCGTGGTGAGAGTGAGATGGTTACTGCGTGGTGAGAGTGAGATGGTTACTGCGTGGTGAGAGTGAGATGGTTACTGCGTGGTGAGAGTGAGATGGTTACTGCGTGGTGAGAGTGAGATGGTTACTGCGGAGTGAGGGGTTGAGAGTGAGATGGTTACTGCGTGGTGAGAGTGAGATGGTTACTGCATGGTGAGAGTGAGGTGGTTACTGCATGGTGAGAGTGAGATGGGTTACTGCATGGTGAGAGTGAGATGGTTACTGCGTGGTGAGAGTGAGATGGTTACTGCATGGTGAGAGTGAGATGGTTACTGCGTGGTGAGAGTGAGATGGTTACTGCATGGTGAGAGTGAGATGGTTACTTGCGTGGTGAGAGTGAGATGGTTACTGCGTGGTGAGAGTGAGATGGTTACTGCATGGTGAGAGTGAGATGGTTACTGCATGGTGAGAGTGAGATGGTTACTGCATGGTGAGAGTGAGATGGTTACTGCATGGTGAGAGTGAGATGGTTAAAGGTTTAAGGGCTTATGTGTTGCTTTTGGAAAAGATTCCCTTCGAAAAAATTCTTGGCTACCAAAATAGGCTTATCAACTACCTATCAGTCACTGTCTGTGTTGCCTACATAAACACACACCCTCAGCGAGGTCACAGTTCAGACAGCTGGATAATAACATTACAACTAATGGACTCTCATCTGTTTATTCATCAAGGCCTCCTCTCTTTTTCTCTGTGTGAGTAAGAGCTGTGTGTGTGTGTGTGTGTGTGTGTGTGTGTGTGTGTGTGTGTGTGTGTGTGTGTGTGTGTGTGTGTGTGTGTGTGTGTGTGTGTGTGTGTGTGTGTGTGTGTGTGTGTGTGTGTGTGTGTGTGTGTGTATGTGTGTGTGTGTGTGTGTGTGTGTGTGTGTGTGTGTGTGTAGGCAGGCAGAGAAGACCGTTTTTTGCAGCAGTTTCACGTTGCGTCTCGAGGGACGCTGTGGTGACTATACCCAGAGTGCTTTGCTGCACAGGCAGGTCTGTGTGGGAGTGAGCCGGTAGTTTTATTACATTACTGTCAGGCACAGAGACCCACTGTGGCTCAGCATCATGATGCACACTAATCCACCACCGACAAGGTGTGTGTGTTTACGTGTGTGTTTGTCCATATCTGCACATGACGTGTATGTGAATTCCTTTGTTTCTGTCTTTAACACTTCAATTTTTCCTCTGAATCCATTTATAGTTTATTAGAATGTATTTTTATTTATATTTTGATCTTAAAGCATTTTCCAATTATCTTACAACGGCTGCTCAGAGTGACAGGTGGGTGTGCTCAAAGGTTGCTATCCACTAGCTCTCTGCTCTGTCATCGTATTGCAAGATGGTCTCTAGTTGAAGCAGTCTGTGATTTTTTTATGAAACATGTGTGTTGTGTATTATAAAAGAGAAGAAGGGTGATGAAAGTGATGAACGCTGCTTGTGAATATGTTTTGTTTATGGCATATGTCTGCTTCTGATGTCTAGATCATCAACAGGCCACAGGTGCCATTAAACACCTGCTGATGACAGCAAAAGGTGCTCATGGGAGCTCGGTGCAGAGAGAGGAGCCGGACAGACTGCTGCTGACAGCTGGCCAATCATCTCTGCTGAAAACCTGATGACATCAGCAAACCTCGGCCGTTGAGCTGAACTGCTGCTGGAAAGTTTATGAATTTCTCCATGTTGATTATCAAAGTGGATATTCAAGATTGTTATTTGGAAAGTTTAGTTTTATTATCTGATATGTCAACTCTGTGGCATATGGAGTATTAATGCACTTATAATATTGATTTATCACTTACACTTGTGATCAAAATGCAGCATCTTACATGTTTTAAACTTTTGCAGTTTAAAAATGTACGTAGAACTGTATATTTCTCAGAATTAGTTCAAACTTCTTTGTATAAAAGGATATTTTATTCTTAATGTATACTTGATACGAAATTATAAGAAAGGTATATATCAAAAGCCATATACCATGTCAAAAGGTGCTCACTTGTTTTCAGGTGATACATAAACCAAAACAATAAAAAAAAAAAACTTTAAAAATATTTTACTTGAACCACCATCAAGCTACTGTAAAATATGTTTAATGTTACATGTCGATCACTTCCCTCCAACACTGTTGAAGCGTAATTTTTTGCATTTTGTGTTACTGACCTTACATTGGTTTCCTGATATCTCTGAACTGTTGGCTGTTGTATGTGGAAAGAAAAGGTTTCAGGCTGCTGTGTTTCCCCCCGGATTATTCCAGGAGGTTGTGATTCCGATGTGCCAGCTGGGAATTTCCAACGTTAGACTTGAGTGACATCATCGAGTCAAATAATATCCACGTAAACAATGCTGCCTGGCAACAGAAAGAGTTCCAACATCATTTATTCCCTTTTGGGACGACCACTAGAATCTGTTGATGGGTTTTTTAAACACCTCCAAAGGCAAGATTCAAGCCAGAAAATAACATGTTTTACACCTTGATTACATTGTGAGTGAGGTAGCGGTTCCCAACCTTTTTTAGTTTGCGACATCTCAAAACAAAGTCATATAATTTGTGCCAATTGTGACTGAAGATGTATCCTTTCTTGCTTTTAGAGAACTGAATATATTCAAATATTTTTTAATTCACAAGAAAGAAATGTTTTTACATTCACAAATTCTGCCCGTCATTCATTTATCCATCCGCTACATTTCTGTTTGTTTCTTTTATGACTGCTGCAACAGTTAATGACTACTTTTACGCCCAAACTGACTCCACACAGCTGCTTCCCTTCAACGATTATTCCCCGCACATGTTCTTCTCCAAGTACAGTTACACAGTTGAAATACACATTGTTAACCTGGATCCACCCCCATATACTTGTAATTGCTGCGTTGTGTCATGCAGAATACAAAATAAAGAAATGTATCAATAATGTTTTGGGTCATAAATTGTATTTTTCTGGTTTTTCTGTGCTGTTTATCAAATGTGTTCAATACATATGTTAGTTCAAAGCAATTGACATCAAACAAAACACTTCTACCTCCACCATTTTGCACGACATGTTATAGAGTCCCTTAACATGATATAAAAGGCATATTGGATGTTTTCTTTCAATGCTAATTAGCCTAGAGTACTATTCTCTCTTTTTGTTATTGTATTATGTAAATGTAGATCTACTGAACGTACCCCGAAGCCAATAAATAGTATTTCTGACACATAAAAAAAGCAAAGTTTAAAAGCAAACGTTTAATTATGGAGGTAAAAGCAGAAGATCCATGAGACCCTGTTGAGCATCCCCTCTCAAGTCTGGTTGGACTAGTAATTACATTGTTGGTTGATTTTTTTTTAAAGAGTGAAATTCAATATGAACAATTAATCTTTATATGGAAGAAAAAATCATGAGACACATACATAATTTAGAAATATGTACTTAACAAAGTAGCAGAAGACAGCCATATGCAAACTCAAATGTTAAAAATACGTCTTGATGTTATTTTTGTCTCTTGGCTCCTAAATGGAAACGACTTATTCCCCCTGTGGGAGGGGCTTGTTTCCCAGGGCGACAGTTAGCTGCTCACAGAGGCAGGTGTGCAGTCTCTGATGGTATGTTGAGAACTTGTGTAATGCTGTTCAGCCTGCCAGGAACGCAGGAAAGTGGCTTTAATGGTTTATCACCTCATTCACACACTATTTTTGCAACTAGCTGGTCCCAGTATCATTTCAATAGCTGCTGTTGTTGTTTTTGTGGATTAACAGACACAGTCATGTCTAAGTTTATTTTCCAGAAAGATATGTCTGGTTAATGGACTAACATTTATATACAGGCCCACTCCTCGGCCACAAATAGCCTCGTCGCTGCTGAAAAGTAAGCTTTCTCTCCGCGGTGTGAGCATTCGGTTTGTGTGTTACTAATGTGAGCTGACAAGTAAACCTGTGAGTCTCTCCCCCATACCAGCGCCCACTGCTGAGCCGCTGTGTAAGTGTGTGTGTTTGTGGCACTGTGGGGGAGAAGCCAGCAGTGTGTCCAGGCAGTAATCAGGTCGTAAACTCCATCAGGTTATGTTTTCTCTGGAAGACTTTGGAGGGGACGAAGGGGAAGTACGAAGGTGGGCGAGAAGGAAAGAGGCAGTAAAACTCTGGTTAGCTCTGTCAGCTCTCCTTCAATCAACAGCGAGACGGAGGGGGACAGAGCAAAGCCAGGGGGGTGAGGAACACATAAAGCATGCAGGGAGAACGAGGGGGGGGGGGGAGTCAAACAGGTTGGCAGAGAGCGAGAGAGCAGCAGGGGAAAAAATATATGGCTTCTTGGGGGTTTAAAAGTATTTGTAAAAATGTTTTATAGAATGTTACAGCCTTCTGTGCTGGCAGATGGTTGGAGTTTGACACATGTGACAATAAATAAGAATTATTGGACTAGTCTGGTGGGGGGCTTCTGTCCAGCAGCCACAGCCCTGCATAATCTCAGTCATCACTTGTCTCTAGTTTGTCAGTAGCAGGAGACACATGTGGTGCACACAAACACACACAAACACACACACTCTGCAGACTTCAGAGGTCATCTTTGGGGGGGGTGTAGGGAAAGAGGGGAGTGATGATAAGTCAAGGCTATCTGTGTGTGGTGATGATGATGATACAGAGTAAACGGTGGTCACAGCAACTGTTGTGATGAAAACATTATTTTATTTTAATGTGAGAGAGACACTGGACAAAATCACATATGATAACATACACCTGGTTAGCTAATATTCCGCTATCAGAGACATGACCCAGCTGTGTGTGTGTGTGTGTGCGTGCGTGCGTGCGTGCGTGTGTGTGTGTGTGTCCTTGTCGGAGGACTAATTGTAACTGGACCCAGTAATGAAGCTTTTCGGAGCCTCCTGTTGTGACTCTGTTCTTCTGTCGGGGGTCAAACACTCGTCTCCCCGACAGTAACCCAAACAACAGCACAGTGTTGTTGTTTTTAAGTCGTATCAATATCATATCAGGCTTAAAGTAAATGTTATACCCCACGGTTTGATTACCACAGGCAAATGAAACCATAGTCAAAGATTATTTACCAAGCAAAAAGGCTTAATTTTCAGGGAAGACAATTTTACATTTCCACATACTACTTCATCATGGACATTTCCACAACTGTTAGTTCATCTGTCAGCAGGTCAGTGGCATCTCAAAATGTGTCCAAGGAACAACTAATAATCTAGCATCGCTGCATTTCTTTCAAAATAATAAGTGTTTAAAATGTGTACTTATACATAGCAAAATATCTGAGATTTCTTAAATGAAAGGCCTTTGTTTGAAATAATATCATCTTTCTTACAATAAAGAATATAAGGACTGAAAACAAGACTTAATGAGACAAAGAGCTGTTTCCAAATGTTAAGATTGAAGATGAAGACATCAAACTTTTTTTTTAAATCCACGTATATTCAACCATGTGTATATAGGTATTTGAGCTACAGAAAGAGTGCACTGATAGAGCAGATTTAAGTTCCCTGCTCTCACTCACATTATTTAAAAGAAATTGCTCACTTTGATAAGATGATTAGATAACGAATGTGCTTTGGTGGGAGTTGTCTGTTGGCGAGTGTAAAAGGACGTTTTTCTTCAAAGATTTAATCACTGATTATCCGAGGCAATAATAAACATTCACAAATGTTGACATTTCAGCTTTCATATCAAACAGCGCACGATTTATTCTTTGTCAGGGGCGTGTGAAAAGCAATTAAGTTCTTAACCAAATCCATTTTCGCATCTCCAGTACCCCCCACCACTCTCCTCTACATAGCATACATTAATGTATGTAGACAAACACTCACACACTCTCTCTCTCTCTCTCATGAGATCTCACAGTCAGTGTTTGAAGCTGTAAAGATTGTCAGGATGCATTTTTTGCAAGAAAAGCCCATGGGCCTCATTTTCACTTCTCATCTTTAAGAAAAGAGAGGTGCTTTCACGAGTCAAAAGAGGTGTGTGTGTGTGTGTGGGGGGGTGTGTGTGTGTGTGTGTGTCAGGGAGTTATATAGAATAGGCATCAACAGTTCAAAGAATGAATACAAGTGTATAGGGTACACTATAGTGTGCAGAGTGAAGTGGGAATGTGTGTTTCACATAATGGTAAAGAAGCGTAATGGGTGACGAATAACATGAGGGTGCCAAAGGATAACATTGAATATGAAACACTATAGTGGAAGAGTTAAATATACCTCAGAGCTCAGAGTAACATAACAATTGGTGCAATTTGAGAACCTTGTGAACACAAATTGATATTTCCTACATGACCCTGGCTCCAGTCCAGGCTGTCGAATTTTGAATGGCGATACAATTGGGTTTCAGAGGGACATTCAGTTTATCATTACATGTTCATTGTCTTTTATGCTACGCCTTACATACTTCAAACAGGTAGAAACAGAGAAGATAAAAGAACAAAGTGCCGGCTAGAAATCCATCGCGCTCAGCCTCTAACTTTTGTGGCGCTCTAGTCAATTTAAAGCCAAAATAAATAATGCAACATTTTCAATGATACTTGGCATGAAAAAGAAGGCAAATTGTGGGTTTGATTGCATCCTCATTGTCTACAATTATCAAACAAGTCTCGATGACTTTGTAATAATGCTTCATATAAAAGTTACTCAGTAGATTGAAAGATTGGAAATGAATTGGATTTCCAATGAAAAAATATAAAAGTCAATATAAGCTTAAACTGGTTATGCATTAAAACACACACACACACACCAGAACATACACACACACACACACACACACCGGAACACACACGTACCATATTGTCTAGACTCTAGACCATTCTGCTACAGTGACCCTAAATCTCAACTGTTCATTAGTAGGCTTGTATGATGGTATAATTAGCCGAATTAGTTCAATTCACTGTGTCCCCCTTAGTAAATCCGACCAATACTCACACACACACACACACACACACACACACACACACACACACACACACACACACACACACACACACACACACACACACACACACACACACACACACACACACGTGATTACAGTACACCTGACTAAAGCCATTTCACTGGGTTGTAGTTGTTAGTTTAGTGGAGGTTAAGCTAACACTGTAAATTACTGCAGTATGTAGTGAGTACTTGCGTTACAACAACAGCGGGTTGACTACATTGTGTGCATGTTTGTGTGTGTTAACAGAGAGAAATAAACACACTGACATACTTTGTGTGTGCAGTGCCAGCAGTCCGTGCTCTAATTGAGCAGCAGTTGTGTGTAATGGCTGTGATATTTATCTGGGCGGAGAGGTCAGGTATGATAACGATCTGGGTTGCCAGGTTTGGTCTCGGGGGTTACAGGACATGGTCTTATCTCGAGGGCCTCTTCTGCACTTATTATGAAGCCTGTAATGAGTGACAATAACCTCTTAATGGAGCACAGGAGGGGGCGTTTGTGTTTTCTGGTTCATTCTCACCGAACTGAAAGTCTATTATTTATCAAGGCCCAGGTCAGAGAGTCTTACAATGTATTTACTAAGTAGTATTACTGGTAGAAGTAGATGAGTTTTGATTTGCTTTTGGTGTTCCAATATTTATCCAAGAGTGCTTTGACTATGAAAATGAAGATGGTAGTCCTAAGTCTTCATCACAAAATCATTTGAAATGGCCAACTTCTCCAGAAAACTCTATTCATTTGAAAGATCTGACATGATCTGTGGACTTTTTGCATTAAACTCAACTTAAATTAAGTTTTACATGTACATTTCAATGCAGGTTTAAGCCTCTTCTGCAATCCTTTACCCTATACACCTGGATGATTCCACCAAACGAAGGGCGGAAAGTCAATTTTCAGTCAAACTTTTGCAACACAGTGGGAACTTTTTAAATACCACCAGTTTTATTCTCTCAGATTCCCCCCCTTCTGTTCAAAGTTGAAAACCAAAGCTTACAGAGTTCACAAACAAAAGAAGAGGATGAAAAAGATTCAGAATCGCTGCTGCATAAAACAAACTGGTGTCAGACTGACACTCTTAATCCTTTGACCTTTTTTCTTCTGAGCAAACATACCACATCCTCACAGACAAACAGATGCTTAAACACTGTGGTCTAATGGTTTCCATAAAGTGTTCATCAGTCTGTGGCCTGGAGGGAATGATTGGTAAGTCATACTGTTGAACTTGGAGAGCGGCTGGGGGCTAAGATCAGGTCCTGGGCAACGCAAAGGGGCAGCTGCAGCCGCTCATTTGTGGCCACCCAGGACAAGCTAGCGTGTTCGTCTGTGTGTGTGTGGACTCTCATCTGTTTATTCATCAAGGCCTCCTCTCTTTTTCTCTGTGTGAGTAAGAGCTGTGTGTGTGTGTGTGTGTGTGTGTGTGTGTGTGTGTGTGTGTGTGTGTGTGTGTGTGTGTGTGTGTGTGTGTGTGTGTGTGTGTGTGTGTGTGTGTGTGTGTGTGTGTGTGTGTGTGTGTGTGTGTGTGTGCGTGTGTGAGTGAGATGGCAGGACAGCTGCAGAGGTCTATTCATAGTGCCCTGATGTCTCCGATGTAGACTGATGTCTCTTTTCTGCTCTGAAAACATGCCACCCCTCAATCACCGTGACTTATTTCTGTCAGTTCGCCAGTCGTCGTTCTTTTACTGCACAGACTCAGGACCAACCCATCGTCCTAACACACCGGAGAGGAGAGGAGAGGAGAGGAGAGGAGAGGAGAGGAGAGGAGAGGAGAGGAGAGGAGAGGAGAGGAGAGGAGAGGAGAGACCATCATTGTAGATGTTTGGTCGAAAGTAGAAGCCTTTCCATTGTAATTGCTTGCTGTTATTGCAAGATCATTATAGAGAAATTGTACCTATGGTCACAACGGTTAGGAATAAAAGTGATTTGTCTGAGATTCAGTTCACAATAGTTTTCAAATATCAATATATCAGAGTGTAGCAAATATATGCAGCATTACATATGGAATACTTAATGTTTAACATTTAATGCAACTACAATATGATATTTTAAAGGAAAACAGTAACTTATTTACTGATCCAGTTCATTAGTTACATCCGTCAGTATTTCTTTATGTATTGAGAGTCACCAGTCGACAAAGGAAAGTTCCATTTTCAGTCTGGTTTTAGCTTCGTCTGCACCATCTCCTGAGGAGAAATTGCTAGTTGCTTATACTTTGTCTGTTATTTGGTTATAAGGTAAAGTGGGTTGATTAAAGATCAACCATTATCTCAATTGATTAAGTTGCTTGACTACAACAGAATCATTCAGATTGAAATACTTTCTTACACAATAAATCAATATTATCACATCATCATAATATGATCAAGCCAATAGCCAATCTAAAACAATCTAGAATTATGATCAAGCACATATGTTTTAACCTTTCATGGCTCCCTTAAATTAAAGATGAGACCCATGGAAGCCAAACATGATTTTCTCTTGTATTCTTTATTAAACGGGGAAGGTTGACCCCCCCATAGAAACTTGGGAAGGTAATACTCCCCCATCTGTTGTCCCACAATGAATTCTGATGGCCCTCGAGGGAAATTTGCCCTTGAATACTGACAAGGGAGCGGCTCCTCTGCACAGTATCCTACCCTGAGTTGGGATATTGCCCTCGTCTATTGTACCCGTTACAAATGGTTGCATCAGGAATCTGTTCGCCAAAAACACAACATGTAATTAAGTGATGGATGTGTCTATCTATCTATCTATCTATCTATCTATCTATCTATCTATCTATCTATCTATCTATCTATCTATCTATCTATCTATCAATCTCTCTATCACTCTCACTCATCCTCATCACACCTTCTTCTCCACAATTGTTAACACACTCATTAGCACCAAGGCACACTCCCTCACAAAAACAACAAACACACACAAACAAGCCACAACTTGCCCAGCAGATACACATTAACCATGATGCCTCGGGGGACAGCCAGAAGGTAGCCTGAGGGTAGAAAACAGAGAGAGGATGAGACAGAGGGAAGAGAGAAAAGTGTGAAGATCTAAGGTCACGTTCCTCCCGGTGCAGCCGGCTTCCCTCTCTGATTGAAATCGATTTAAGTTTTGTAACAGCGATGATTAGAGTTAAAGATAATACTACTTGCTTCTATTTGTACATCAACTTGTGCATACCAACATGCAGGCTCTTGGCTCCACAACTCTGACAGACGTCGTCTTGTTCATGTAAGCCACGTCTTTCCATTTTTGGGCATCGTTCCCATTTCCTGCTATGAATATGTATGTGAGTGGATGGAATCTACCACAAGAAGACCACAGAGAGCTCCTGATGCACATGCACACACACACACACACACACACACACACACACACACACACACACACACACACACACACACACACACCACACACACACACACCACACACACACACACACACACACCTGAATACCACAGATTGTAAGAGGATGTATATCATCGCTCTGGTGTAGCTGAACAAACAGAAAATATGGAGAGTTAACCACCGTTAAATGAACACACCAACTCTTGTAGATTCTTCACTCAAGTGCTCGATGCTTACACTTTATCATTAGATACTTCATGCTGAGTGACAGTAGGCGACTTACTAACACAGAAATAAAGTTATATTTATCAATAGATGAATGAATAAATGTTTTTTGCTGAAGAACTTTACTATTATTGGAAATGAGGAAAGTATTACCTGATAGATCTAAACAGTTGGATAATTTGATGTCAAAACCTGTTCAATTTCATAGAAAATACCCAAGTTTTTTCAAATGATTGTATGTTTTGTGTTTTAATTCAGGATACAGTAGCGCAAGTGTTAGTGTGTGATACTAGCTAGCTATTAAAAAGGGTTAAAGAGGCAGGTAAGTCACATGTGTTTACTTTGTCTAGTGACAAAAACATATGCTGTGATTGAAATCATTTTAACTCAAGTCCAGCTTGATTAAAAAAAACTGTTTAAATAACTAGTGTTCAGATTGGAAAGCAAATTTAAGATGTGAAATAAAAAGTTAAAGCTTAAACACGATCATACAAGAAAAGACATTACATTTCTCTAAAAGATGGGAATCAAGGTGAAGATGTGTTTGCGAAAAGTTATCTATCCCCTGAGATAGAATATGTGTTATTTCAGAAAATTGCTGGACAGTTAGCTCCGTTTTTCTACCTTTTGAAAGCAGAGTTGTGTGGAAGTTAAACAGGCAAAGTCAGGAGAAATAACAAAGTGGGAAAAAGTTGGAAACACCTCTGACATGTTAGCAGACTCGGGGGTGAGGTGAGTAACCACAGCTTTCTGTATCTACAGTGATTAGTGCCACAGCAACTTCCTCACTTCACCTCAGCACGGCACCTCTCGGCTGCCTGGTAACACACACACACACATTGAGAAAACCTCTGTTAGAATAACACGCATGTCACACACACACACACCCACATTAACTCTGTTATGCTGTAATGTGTGACAGTGATGTGAGGCATCATTACAGAGAGACAAAGCAAACTATTTTTGTTCTGCAAAAACAAAACAGGATTTAACACTTTGTAGCATTCTGTTCGGAGACAAGTATAAACAAGCAGTATAATTATGGGCTCATTTGAGACAAACAACCAGCGTCTGTGTGTGTGTTTGTTTGTCTGTCTGTACACGTGTGTGCAAACACAACTACGTCCTCTATCAGAGATGAGATGAGAGGAAAAGGATGAAAGATACTCTGTCTTACTTTGGCAGATGACAAATAAATGACAGCACACACACATTGATACACACACACAACAGCATAAACACGTGTGTAAAGAAACACACAAACAAATGGAAGAAAGCACAGAGACACACACTCCAAACAAATTTGTTTGAAAAGTGACACTTTTCACACTGTCATTACACAGCTCTCGGCTGTCATTTTAGTGTTTCTCATCAGTACATCACACAGACAAAAAATGTGTTCACACACGCAGAGACAGGCGCGCATTGACACACACACACACACACACATGCTGCTACAGTTCTATACTGAGCTGACAAATGCGCAAAACCATTTTAACACAAACAGCGAACGCACAGCCAGGGAGCTACAAAAACCTTGTGTGTTTCGACAAAACAAACTGCCTTTTTTAGTTCTGATGAAGCTCCAACAGCAAGCGCTAATGAATACAAACACCTATGTGACGGAAACAAGGATGTATGTTCATATGGGGTAATATTAGCATCAAAAACTGTCAGATTCATTTTCTCAAGGGACTGAGGCATTAATAAGATGCGTTTTTAGAGTAAATATCATACAACTCTGATGAGTCAGAAGAGTTGACCTCAACAAATAAATGTTTTTCTAAACATAAATGATTGTGTTTGGTTTAAAGTCCATTAACATTTAAAGACCAATTAGCACTTTAAGTGATTTTTCTTGAAATGTATCACAGCAAACATCTTCATTTGTCTTACAGCCTTGCATCCTTGGTGAGTTTTCAGTAAACCAACTAAGCTATAATAAATGTAATCTATTATTATTATTATTAAACTGTATTATAGGATTTACCACAGCATTTGGTGAATGAAATTAATCAGATGGGAAAAAATATGATTTAAAAAAATGAGTTTGGCTGATTCACTGTAGTGCATGTTTCACAAAACTCAAAACTATAATTTTAGGATTTCTTTACAGTTTCTGACCCCCTGAGTTGCAAAACACAAAAGCAATGGAAAAACAATGAATCATAAGTAAGATTGATCTTCTGTTGGCTCAAATGTCCCCTTGTTATTCTTGAGTAATCATGCCCTTTTTGGTACAGAAGAAAGCTGAAATAGAAAGGGTGAAAAAACTACGAGCTCCAGTGGAGTCTCTGATAACAAGCTCACTTCTTTTTCCTCGACTTTGCACCAACTGCCAAACTGCAGTGTTGCATTTTCAGATGGAAAAGAAGATGGAAAACAGGCAAAATCGAGAGCAGCATGGTTCTTTATCCGTGTCAAAAATGGGTTCAAGCTGTAAAGTTTCTTGGTATATTTCAAAAATTAATCCTTACACCTTTTTTAAGTGTTTTTTTTTAAATATTGACTGCCTCTGTACAAGTCAGAGTTACATTAAAAAAGGCACACAAACCCTATTGTATCTTGCTTTATTGTATTTCAAATGTTGTCTTCCATTACACTAAAGAGTATTTTGGTGAGCCTAAAGAGGTGAGGGACAGAACCATACTGCCCCCTGTTGTGTCAGACAGTTCATGGCACTAAATGTCTTAAAACAAAGCAGCTGTCAGATAAAGACTTTGGGAAGAATTATTTAAATGGCTTATCCAGGAGAGATTTATTCAACATGACTTTTACCTCTGGGAGACCTGCAGAAGTGCAAGAGCTATTCAGATATTTGACTTTAGCTAAAGTACCAAGACATGAATGTAAAATAAATCTGTGACGCATAACGTCCTGTATTGCGATTCTTACTTAAAGTAAAGGTAAAGAAGTCTTACCCGCAGCATGTTTCAGTATCAAATGTACTCATTTTTAATATAAAATGGCCCCAATGACTGATAAATAATCCCATGATATTATCAGACTGCTTCAATGTGGCAGTATTTTTACCATTGCGAGTTTTCCTCCTTACAAGATAAAACTGAGCGGTCGTGAGATGATTCATGCAGTACAAGAGAAAACTATTTCTGATACCTCTTAGATCTTTTTGTGTATCAAACAGTTATTTAAATGAAATAATCAGAAGTTTAAATGATAAACATTTCTTTGATGGAACAGCTAACAACTAGTTTTAAACGTGACCAAAGGATCACTAGCCAAAAAGGTTGAAAGCCACTGACTTTACGCCTTTTATTTAAAGAAATTGGGGTTTGTTAGTAGTTTATCAGTATGAAGTAGCATCAAAAGGAAAAACCTCAACATTGTACTTGCTGTAGGTACAGTACTAAAATGTGCATCCCTGGAAATGTGCATTTGTATTCTGTCTCATTACAAACAAATGCAGCTACAAAAAGACATTTCTCAACATTTTACTTTCTTTATTAAATGCATCCAAACAAGGCAGCTAATTTCCCCCTGAAGCAATAAAGAGGAAGCGAGAAAGATTCATAGAAAGGAAGAGATGGATGCAAGCATTGAGAAGAAGGAGATAAAGTACGGATGAAAAATAGTAACTTGTGACGGATGAGCAACAAAAACAGAGACGCGATTGGAGAGATTGATGGCCGGCTCAGAGAAGTATAGCGTGGAGAAGGAGAGAGATGGGTGAGAAGAGTTGAAGCTGGCAGCAAAAGTGAGTGAGAGGTTGAGAGAGGAGGATGAAGAAGTAGAGGAAAGGTTCATCTCTCTCCCCCTCTTCGTCCCAATACCTCTCCGTCTTTCTTTTCTTGGCCAGTTGACAACTCAGTAGGAGTCAGACTACCATCTGTCTATTGGAGAGGAGTGAACAGCGCTCCACCGACTTCTTCTTCTCCTCCTCCTCCTCCTCCTCACTTTCCTCCTTATCTCCCTCAATGTCTCCTCCTTTCCCTCCTCTTCATGAAACTCTTCCTCTCCATTCTGACAGCATGTGAGAGAAAGAAAACCAGACAGAGCCAATTGACAGACAGGATGCTAATACGCTAATATGCTAATCCTGCTTTGCACTTCTATGCTATCTGGGTTGGTTCATAGTGTGTGTGTGTGTGTGTGTGTGTGTGCGTGCATTTGTGTGTGTGTGTGTGGTGTGTGTGTGTGGTGTGTGTGTGTGTGTGTGTGGTGTGTGTGTGTGTGTGTGTGTGTGTGTGGTGTGTGGGGTGTGTGTATGCATGTGAGGCAAGGCCTAGCCCCTGGGTAATAAAACAATACAAAGAGAGCTTTAGGCCTGCTGGGCGCGCAACAGCACTGGAATACCAAATCAGCCTGCAGAGATCACTGGGGGAAAGGTGTGTGTGTGTGTGTGTGTGTGTGTGTGTGTGTGTGTGTGTGTGTGTGTGTGTTGTGTGTGTGTGTGTGTGTTGTGTGTGTGTGTGTGTGTGTGTGTGTGTGTGTGTGTGTGTGTGTGTGCAACAGTAAGACAGATAGCAGGAAGCAGCCTTGTTTTTCCAGTGGTGACCGTTGTTCGCTAACTCCTGCTTCTAAAAGTAGGAGAGCAACTTCACAACAGCTCCGGGCACAGATGGATGAGTTTCTAAAAAAGAGAGGGAGATTGAGGATGGGGGGGGGGGGTGGGGGGGGGGGTGTGTGGTGGTGGGGGGGTTGCCTGAAAAAGCAAACCAAACGGGGGGTTTAAAAAAAGATATAGAGTATGGAGTGCCGTAGAAAGGATTTTACAGTTAAAAAGCATTTTTTACCAGTTTCACTTCTCTGTTGGGCGACACACCCGTACGCACCCATCGCTGTATTTCCCCTCTCTATCTCACCCTTGTCTGTCAGCCAGCCCTTGCCTTAATGGACCATACACACAATTACTACTGATTAATACACCACTTAACATTTTGACCCCACTCAGGCAACACACACACATACACACCACTTAACATGCTGGCCTTGCGCTGGTATCATTGGCTTCTCAGGTACCCAGCATGCCGCAGGGCAGCCCCGCTGAGACCACTGCTGTCTGAAGAGGAGAGTCAAAGCATGTGTATGTGTGTGTGTGTGTGTGGTGTGTGTGTGTGTGTGTGTGTGTGTGTGTGTGTGTGTGTGTGTGTGTTGTGTGTGTGTGTGTGTGTGCGTGTGCGTGTGCGTGTGCGTGTGCGTGTGCGTGTGCGTGTGCGCGTGCATATGCGGTGGCAGTGCCAGCCCCCTGAGGACGGCCATCCAGTGCATGTCCTCAGGGAGCCTCGACACTTTAGGAATGGCACTACAGCGGCCGAGGGGCCCAGAAGAGATGGAGAGAGAGAGAGAAAGGAGGTCGATTGGTGAACAGTGGGGCCTGATCATCATCAAGGGCCCCAGAGGGAGGATTGACTGTTATATGTGAAAGGTGGATAAAAGATTGAGAGTGTAATGAAGAGGGGCGCGTGAAAAGCTGTCAAGGTGTCGCTGCATTAAAAATTAACTCTAGAGCTGAACTACAGTCCAACTCATTTTGATGCTGGCAAAAATATTATATTTCATGGGAATGGGTTTGTGAGGAGAGGAGTTTAAGGAACCCGGAGAAAATGATGTTGAACACTTGGTAATGTAGTATTCTGACCTGGAGACTTTGAATCAACGACAGCTATTCAATTAATTGTGTTTCTAAAATAAAACAATGTAAACCTGCAATTACAGTTTGTTGTTGTGTTTAGGCGACTCATGTGGCAGCTTAAAAACATTTTGCTGAAATGTAAAATTGTACTTCGATATGGCTATGTTTACCAGAGAGACGCTTAATGTGTCTGCATGTTGTTTGGTGCAGAGCAGGTACTGTAAAGCCAGTTTTCGGCGCTTTTCAGTGAACCAAAACAGTAAAGACAGCAAAACAATTAGTTGTAAATGGTAATAAAGCTCCTTAAATACAAGGAAAGCAGCAGATTTTAGTTATACGTCCTGGTAGGATAAGTGACTTATTTTTTAATTGTGTGCACATTCTCATTCATTGAAAATAATATCTTTAAAATTACGTGTGATGTCACAAAATGTTGCCATGACACAAATGTGTTTGCTGAATGTCTCTACTGCAACAAGAGTGTTGCAAAACTGTCTGAGAAATAGCAGACGGGTGACAAATTAGTAGCAAAATCGTTGTTTGTGGGAATGTGAGTGTGAAAATGATGTGAATCATATGCTCTGATCCTGGTGACCAAAGAGCGCTATGTGCAGTAACACAGAGACTTGTTGATCATATTGTAAACATTTGTAAACAGTATCACTATTTTCTGGACTGTTGTACATCACAAAACCACAACTAAAATTATTTTTTTTTCGACAGTGTGTCTCCAACAGAAGGTAAGCCTGCACTCTTTACAGTCCAAGACCTGAGCTGTACTGTATTTCACCACAAACCAGCTCCATTTTGCAAACCATTCACCTCAATATGGTAAGATTGTCAAAGTGAGCTGAGAGCAAAAAGATAAAAGCACCAAAAGCAACTGAGGGAGTTAAATGATATAAAGAGAGCGGAAAAGGAAAGCCACATTACAGAGATAAAAGGTTTGAATGTGGCATAAAGGTAGCAGTGAGGGAGTTACAGATCAAGGTGTGCGAGGATCACAAGGGAGAGGCAGGGATGGTGTGACAGGGAAGGCTGGAGGGAGGGAGGGAGGGAGGGAGTGAGTCAAAAATACAAATCAGAGGAGAAACACTGAGAAGGGTATTAATTATATTCAGGGCAGTGATGTGAACACACCATGGGCCTGATGTTCCCGTGATGGATACATGAACATGCACATCACACAAACCCAAGGGGGTTACCTGGAGAGAGAAGTGTGATGGTGTGACAGCTCAGTCACAAAGTTTGTGTTTCTACTAAGTTGATGAATGCATGAGGCTGCAAGTTCCTAGAAGTGGAGGTAACTGGGGTTTAAATTGTGTGGGCAGAAAAAAATGACCCCTCCTAAAAAATGTGGAACTTCCTAACATTTTCTACACATATCAAGTGATTTCACATGAGTAGAATTAGCAATAAAGCAGTATAACAATACTCAATCACATTAGTTTAACCAGCAACATACAGTTTAGAAAGTACACCAGTTGCCATTCAGTGGGTTGTATATATACACGTTTGATATATATCATACAAATAAACTATAACTATAGCTGTCAAACATTGAAGTAGAGAAAAAGGTCCCTCTTAAAACACTTAGTGGCACAGATTATTAATGACATGAGAAAGTGTTTATAATGAATGCAATCAGGCATATGTTGACCTAGTATAACATCTGCTCATAGCATATAGGTAAGTTAATAGTATATGCAGGCATAGCCGTATAAACATTTAAGACATCTACAGTTTAACAAGCATCTATTAAATATGTTTCTTACTCACACAAGAACATGTTAAAGAAATATAAAGGTTGAATCAAAATCATGGGTTGAACAAAGCTGATGAGTGACTGTGTTTTGAGTTAAGTGTTAGAAATGACTTGTGTGTGTATCAGTCTGTGTGGAGTCCACTAATGAGATATTGACTCCATTGTGACTTTGGTACATTGTTTATCCCACTTATTTATTTATGAACAATTGATGTTTGTATTCAGCGTTGTATTCAGAGTTTTTTACAAATACACACAGTGAACGAGCGAGGAGGGGAGATCAATATGCAACGTATACCACAGGATGGTCCTTAATGTTATTTTCATTTGGAAAACACAAACCCTTTGTTTATATCCATTTCCACAACCCTCATTCTCTTTTGATTGATACCTCTCAGTATAGCTGTTACACCCCCATCCAAACACACACACACACACACACAGCCACACACACACACGCCTCTCTCTCCTGGCTGTGTCAGCAGCAGTACTTGGGCCTTTGTGTCTCCTTCGTATCATCTTGTTAAAAATTAAAGTGATTCTACTCTCCTCCATCTTTCTCTCTCTCTCTCATGCTAATCTGTTCCCTGTTGGACCCGTATGCAGATGAGACGCAAATACAGCGGAGCCTGATGAATAGTGATGAGGCTACAACACATACACACACGTACACACACACCTGAGCAGCCTTGGAATGCCCTGTGGTTTACCTGTCTGCCTGTCAATCAAAGCACTGACCGAGTGAAGGAGGGGTTGTGTGTCTGTGTGTGTGTCCCCCTAAAATCACTCATTAAACCGTGACATTTAAGTTAGAGTATATTAGAAAAATCTATTTTCTAAATATAATTTCATCAGAGCAAGCTAACTATCTTTTGTCTGATAGTAGATTTTAGTTACAGACTGATTTTAGAATTGCTTTTCCCTTGTCTGTAACCTAAAAATGCTTGTATATCTTCATGTACCTTTAAAAACAAACAAGCAAGAAATCAAACATGTATATAAAAAAATCGAATATTATTGAAACCAATAGTTTTCCGATACAAAAAGAGGAAAAATAAAATAAAAAAAGCAGACTAGTGAAAGGCGTAGCAAAAAAGAAAAAGTTTCAGTTTAGTTTTAAACAACAGTTTATCTTACCCTTTTTTTTATTATATTATAACAGTTGAGATAACAGACAACCCAAGAAGTGAAAACCTGACATGGTGTGAGTTTTCATGGGAGCACATACGGACTAGATGTTTTCATACGCTTATTAGTCAGTTTATATGAAGATATGTCAACCTTGAACCTCTAATGTGTTTTCCCTCTAAACATTGTTTCCCCCTCTGAATATATTTAACTGGGGGTGGGGTTTCCTCTTTGTCCCGCTGGTAGATGTATGGTTTCCTGCATTAGTGACCCGGGTGTGAATCGGCTCTATTACAGACACAGGCAGGCAGGAAACAGAAGTAACAGAAAACCCTCCAGGGTCAACATGTGCTAGAATTTGAATCTCTGCTGTCACATTTAATATTATATTATGTGAAAATAAAAACAGACATGGGTGCATGGTGGGTGTAAAGATCATCATCATCATGTGTATGCAAGGATCAAACAAACTAGAAGATTATTATGCTGAAAAAAAACATGTTTCTTAAATATTTCTTGCACATTTTCTGCTAAAATCCAAAATGCAACGATAAAATCTCATTGAATTCTTGGCAAGAGAACCAGGGTGATGCTAACATCCTGGTGGGCTGCAACAATACGTCCTATTACTGCATTCATCTATCGCCTCTGCTGAATATATAATATACTGCATAATAGCAAACTGCTGCTACTAATCACAAGCATACATATACTCACACACAGCTGCAGTGTAGGCTGTTTCCTGTATTCCGTTCTCAGCGTGTCCACATTACTGTTCCATCTGCACAGGCATTTCCTGTCCGACCTTGAAATCAGGCCCTCACCCACGACCACCATCACTTCACACACAGACACACTCTTCCCCCATTTCCCAACATACTCTGCTTTTGAAGAGAACACATCCTTTTGCCATAACATGTACAAATCCATTCACATACTCATCCATTGTCCGAACACACAACATGTGAAAACACCCACGCACCACAACTTCCATTTAAGCACTGACAAGTGTCCAAATGAAAGAGCGACTTGGCGAAAACAAACACCAGTGGAAGATAAATACGTAAATGCCTCGAACCTGTAATTATCAGTTATGAAAAATAAACCCCTTTGGGGAAATATTGGCATTGTTTTCCTGACGCTAAGATACAGCACACACTTTAACTTTACGAGCACCCACAGTTACTCTAATCTGCCACTTTCACACCGGGGAGCCGTGATGTCATCAATCAGCAGCCCGGCGCTCGAGCTTCACCCAACACACCACATGTGTTTTTATTCAGCAGGAAAGTTATAGCAGAAAAGGTTAGGTCACAGATAGTTTACAATAATATTATTCATGTAAAGGAAAGTGGAAACGATCCCTGCATGTGACTTCACTTTATTTGCACAAGCATGCCCTGAATACATTCATATCACCAGCCAGCAAAACTCAACACGTACACATTACACATTAATTGCATGAACTGGATTTCATAAGGTGATGGAAAGAAACCAAGCCAAAGTGAGACAATTAGCAAAGATTTAAAATAACAACTGAGGGCCTGAGGCGTAGTGTTAAAGCAGAGGAGACATAATGAGAGTAAGAGTTATGATTCCAACTCACAGCAGAAACAGAGACACTGTTGTTCAAATACCCAATGCCAAATAGTTACAGCTCTTGGATTGGCATTCTGGTTGTAGTTTTTACTACTTACTTGATGAGAAAAATATTGATTAAATTACGGCACTTACATTTTGGAATAGGCTTTCTGTAAATGTTCTGCTGTTGGCTATGATTTAAGACCAGAGGCAGGAGAAATGGATGGATGAAAACCATAAACTGCTATGCAGAGTATGTGTGTTCTACTTGTATTTATCACAGTGTGGGGACATCAGTTTGTTTACACAGTGACATTATGGGGACTCGCCTCCCATTAGGGGTCCAGTCCCTACAAGGTACGTCTCCAGGGGATTAATATAATGCAACAACCTCCTTAGTGATAAGATCAAGTCTGTGTGTGAGTGTTAGAGTAATAGTTTCCGTGTGAAAAGGAGACACATCATCAGACACACAGGATACAGCACCGCACTTCCCACGGGAGAATTCAGAACTTGCAAAGGAGAGAGTGAGATGTGGTCATGACTCAGGAACATTCACACGGCTGTGGTCTAACTCAAATAAATGGTTGACACCACAGGCAAAAAAAAGACTGCATTCTTAAATAATGTCTCGTTTTAAATGCATTTTGGGCTTCTTCACTCCAGCTGCAGAAAATCTAAATGTGTTCAATGCAATCCATCATTGACTGTAATTCCTGCCAACTGCCAGCTTGGCTAACAACTGTATTGATAAGAAGCTAACACTGGTTAACCATATCAAGTTTCTGCGGCCAATTCATCATTCACTGCGGGGTTAGGAGGGTCCCGTTGAGTCCAGAGTTTTATTAATAAGAAAAGATAATGGGCTTGGATGTATAAAGAAGCTGCAATGTCCTTTTTTGGATTCAAAATAAAATACCCTGATTTACAACTGACCATGTTCAAAACAAATGTATGCGAGTAGTTAGATTATTAGTAAGTAATGAGATTAAAATGGTGCCCTACTCTCTCCCAGGACCACATCATACACAAACAAAACAAGAATGATAATCAAGAAACTCAACTGCCTTGCTCAAGGACTTCTCAATAACAGTAGCTGAAGGTAAAGGTAGTGTACCTTCACCTGTTCTCCCATCCCTGTATCAACAACTCACTTCTAGTGTAATTCATACTGCTGGCCCTTTAAGCTGGTCAAACTTTGTTTAAATGTTTCACTAACCCACACACCAATATAAACACACCCATGTCCTTAAAGAATCAACCTTATGTCATGTTCCCAGTGGACTGGAGCATCTGCAGCAAATCAACCTCGCCTTAATTTCAACTCCCTCTTTCCCCTCTATACCCACCCACTTGCTTCCTTCATTTTTTTGTTGCATTTTTCAGTAATTAAGATCAACTGTAACAGGCCAAAAACGAACTTCTTCTATCTTTGCAACAAACACGCATTCATTGGCTCTTAGTGTTTGCCGACGTGCACAGGTGCTTGTCCTCAGCCTGTGGAAGCCGTTTCAATGCTGCTGAAAAACCCCCATTAGAAAAAAGAGAGAAAATTCCATCAATGCTTTTCCCATAACTTCATTAGAACCCTACTCTTTTATCATTAGGTGGACTCCTTTTGATCCGGCTCACCAAATGTTTATGAATATGTGTGCAGTTGTGTGTTTTCCTTTACAGATGCAAGAATGTTTGTCTTGTCCTCGAGCAGCCTTCTCCTCCTGGGGCCAACTACCCAGGTGTTGAAGTATTTTTCTGTTCTAATAAGAGTTAGTTCAATTTAGCTATTAAAAAAACAGCTGCTTTTAGGTCTGTGGTACATGGTCAGCAAAGTCTATTGAGTATGTGTGTGGGAAAGAGAGAGGAGATACATTAGTATTGACTTGTGGTCAGAACCACCAATTGACATGACTCTTTTGGCACCATACTGCTCTAGTTCACACACTGGAAGTCCCCCCTCTCCTTGTGCTCAGTGTTAATGGAGCAGGACCTGTCGATGCTTCGCAGCGGACACATCTACACGCTGGAATTTCCCATGGCTGATCATCATCTTTGGTCACGGGCGCCTTCCAACCCCGCCATCTCGCCCACTCTCCATCCCAACGCAACAAAACAAATCAAACAATTTACAGTTTCCCATTATTCTCTCCTCTCTGCCTGTCAGCATCTGGTTCCAATCAGCTGTGTGTGTGTGTGTGTGTGTGTGTGTGTGTGTGTGTGTGTGTGTGTGTGTGTGTGTGTGTGTGTGTGTGTGTGTGTGTGTGTGTGTGTGTGTGTGTGTGTGTGTGTGTGTGTGTGTGTGTGTGGGTGTGTGTGTGTGTGTGTGTGTGTGTGTGTGTGTGTGTGTGTGTGACACCATGTGAATGTTTTTATTTTCCATACATGTTCTCCTAAGATACAAAGCTCTTTGTCCAAACTCTTTCTCCATCTCTCTGGCTCCTCCTTCCTCTCACGCCCTCTCCATCTTCCATCTCTCCCTCTCTCTATTTTAGTCTTGCTTTTCTTGGCTGCAAGTCAGACCTCAGGCAGACCTAGAGGTCTTTTTCCCAAGCGATCTCCAGGGTGGACTCCAGGGAACAGTACACACACACACACACACACACACACATTCACATGCTCGGTCCATTTCCTCCTCCGTCTCTGCTCCTATCCCATATCTTTCTCTGTCTGCACCTCCTTGTTGACTCATACATTATTGTTGTATTACTGTTAAACTCTGTTGCGGTCATAGCTTATTGAAAAACAGAGAACACACTGTTCAAAATCAAGTGTCATGTTCTTGGCCCGGCTAAACTCTCTTCAGCACGTACACCCATTTGTACTTTACATGCTTTGTGTGTGTTTTAAAGCTTTATTTACCCAGGTTAGTCCCACTGGGATTAGGGATCTCGTTTACAAGGGAGATCTGGTCGAGAATTCAGCAGCACATTTAGTTAGACAGAAAAACTGCACATACAAATGCACAAGGTTAAACTAGTGCCATAGCTTCTGATTGAAATCAAGATTGGATAACACTGAAGGATTATTATCAATTAATAACAAGATTTGTGCTGTATCCTTTATTCAAACCTGCAAAAGAGGTATTTTAAAAGAAACAATATACTATGAGCTCAAAATGATTGAGCTCATTTTCATTTTAAGTGGCAATGAGTGGTAAAGAGGAAATATTGTTACCAGAAGAAGTCATGCATTTAAACTTCATACTTGTAAAAGCATCCAAATTGTAATAAGTGATTACCCATGATGCACAATGACCCATAATACCGGCAAATATATATATATTAGTAAAGTGCATAAAATAAATTCATAGTAAATTATTTGTAATATTATGTTTGTATTTATAGTTTGATTTACAAAGGAACTAAAGTAAAACAAATGTGTATTTTTGCTTCCACTTTAATTGTAACAGTACAAAGTAACACAACATTTAAATACTCAAGCAAAGTAAAACTACCTTAAAATGTTACTCAAATATAGTTTCCATTGCTTCCTGCAAGCAATATTGAGTCTGAAACGTCATAAAATGTTCAAGGTTTCAAAATGTAACTTTTAGTCCTTCTTTTTCTATTGTGACATAACTGATATCTATTATCTAAAGTTTACAACTAACAGAGGCAACAGCAGGATTACACTGCCCTCTAGTGGTGAGGCAGACTGAAGACCACATTTTGGGAGTGTGAGGAGTTTGTGAGGAGCAGGGAGTTGATGGTTTGGGGGAAATGTTTTCTTTTATTTAAAAAAAAAACTGTCACTTTTCTGCCATTAATACTTCTACTCGTGGTTCACTTGAGAGTTACTTTAGGGGTGACACTGTGGAGGAAGAAGTATTTAGATATCTCCTGTTGATCAGTGTAAAGGAGGGATTCCATTTTAAACAACAATGAATACAAGAGAATATCAAAGCAACTTTTTATAGGCACTGGTTAACAACATTTATGACATCTCTGTTAATGGTAAGCTTGCTGGCATGGGGGAAGGTCGGAGAAGAGGTGAAAGGGAAAGAGAGGTGAGAGGATTTGGGAAGTGATATCCTCTTTTCTTCCTTTCTGTCTTCTCTCTTTTCTTCCTTTCCTCATTTTCTTTCTCCTCTTTCTTCAATCTGTCCTTTCTCTCTTTCTCTTCTCGCTCTTCTCTCTCCTTCTTCATCCTCTTCTCTGCCTCCTTCTTTGCCTTTTCTTCCTCCTTCTTCATCCTAGCCTTCTCTTTGTCCGTTTTTGCAGCAAGCTCCTGAAAAGACAGAGACAACATGAAAGATGACATCTGAAACCAACTGTTTCAAATAAACATGTTATGATGTAAACCAGAATGATCAGCTGATGTGGCGTACCTGCAGTTGAGCATTTTTCTGGTTCAGGAGCTGCATCTCGTCCCTCATTTCCCTCTCCTTGTTAAGCCACTCCTCTTCCTTGTTGAGCCACTCCTCCTCCACCTCTCTGCTCTGTTCCTGCTCAGATTTCTTGAGGATCTCCTTTGATGCCAAATCATGCTCGATCTGACCCTCGAGGACTTTGTGTTGTGTCTGCCACTCTGTCTCTCTCTGGTGGGTCTCCTCCAGATGTTCTTCTTCCAGTGCCATCACTCCCTTTCTGTCACTGGTGATGGCCTCCTCCTTCTCCTGGATGATCCTGCTCCTCTTCCTCTCTGAGTCCTGCTGCAGATTCTCCAGATTGGCAGCTTCTTCCTTCTCTGTAACAAGCCCCCTGCTTTCTTTCTCTTTCTTTAACTCCATCACAGCTTTGTCAAAGGAGGGTTTCATCTCATTGAGCTGATGGTGCTGTTCCTTCCAGGCTTTTGTTGCCTTTTCAGTCGCCGTCTTATGGTATCGAAGACTTTCCTTCACTGAGTGGATGTACCTTCTGGCCATAAACAGAGTTGAAACTAAATGTTCCTTTTCATCCAGCAGCATATTTTTTTCTAGCTCCCAGCTGGCTCTCTGCTCCTTTAAAGCAGCATTTTCTGCTGCCAGCTCTGCTTTTGCTGCCTTGAATCCCAGAAGGACCTGTCTCAGAGCCTGCAGCGTTACGCTGAGAGCACATGATGCGGAGTACTGAAAGACACAAATATTCATGTGTCAGAAAAGTGAATGAAGTGTAGCCATTTGCATCTTCTGTAAAAGAGCCCTTTATTTCATCCAGCAAAATAACATTACCATTATTATTTGCTTTAGCCAAAACATTGACATTCTCAATGTAGCCTACTATAAAGTGAGAAAATTGGGTTTCTAAATTTTACCAAAATACAGTCATTTATTAGCAATGGGATCATTATCAACATTCAACTGAACAGTATTTACAAAAACAAACACAAAACTTTGTAATCTGTCAACTTAAAACATTAAAAGACTGTACAGATGGATGTATTAATATAACTTGTTCATGTAAACTACAAATCAAAGAACTTTAAAGCTTCAGAAAAGATTAGGAAATTAAAGAAAACTAGAAAATCTTACCTCATTTTCTGAGTTGTCGCTTCTCTCCATCTCTGCTGACCACAGAGAGTGCAGAGCTATTGGACTTGTAGTATTTTCTTGTAGTTCTGGGGTACTTTCCATGGATTCAGTCGTTTTTCTGAGAAAGTCAGTTTGTAACTCACTGGAGGTTTTAATTCAACACAACAACATGTTTGTCGTCATAACAACAAGCTGCATTTTGAGTAGGGTTTAGAATGTAATGATGTCATGAGGCCTCAAAATGTTGGAAATTCAAAACAAAACTTTATTTAGAACATTAATGGTCTTATTTACAAGAAGCATCTATAGGGATTATGTATTTGTATTCTGTTTTAGCTTATGACCCATGCTCTGCGACGATCTGTAACAAAGCAACATATTAATATATAAAAAGGTTTGTTTTATGATTGAAACTAGGAATATAAACGTTGGGAAATTATCTAATTGAGATTTATTTGACTAATTTGAGTTATTTGAATTCAATAATACATTCAAATGATCATGGTGAGCTTTTTTTTGTTGCAACAATCAGTACCAAACCAAAAGAATATTCTGAAGTCTGTAGAACACAATTTGTCTCTGCAGCATGTTTTATACATTACATATAATGCGTCATTATTGTGATTGTTTAGCCCTTATTTAAAAGCGGTTTGCTTATTTTTCTAACGCTAATATATTCCATTCAATAAATAACAAACCAGAGCAAACGTAGGCATTTTAAATGAAGTGTAATTACTGAAGCTGAACAATTTTCTACAACCCAAATCCAACATAACTTCAGTCATTGATATTTTAGGATTATCAGAAATACACTTAAACTGTAGACACACTGAAATACAGGGAAAGCTGTTCAGGTCTATTTACAATGTCAATCAAAATGAGGAAAATAGGGAGGACAGAATCATCATTTTATTTTTCAACATTACAAAACAGCTCCAGCTCGCCTGCTCACCACGGAGGTGTGCCACAGTTCTCATTCAATCAGGACTCTCCTAATTGGTTGCCATTGGGAACCAAAATGTGCACGTAGATATCTAGGCTTCCTCATCGTCACTTCCTGCCATGCTGCTGTCTGTAGATCCTGCTTCCTCTTCCTGTTTCGGTGGCTGTGGTTCTGTTTTTGGTTGCTGTTCAGGCTCTGTGGTGCTGGACGGTTCTGTGGGTTCTGTCGTGGTGGTGGTGGTGGTGGAGGTGTTGGGGGTGTTGGGGGTGTTGGAGGTGTTGGTGTCGGTGTTGGGGGTGGAGGTGTCGCCCTCTGCTGGCTTGGCCGTGTCGTTCTGCTGGCCCGGAGTGCCTCCCTCCAGGAAAGTAGACCAACCCTTTAGTCGCTCCTCTCGCTCACGGGTCGTCTCTTCCACCTGCACAATAAGAATTAGCATGAATGATGCAAATTCAATATCGCAAAAACTAAAATATCAAGTGACTGGTTCAAAAGAGAGATTACAGGCCAGTAGAAAGAACCTTAATACGGCTACTGATAGACATTAATCCTACACAACCAGTCAAAGTTGGGTCAACCATTGTTCCATTTTTATATTACTTGCTGAAAAATCACACAAAACACCAGTGGGATTTTTGTGTACAATTTATTTTTGAGATTGGCAAGTTTCTGAGAAATATGTATATATATATTTTCTAGAACTACTCCTTGTCATTCCAGAAGTCACTGAGAAAAATGGGAAAACTACAATCTTGTTGGTGTTTAAGTGTTTATTTGAGCATGTGAAACAAATGTACCTTTTGTTTTTGTGCGTTAACAATATTGCAATCAGTTTATACAACTTTTTCTTAAATATACAAACTCTATAGTCATAGAGTTACCCTATAGTTACCCTTAACTCTTTCATGACATAATTTTCCTTGTCGTTTTGGGCTAAATCTGAAGTATTCAACTGATTCAGTATTGCACTTCCATAAAATTAGAAGATTAATAAGAAAATAGACGCATAGTAAACAATATCCTACATTGTATTTACTAGTATGAGTGAATGAGCTTGCTCACTGTTTGTTTGTATATAACATTTGGTTTACCTGATAGTCTGTCGTTCCATCCCAAAGCAAAGCGACCAGCTGCCTCCCTCCGAACCAGCGCCCGTTGAACGACTCGATGCAGGCGTCGGCTTGTTCGGGCTCCTTATATGCGACGGATGCCACGCCGTCTGGGTGTCTCTGCATCACAAACACAACCATGCACCAGCTCCTTATGATGCCACTAACATCACATTCAAACCATCCTTTCTACCTTGACTACAAAACAGCACAAATGAATTAACTCACATCGAAGAGGATGACTTTCTTGACCTCCCCAAACTTCTCACACTCTGACCGCAGATCCTCACGATACTCATTCAACTCCAGCGGATCCTCCTACAAAGACCACAACAGAGACCAAAGAGATTAATACCCTGAATGGACAGAGTGTGTGTGTGTGTGTGTGTGTGTGTGTGTGTGTGTGTGTGTGTGTGTGTGTGTGTGTGTGTGTGTGTGTGTGTGTGTGTGTGTGTGTGTGTGTGTGTGTGTGTGTGTGTGTGTGTGTGTGTGTGTGTGTGTGTGTGTGTGTGTGTGTGTGTGTGTGTGTCTTACCTCAAAGTCACTGGGGTGGAACATGTTCCTAATTATGACCACTTTTTCATGCCTCTTCCTCACTTCTCCTTGCCTCTCTGGCCTCCAGTCCAGCTGTCTGCAAAGACAAAGACACAGACAGATTAACACTCTGTACCTTGTCTTCTCTAAATCCACTTCAGGAGGTTAAAATAAAATAAAGAATAAGGAAGAAGAGTTTACTTCTGTTGCGCCTGCATTTTCTTCCTATACTCTTTGTTTTTCTTCTTCTTCTTGCTGACGTCATATTGGCCCTTTAGCTCAAAGTGTGCTGCCTCCACATGCAGTCTGTAACCTCTGACCTCTGACTCGTCAATCAGACGCAATGCCAATGCCACCGACTCCTTCTGCAGAGAATCACAAAAACACACAGTCACGTCACTTAGTGTAATGCAATACTAACTAATAATTGAACTCACTGTGACATTCAAAGCTTAAATTAAGTAGTGTATCGACAGTGGTGTGTGGAACCTATACATTAAGCTTTAGGCAAGCAGAAGGACAGACAAACCTTGAGATAGCAGCAGAGGCCATCTCCCTTCAGATTTCCCTCTTTGTCCTTGTAGAGTTTCACCTTGTACTCTTCAGTGATGGGGTCCCTCATAACAATGCCGCACTTGGACATAATTTCAACAAACTCCTCATTGCTGACGTCAAGAGGCAGGCCTGAGGAGCAACGTATGAGGAGAAAAATCAGAGAGACAGTGAGATAGGATTAACAGTCAGGGACTCAGCTGTCTCATTGTTAAAGACACCAACCTGATACGTAGACATTAGTGTTTTTAGTGTCCTCGATATCGAACCATCCTACAAGCACAGAAAAGGGAAAAAACATTTATCATTATTTAGAATTGAAATACAACATACACCAATGACTTGAGCTCTCCCTGGCTATGTACAATTTGTTGATCCCCATTTGTGTGCTAGTTGCTGCCCTGGTTTTCTTTCTTCTTGTTGATGTCACTTTACCTTGTTCTGCTTTCCTTTTCTCCGCTTTCTGTTTGGCTTCTTTAGACTCCTCGTCTGGGTCCTGGTCCTCGGTAGCATCTGCTGGTTTCTTCTTTCCTGATGACTTGCTGTCTGTTTCTGGGGCTGCAGTGTTGGAGCTGCTCACTGCGATGTTGGCATCTGGAACTCCATCATCATTGAAGCCATAGTTTGCCTGGTAGGCTGCAATGAAGTCCTCTGTTATCTAGAGAAAAGAAGCAAACCTTGTCAACTTCAACATGGAAACTGTCCCAAGGTCATACATTAAAGGATCTGCAAAAAGAAGTGACATTTGCATGTAATGCTTCCTCTTGTGTGTTGGTTACCACAGATTAAGTGTATTGCCAACTGTGGACAGTGGCAAGTACAAGATGGTATAAAGGGAGCTTTGATATTTAGACTCAACATTTGTGTTGCTTTGACAAATCACCCCAGTCAGAGTATCACAGTATATTTGACATGTCAGCCAAACCTGCAAACAGCGGGTGTAACCCATAATCAATGTAGTCAAAATAATACATTTAAATTCAGCATCATATACGACACAAACTGCTGCAAATAAAAATAGTACAAATGAAAGATCTGAAGCTCAGGGACTGAGAACCTGCAAGGAACTAATATGATGTATGAAAACAAAAACTGGGAGATAAAGAAAAGCTCATACTTTAGGGAACCAAGCTTTCTTTGCTGGGTCCCAGTCATACACAGTCCCATCCTCTGGGTCAATGTAGGTGTTGGCGTCAGAGCCATCTGCATTTCTACGGTCATACATTTCCTGCATCCGCAGCTGCTCCGTAAAGTCTTTGTTGGCAGTTGATGGATCAGTCATCTGCAACAAAAATGTGAAATTATCCAGGTCAACAAGCCATTATATTTCAGCATTAATACCCATTATGCCCCCAATGTGGCAACAGTGAAGTATTGTTGATTTAAAAGAAAAACGAAATACTATGTATGGTTTAACATTAACATTAATATGCAAAAGGCCAAAGCAGCATAGTAAACGCATGTGTGCCACAGTCCTGGACCAGTGCTGTAAAATAATCAATAAATGACTGAACTTATTCGATGATATATTTCAACAGCCTGATTCCACAATGCCCACAACAACAAATATGTTGTACACAACAGATAATATGTTGCTACTTGCACTGTCACAGCCTGGTCAGTCATTCGCTTATATTCATTGCACTGATTATTGAGAACTGACAGCTTGAAACGGTGTCAGCAAGCTATTTAACACATGTTAGGAGATCTTGGCCTTGGCTGTTAAGATTCAATTCACATCTGGATAATCTATTTGTGCACATTTTTTAACATCTTTATTCAAGATTCAAAGGCTTTATCGTAATATGCACAATAGCAACAGTGTAGTTATGGCAATGAAATGTTTAAGTCCCAGGCTCCAACAATGCAACATAATATATGACATAAAACAAAACAAAATCAAATTACAACAATTAAATACTGTACAGTGGTAGTAATTCATGTGTGAGATGCAAACAGATCAATGCTTTGGAGTTATGAAGGCACTTAACAGACCCATGCTTATTATAATTACATAAAAAAATGAATACAATGTAAATGAAAAAAACGTGTTCTTCTGCTTCTGAAGTAACGTAGAATGTAGTTGATGTTAGCAAACATAGCTAGTTAGCTTTCGTTACCTTTTACAACAATAGTCCAGGCGATCTAAAAAGCTGGTAGCTGTGACGGTTAACAAAACAGACTCTCGCCGTGTATATACCCAAATATAAAACACACTTGGTCTGTGTGTTTGATTTTTAATTCAAGATTAACGTTAATCGCTCCGCGCTAACTAACGTTCACCCTGCACCACTCGGGATTCAATGAAGTACTTCCGATGTCAATGTTCCAATGCACATGCGTGACAATTGGGAAAGAAGCGCTCGATTTGTAAAACAGCATCTACCTTTTCACCGTAGCAACCGCCCCGCTCAATAGAAAGTGTACATGCAACGCGCGATCACTCCGCCTGCCGCACGTCTTGTAAGGAAAACAAGCGCCACTGGCACAACTGGCTAGATTTCAAGTTAGCAGGTAAGCTAAGTAAATTAGAAGTTATACGTCTTCTGTTTGTCATGGCAGAGGGAAGCTCTAACGCGGCCAACCTGCCTCCCGGAGACCCGCAGCTGATTAATATGATTGTGGAGCATCTGAAAAACCGGGGGCTTTTTGATGAGTTCCGTCGGGACTGTCTCGCCGACGTTGATACAAAGGTAACTCACCAGCTAACAGTGCTATGATGCCCAACATTACTTCACGTAAAGCTATTTGTAGCTTGTATTGCTCAATAGTGTTATTACATTGAATATGTATGAAGCTATATCTAGTATTTGATTGACTCGCTGCAAGAGTTCTTATGAAAGTGCATTGATGACTCTATTAAAATGATAATGTAGGAAGCAGGCAAACTCTTTGAAAAATGACATGTAAATGCTGTTCCCTTTTTGCTTTAAAGTGGTTTGCAATTTAGGTTTGACTTAAATAATGCCTGCAGAAATAGAAAAGTAGCTTACATTGTGTATATTGTATTTTATGTTTATGTCAAATTAAATGTTACATCTGAATATTGTCCACTGGACAGAACAGGTGTGTGTTTAATGGCCAAGTTTAAATCATTGCCTTTTTCTTCCAGCCTGCCTATCAGAACCTGCGGCAGAAAGTGGACAACTATGTCACTTCAAACCTGAGCACACAGGACTGGAACCCGTCCATCAACAAGAACCAGATGAGGAACGGACTGAGACAGAGTGTTGTTCAGTGAGTGTTACCGTCACCTACTACTTGCCCTCTGTGTACACTGTAAAGGAATAACAATGTGCATTGTACAGCTACAAATTTGAATGTTTGTGATTAACTGACGGTTAAAGAGTTCCTTGTGTAGGGATTAAAAAAACTCTGTGGATAAGCTGTAAAGAGATGATTTTATGAGGCATTGCTCTAGTAAACTACCCAGCAGTTTGTTAACCATAAACTTCTACAGCAGTAAAATACAAATAAATGCAGCAGTAATATTAATCAAAAACTAATGTATGGTTCTGAAGCAGCTTTCTGAAGTCCTTCATATAGATAGATAGATTAAACTTGTTATTAACTTTGTGACTATACCTAACCAACTTTTCATGAGCAGCTTCAAAATCAAATTGTTATGAAATTACTGTGTTTCTTTAACTACTATCTTGTGTTTCTTTTCTTCTAGATCTGGTATGCTGGAGTCTGGAGTGGACAGGATCATCACTCAGGTCGTGGACCCCAAGATGAACCACACTTTCCGGCCGCACATAGAAACTGCCATTCATGATTTCTTGTCAGGGGACAGGAGGGAGGAGAACGCTTTGAGTTGTAACTCTGCTCCGTCTGAACAGACAGAACTACAGGAGGCCCCGCCTGCCTCTGGCCCCAAAACCCCCTGAGGTCCATTTAACAAAAATTAAGTACTCTGTAAGGTCAAGAACAAGTTCAGTTAAGAAATCTATTTTTCATCTTTGCTTCAGGTGTGTGTTAGCTTTTTGAAAGGTGCAGCATCAGACATAAGGAGGATGAAGAAGACCAACAGGGGATAGTTTTTTTGCAATGGACTGGAGTCAGGAATGTTTCTGCATTCAACATTTTCAGCATGTGATGTTGTGACATGTCCTGTCAGTGCTGCACAAGGCTACTGCTGAAGGAGTCGGAAAAAACGCGATGCACTCTAACTGTACCGCGGGGCTTTGTGCATAAGAAGAAAAAAGGGACAAGTCTGGATAATAATTTCTTTATGTGCCAATCACGTTTTTACTTAAGTAGGTTGAATACAGATTTCTTACTCACCCAGTTTGTGTGTGTATAGACATGTTCCTTAGTTAACATGTTGACTTGTTTAACTGAAATGATTCAGATGACGAGTGAAGTTGATGGGCTGGTTTCAGTTAGGAGGAAGAAGATCCAGTAGTTTCATTCTAAGTCAAATTGAATTATTGAAAAACATTGAAGTAAATATTTTTTGATCAGTATCTAGAGTTGTTTCTTTTTAGTGCATGTATTTAGTATGTAGCAATGTTTGTGCATCCTATGTGATTTACTAAACACAGGTGAAATCATATTCCCCTATGTCTCACTGTTCTTATTGTTCCAGTTTGTAGTTCCTGTGCTTTTATTAGTAAAGATACCCTGATGTATTCAAAGCTGTTTGTTAAGCGGAGCAGTAGCAAGCCACAGCCATTTATGTCCTAAGCGTGAGACAAGAACCAGAGCAGATAATCATAAAATAGTACCACTAGGTGGGGTTGTTTTTCCCTTTAAAACACTGAATCTGCCAAAAAGTAATCCTAAGATTATATTTAGAGGCAAACCCCCTGATTCCGACCCCAGAAACATACAAATGTCCTATCCACATATTTGAGATCCTACAATAACTGTTTTATTATGAGAAGGTGTACACGTGGAAGTCATGACTTACGTTGAGTGATGAGTGACTCGGTACCTTTTGTATGAGCCACTGACAGACTGCCATGTCAGGACGGGAGACTTACACTCCAGCTATTTGTGTTTATTCTGGTTTGTAAAATCGACCCTGCAGAGGAATGCACAACGTTCTTTAAGCATGTATGTGTGTTTAAAGCTTGCGTAACTTTATTGATTCAACCACTTGTTTTTTGGCAGGAGACTGATCCACAATTTTCCAAAATATGTGTCAACGAGGGTGTTTGTAAATCTGCCCTATACGTCTTTTGTTTACTATGTGTTTGTGTAGAATATGCTTTAAGGATTATACTGAACAAATTGAAACATTGGATGAATATGTTATCAAAAAAGGTAACTAAATAAGCTGTTGCGATGAACTTTAAACCCAAGAAATTATGCATTAGAGATGTTCAAAAAATGTCACACAAATACATATACTTCCATTGAACTGAATATGTTAGAACATCAGCACAAAAGACTATCTGCATGTGTTCTTTGTGTGGGAACTTATAAGTAAACTCATAGAAAACCAGCAATATGGTCATTGAAGTCTAGTCTAGGTCCAGTGATCTGAAAACACAAGGGCAAAACAGTCAACAGATCAGAGTTCATAAACCCAAAGGTTATAGTAATGTTTCCTCCTTTAAAGCAGACACTGGATGAACATGATCTATATGCACACAGAAACATCCAGAGGCATGCATGATGTTTACGACATGATCAAGAGAGAGGGTCCTCCATGTGTACTGTTTGCACAGTGGTGTCTATGTGCATTTGTCTGTGATTTTGGACATGTGAGTGTGTTCATGTCGGGGTGAAGGGTCTTTGCGTGGGTGGTCAGCAGGGGTTGTGTGAGGGAAGCTGTGGGATGTTGTTTTGAGCATGATGAGACAAATCGAGCAGGAAAGGTCAGGGGAAAAAAGTCCAAAAGACGTCCAAACATCAGCCCCCCTATAAGAGAAGGTCTTCCCTCACTGGGCCCCTGCATGGACACACACACACACACACACACAAACCCACTCTGGCATCGCACCTTGACCTCTTGTTCTAAACCATGTAGCAAGGAATTGTGTATTTTTTTTACTTGCGGATTGACAGCCCACCGTTATGTGGTCATGATGCCACATGACTGGTCTGTCTCTTTGTAGTTGTCAGAGGTCATGGCTGTTATGAGTCAAAACACAACCACAACAACTAGGCTGCAAGATTGAATGCTTCACAAAGAAAAAAACAAAGCTTATCTCACCTTGGACTCACAACACAAACCTGTTTCTCTTTGATGTGACCCTTCTAGCTCACCAATTGTCTGAACAGTTATAATAATCTAAAAGTAAAATGTTGCAAGTTTTTTTTGTGTGTCATATCCCGTAGAGATTTGGCCACACAGTTATATTATTTGATCACAGACCTTTTCAACCAGACTTGCTTTTTTGCAAGGTGTGTTTAACTGAAGTATCAGACACGACTTTCCATAAGACCAGCTGGTGGAAATCACAACAAAAATTGTGAGCATCTATAATCTAGATAGCAGAAATATACATCAGTATTATAAACATTTTGACAGGAGACATATCTATATATATAAACTGTGTCCGTGTGTATAAGAATATTATAAGCTTATTTATATGAACATGTCAGAAAAATGTGATGTAAAATACATTCAGTGTATGGAATGTAGCATTATAACAATTTGTCAAACCTGACCCCCTTCACACACTCTTTCGGGCCGGGTGCTCCTGAGACGTTCCTCACTGCACGTTTCCCTGCCAGGAAAGCAGCTGCTAACCCTCAAAGAAACACACACACACACACACACACACTGGCTGTCGGGTTAATTGAGTGTGGATGTCTTGAGTGGTTGACCTTCACGTAACCCTGCATACTGCAGAGTAACAGGAAGACCTTATAAGAGCAATTTTGAATATTAAAGCAGCATATTGAATTATACGTTGTTAAACTAAACCAGACTATTTTTCAGAACAAAATATCTGTTTCTAATAATGTTTTTTTTCCTTCTACCAATAATACAGTTTTGGTTCCAGTTTGACGCTCGTTCACAGGGTTGCGCTATGATAGGTGGAGACAAACGTGAACGCGCCACGCTCGTGCTCGTGTTATATATTTCAGCCTTCATGCCCCGGTCGTACTTTATAGTGGAAACTCCTCTGCAAGACTATCGTGCTGTAACCTATAACGCAAAAAATTCCTTTCTAAAGCTGTGACTAGCTGAACTAAATATGGCGAACTTCCCCGCGGTGTTCCTCCTGCTGCTGGCCTGTCAACAGGTGCTGACCATGGAGCTGCATGATGTCCAGGAGAAACAACTGAGCCAGGCCAAGAGACGCCTCTCCCCGCAGAGCACAGGTGAGTTGTAATAGCAGGTGTGCCCCTGCCTTCACTCTCTGTCACACCGAATCCAGAATGTTCTCATGTCTCCAGAAGAACACCCAGGGTTACTGGCCCTTTAATTGTTAGAAAGTATTGAATTCAAAGCATGTGCAAGGATGCCAAAAGCAATCTCTGCAGGATGTTTATTTGGTCTGACTGAAAATCTGACAGATCTGGGAGGCTTTGGGGACATTTTTGCATGTCATCAAATGTGTTTTGCACATGCACTAGATTTTCATGCCTTTAAAACCTTTAGCACTTCTTTAGGCTTGCTTTATCTCTGGGATAGGCTAGTTTATGTGTGGTTTCCCTCTGGATCCCAATGTGCAGTGACACTGCCATGTCAACAAGTTATGATACGCATACGTAGCTTCATATACATTTATTACAGTTTTGTTGCAGAGTAATACATCTGCTCCCACTGTGCGTCTGCGGTCAGATGAGGTGAAAGGTACGCTTTAAGACGCATGTTATTAATATGTGGGCTTCTCATTGCATCGTAAAAATCAGTTAAAGTATGCCACACGGCCGCCTGACGTCTGCCCGCACCGTGCAGCAGGGCTCTCTCTCTCTCTCTCTCTCTCTCTCTCTCTCTCTCTCTCTCTCTCTCTCTCTCTCTCTCTCTCTCTCTCTCTCTCTCTCCTCTCTCTCTCTCTCTCTCTCTCTCTCTCTCTCTCTCTCTGTGTAACTCAATGCTAGATCCTGTCAAAGCACATTCACAATTTGAATAAGATGAATAATAACTTAAAAACGGAAATTTGAAACATGGAGGTTCCTTACAAACATATGCATCGTACATTTTAAGCACTTATCAAACTAAAATGAAATATAGCCAAAGGGAAAGCAGTTGGAGCCTGCTGCCTCCTCTAGATTATTCTTCCTCTCGTCATTATTGCCTGCTGTTGTATAGGTAAACATAAACTGGTATCTGAAAACTAAATATACAAGAACTGCCCAAAAATGTCATGAGAACATGACATTTTACACTACTCTCTACAAAACTGATGCAGTGTAATGTCGGCACATGAGATGACAGGAATCTCCCAGGGTCACCCTGACATGATCGTTGTAATTAATAAAGTCACGTTTTTTAAAGTACATTGGAAAACGAGGGGTTACGTATGGTAACCCTTGTTATATAAACACAGGCGGAGCCCTACTGGACTCTATGGGTACTCCCCTCGATCCTATCATGCAAGCATTCATCCACTGAGACTTTCTAGACGTAGCCGGCCCCGGGGCGGGCCTACCTGAATGCGCGTGCATCTCACCGCATAAAAGGAGGCCTCGCCTCCTTACTGTCATCCTTTACTTCTCTTCAGCAAGCAGCATAGGACAGACAGGGCCCCTGAGTAGAGGGCTCCGCCTGTGTTTATATAACAAGGGTTACCATACGTAACCCCTCGTTATATCTCTCACAGGCTCCGCCCTCGACTGGACTCTATGGGTACAGTGGGCGGAGCCCCGATGTATACACGCGCTGTCGTCCCACAACAACACTGTTCCATCTCACTGTTTCTGACCGGCTTTCTGGTTAGCAGCCGCTGCGCCTCACTCACCTCTCCCTCGGTCGTAACTGTGGAGAGAAAAGAGGCTGCGGCTGACAGAGCACACCCTGACGCGCTTACCCCGCGGAGGTGTGCTATGACGTGGAGGACTCCCCCCCCACTGCCCTAAAGCAGGGGGAAAAGAGTCCTCCAGCCCCTATGGGCCCATGTGCGCGTCACGTAAAACGTAAGCGCATTACGCCCGGGGAGGGGGTCAGATGCCCACTGACCCACAGACCCAGGGTCTGCATGACAGTCAAAGCTGTCACTGTTGCCCCCTGTCGCAGTCTGCAAACTGCCCGAAGCAAGGATGCCTGTCTGCTCTCTGACAGGGCGGGACGCTTCCTCCCGCCGCCAGTCAACAACAAGACGGAGCTCCCCACCCAGTACCCCTTCGCTGCGTCGGAACCGGAGCGGGAGCCGGAGCGGGGGCCGGAGCGGGAGCCCGCCGGGTTCGGTCAGTCTGTCCTCGTGGGGGCCGGTACTGAGCCGGTACCTCAGGACGGACCGCGGAGGTAGAGGGCACGCCAGGAGCTCTAGGGGCTCTGAACCGGCGTCTCCCTCTCCGCCTTACCACCGCCTGGCGCTCTCTCGCTTGCGGAGAGACCTGAGGGCGAGCCAACGGCAGCATGCGGCTGAGCTGCACCCTCTCTCCCTCCAGGCGACTGAAGCGTTGGGTGACCGAGGATATCGATCCGAAGAGCCCTTCCGTTGCAACGGGGGCCCCAAGGAGATCGTCTCGGTCTTTCCTGGTCAGTGCGGTCAAACCTAGCCAAACGTGACGCAACGCCACGGTGGTCAGGGCCATCACACGCATACCGTGGACCAGATTATTCATCTGGCTCACGCAGCGGTCCGAATAATCACTCCCGTCCTCAGGCGGGGGCGCGGGAGTGTCCTGCTGAGGGGAAATCAGCGACACTCCCTACACACCTAGATTACTGGCCACCGCCGCCATCTGCGCCCAGAGCCTGAATATCTTATCCAGATACTCAAGCATCTCGCGGTCACGCGACAGTGGGGGCAGGGGCCTTCTCCCCTCTGCCCACCCGGCTGTGCGCGGAAGCAGATGGGCCGCTAGGCTTTCATCCAGTGGGGGCACACCGGGACACTCCGTGTCCGAGTGGCCCTCCACTCTGAGGATTCCAGCCCAAGTAGCCACCGGAGCCTTCGTTCTCAGTGGCTGCCGCCACGTGGCCTCCACACACCGCCAGATGTCTGGCAGGGGGGGTGAAACGAAGGCCGGGCCGGGCTGTAGAAGCCCTGACGCAGGCGGTTCACCGGCCTCGGTGGCAACGGTGGGGGGAGCGGCAAGCCTGCACGCTCCGCCGCCATAGTCATCACCGTCCCCGTGCTGTTGGCTTTCCTGGCGGTCGCCGGAAATCCCAGACGACGAGGTGTCGTAATCGTTGTCCCGCTCACCGACGCTCGGACCCGCCCGGTCCGCTGGAATGGCGAACACGAAGGGCACTCCCTCCTCGAGGTCCTCCACCACGTCGAGCTCTGGGTCCTCCACCGGCGAGACGTAGAAACCCTCGAACTGCGCCAGCCGTTGATGGCGGCCGGGGCGAGGAATTAGCTGGCAGGCGCTGCAGACTGCAAGCGGGCCCAGGTTGGCCGCCGCGTGGTCGGACCCCAGGCACTCGATGCACCGACAGTGGGGGTCGTCGCCCTCTATGGAGCCCGGACACGAAGGACAGGGGCGCTCCAATGGTGAGTCCATTTTCTTCGTTGTCTTATATTTTTATCCGTCTCTCTTCACTCAGTTGTATCTCACTGCCTTGCTGAAGAGAAAGGGATGACAGTAAGGAGGCGAGGCCTCCTTTTATACGGTGAGATGCGCGCGCATTCAAGTAGGCCCGCCCAGGGGCCGGCTACGTCTAGAATGTCTCAGTGGATGAATGCTTGCATGATAGGATCGAGGGGAGTACCCATAGAGTCCAGTAGAGGGCGGAGCCTGTGAGAGATATAACATCACAGTTACATATAAGAGACACAGTAGCAAATGTGATTTTGAAGACTCACTTATTTCTGTGGTATCACTGTATGTTCACACAACTCTCTTTTTCTCTCTCAGCGGAAATTCAGAGTTGTCTGCTGAGTTCAGGGGATGTTGGCTGTGGGAATTTTCAGTGTTTCAACAACAACTCCTGTGAAATCCAAGGTCTGCACCAAATCTGTCTCACTCTGCTGCACAACGCCGGGCGCTACGACTCACAGGTGGGAGGAGGACACACAGACACCTCAACACACACTTATTGGGAGTAATTGTTTACCGTTTGACCCCATCTGAACTAGATTACATAGTCTGAAACTGGGTCCAACAGCATCTTAAAGCGAGATTAGATGAGACATATTGGGATACATGTTTTTATTTAATTTAATCCCATCAGTCATTACAGTCATTTGTGAAGAATGTTTGCTATATAAGGTGTATGTATAGTTATGCATGGTGGCACTGGATACAGAACAAACTGAGAGGGGAAGTGAAATGAGAGAGGGAACAGTGTGTCTACTTTACTAGAATAGAAGTACATGAGGGAATTATGTAAGTCTTCATGTGTCTCCAGCATGATCGCAGAGTGGATGATGTTCACCAAGGATCTGTCAGCATCGAGTTAAAGGCGGGGTAGGTAATTTTGGAGAAACCAGCTCGAGTGCGCTAGAATTTGAAAATACACATAAAAAAAATTCATTTGTGGAAGCCGTAGCGCTGTAAAAAGCACGACCAATCATTTTAGCCGGCCCGGCTAAAATAACTGGATGGCCTACCTTCCATCTCGTGCACAAACTTATCTCGTGCCCTCATTGGTCATGTGCGCGTTTGTGTGTGTTGGAGGAGGGGCTCTGTAAGGAAGTCTGAAGGAAGAGGCAGATTTTTTTCGGCTGCGTACTTTCAAATTCTAGCGCACTCGAGCTGGTTTCTCCAAAATTACCTACCCCACCTTTAAGAGCATTCCATGGAATATAACAAAAAGTGTATCTCGAGCCGGTTTCTCAAACTTACCTACCCCACCTTTAACTGGATGTTAAATACAGTAACAAACAATAGCAGAATATATTTAAATGCTAATATCATGGTGAATGTGTGCCTTTGTGGACATAGCTATAATCAGTATTTTTACAATAAAAAAAAACAAATTACATTACAAAAGAAGTCCCTCGTAGGAATACATCTAAAGAGAATCTGCCTCACCCCTCACTTTGACGTATATTCATGGTAAATTTCAGCTCATGATTGAGCTGTTCGACCCGCAACTTCACTTTATTAGGGTTAGGGTTTACTCACACCACTCTATCAGTATATTTTTAAGCTGCAGAAGACAGCTGTTTTAACTCAAAGGCTGTACAAACATTCCAATAAACACTACTTGCTCAACAGCAAACTTGAGACAGACAAAGCTAATATCTAGCTGGTGACTATAGTGGAGCAGTCAGCAGCTAAAGAGACAGATATTGTCCTCAGGAGCTGGTAAAGACTATTCACAAAGCTCAATAGGAGAGAATATTATAGGCTCAGTAGGTGGCCAGAAACTTGACTTCAAAACAATGATACGTTTCCTGTGGGACTGTTGGATGTGTAAATAAGCGAGAACACTTTAGCAGGAAAGCCAATGTTGGTTGTTGTTCAATCTCTGTGGCTCTTGTGCTGTAAAGCAGTGACGTTACTGCTTTTTGCCAAATTTGATTGGCTGCATTGAAATAAGGTCTTCCATTAAATTAATGCAAATTTAGTGGGAGCCACCATGACACCAAAAATACAAAGAACCATACTTGCCAACCTTGAGACCTCAGAAATAGGGAGCATTTCAAATGACCAATCCCAGGGGGGCGGGTTGAGACATTTTCCTGCATCCTACTGACTTTTAAAGATGAAAAGAATAAAAAGCACACTGGAACAGGATTTATATGTTAAATCATTTCATTGAATGGGCCATCTATACATGCTTATTGCACTTACAACTACAATAAGCATCTACACATGCTTATTGTAGTTGTAAGTGCAATGCCTTGCTGCATTGAAACTGATTCCTCCTCCTCCTCCTCCTCCTCCTCCTCCTCCTCCTCCTCCCAGGGTAAGTCCTTTGTGAAGGATGCGTTGCGCTGCATGGCTCTGGGCCTGCGGCAGCGCTTCAGCTGTGTGAGTCGCCGGTGCTCCGCGGTGAGGGAGATGGTGTTCTCGCTGCAGAGGGAATGCTACTCCAAACACCAGCTCTGCCTGGCGCTGAGAGACCACATGGACACCATGGGCAGCCTGGTGCAGTTCCACCTCATGTTCCCCCCGGGGTGAGACACACACACACACTGAAAATAATCTCTTGACTTTTATCATCATCCAAAGGAAAAAAGTCTTAAGAGTAACTGTTACACTACATTTTAGGGTACATTTCAGTCATTTTATCACAAAAGTAAAACACTTATTTTACAAACTGAAATTGTTTTGAAATGTATACTGTCTTTTCGATTGATCTTTCTTACGATTTACTTTATATACAATGACTTTGGAATGATATTTTTTAACACATACTATAATTTAACATCAATTACATTTTGTAAGACCTTCTATACATAGCAAACTGTATTTTTTGTAACTTCTTTATATCATACTTGTTATGCTATGATTGCTTAATGCAGTTTTAATGACATCATCTGCTACAATACTCATTGACATACTATATGATGTTTTTAAAACATACTATACTATGCCTTTCATACTTACATACTCTTTCATACTTTTTATATACTACGACTTTAAAATATTTTTTTATCACATACTATACTTTGATCTAAAATGAATAAATTAGGAAATACTTTTTATATATACATCATGATTCTTTCTTTTTGAAACTATACTTTGACTAATAGTATTATTTTTTCCATATACATTACGAGGAATTATTTTTAAATATATATTTTATGACATGCTATACTAGGACTTTTTTCATGTTAGTTGTTTCTCGCTTGTTGGCCCAGACTTTTTTTCCCTCTCACAGTATGAAAAGCACAGTGGTAAATATTTAAAAAAGGTGATTTTTTGAGTTTCAGAGTCCGGTATTGTACATGCCGGCTCACTGCCATAGCCTGTGTTTTCCCTTTCATGATAAGTCATAGCTACTGTGAAAGAGTCTAGCTTTAGGTAGTGTTCTTCTGAAAGTCTGTGTTGAAAAGTTGGATAAACGCAAACATTTGTCTCTCGTGTCTCATCAGACCGTATGTGGAGCTGATGAACTTCCTGTTGAAGTGCGGGGAAGACGTCAGGCTGTGGGTCGGCCAGCAGCTGCGCGGACAGTGTGAGCAGCACTGGGGGGGGCTGTGCAGCAGCTTTGCAAGTACATGCTCTCTCAGCCAATCGGACGACCTGGAGGTTACCACCACCACACCACCACCAACCCCGGCATGGCCTACCACAGCTGAAGGACCCCTGCTGCAGCCCTCCAGACCCACCGAGGACAGAAACACACTCAGTCAGGTCCACAACACGACCCAATCTGGTTCACCTGTGCCTGGGAAATCCAATGTGACCGCTTCATAAACAGACTGGTGGTGCAGAAAGGGTTCACAAAGATGATGCACTTATTACTATTATATTAGCAGAATGAGTGTCAGTAGTGGTAGTAGTTTTGTGTTGTATTGCTGGTAAAAGCAATGCAACATATCTTATTTAATCTGTTGGGTATTTGTGCTATATATATATGACTATTTTCCTTGACATTTGACTTTGTACAAGAATGAAAACCAGTTATCTACCTCACCTCGACAGTTAACCACAGTGGCTGTATCCTTCAGCAAGGGGCATGGACACACACACACACACACACACACACACGAGTAAACACTACAGGGAATCGCTCAAGTGCAGCTGAAAGTCAGTATTCTACCTATTTAAGTCTGTTTTTGTATTTATGAGGATTGTTATATTATGCACCGTATTGTTGACTTTGTTGTGTGGACAGTCCGGGTGCCGTCTGCAGGAAGGTGCTCTTCGGGTATGACGTGTTTTAAATATGTGTTTTTGATGAATCACATTTCATACAGACCCCAGGTTTCAAGCTATGTTTTGTAAGTTTTTATTTAAATGATTCCAAAAATACATTTGTAAGCATTTTGATTGAAATTAAATAAACTACAATGATGTTACTGGACAAAGAGAAGTGTGTTAATTCAGCCCTGCTCTGTAAAATAGTCACACAGACGAACAGTAAGACATCCCTGACATGCACTCTCCAACTCAACGTGACAAATGAACTTTAGAGGATGAGTAAGTACCCGCATTTCTGAGTCAGTTGTCTGGACGTCCTAAAGAAGAAAGGCACAGGCTAAACTCGTCAATAACTGTAACAATGGCATCTTTGAAAAAGCCTTCCAGAGCAGACAACACTTTCTAGGTCACACACACACACACACACACACACACACACACACACACACACACACACACACACACACACACACACACACACACACACACACACACACACACACACACACACACACACACACACACACACACACACACACACACACACACACACACACACACACACACACACACACACACACACACACACACACACACACACACACACACACACACACACACACACACACACACACACACACACACACACACACACACACACACACACACACACACCTTAAATTGACTGATGGCAACAAAGTGAAGGTTATGGCTTAGTCCCTGGTTAGTTCTGAATTTCGAACTACAAATTAAAAATGATGTTTCTAAAACAGTCACCGGTGATCAGGAGTAAAAGTGGGTAGAATAGTCACATTCTCAAAGCTTTCCTCATTGCTTTCACTCATAATGCAGCCTTTTGAACGTCTTAAGGGTAGAAGGATAGACCGTATGAAATTGTACATCAATATATTATTAATTATCAAATTGAGACTACATGATTACTCAATAGCCATAGAATCCTTTAGAGTGCAACAAGTATATAAAAAGCCTTCAGTGATGTTTGGAACAGCCCAAGTTTGTTTGAAGCAGGCTGTAAGCTTATCACTGTTGCACAAAACCTCAGAATGCCAGTTAACACTTTTTCCTTCATTCCCATTTTATAAAGAAACATTTTGCATATTGATCAAGATAAAAACAAGGGCCACTCGACTCTGTTTCTTCGTGCAGAAGTTCAGTCTCAATGCTGATCCAACTATGTACTCGAGTTTTTACTTCAAAACGGCTAAGAGCCATTTTGGTAACTGGAAAACATTCTTCCTGAAGTGTGTGTATTAACAGCTAAATGAAGGGAAAGAGACGCTTCTTAAGGATGTAGAGGACGGTGGCGAAGAAGAGGGCGAGAGCCAGGAAGATGAGCAGCTTGTCTGTCAGCTCACGCCGGTTGTACTTCAGGATCAGTTTCCTCCCGAAGTGGATGGTTCCTGTCATGCTTTTAAACTCCTCGTTGGTTTCCAGCACTGTCCTGGAGGAGGTGGCTGTGTGAGGAGGAGGAGGAGGAGGAGGAAGAGGTATTAAATACTGAAGAAGATTGTTGGCTACACTAAGTTTTTCACATTTAAAATCATTGTTGTAAACTGGATATACTGTATGTAAACAAAATATAAATGACCAAATTTAACAAAGACATGTTCAAAGTATAGTTGTTTTTTTTACCCAGAGTGCCGATGGTGTCCTCGCTCTGCTTCACCTGTTCAGACATCATCCTGCTGATCGACATCAAACTCTCTGTGATGTTGCTGCTGGTTTCCACAAGGCATTCTTTTGTCACCTTCCTGAAACAAAAACACAGAGCAGACCACTGCTGGTGACTGGTTGCTGTCACTAATATGTTGTGTATAAAGTGTATTGTGTGTAGCTAGTTAAAGTCACAGAAATGTGTGTTTCTCAAAACATGTGTCTCTTGAAAGAGCATCCTGTTTCTACCAGCAGAGATTATTTAAGTATCATTATATAAACATTTGAGTGGTAAACATAATGACCCATCACAAATGACTGGAAACAAATCACTGTCAAAAGCCCCATTTGAACAGGATTATTATATCAGGGAAAATAGATGGATAATCAAATCTGTCCCCTCCTCCTTAATGACAGCTGCTGCAACCGGACTGCATTTTAATCATTGGCAAATAACAGGAGATTATTATGTTACAAACAACAACATGCTTCTGGACAACCTTTATTACTGGGCTATGTATTATTTTGAATGTTCAAATTATGAATAGTAATAGTTGAGCTGATAATTCAATGAATGTAATACAGTTGCAACCTACTTAAATGTCTGTACATTTCAATTTCATCAAGTAGTGTCACTTTTACAGGAAGAAAAAAAAAACGTTTCTAGACCAGTGTGTCGTCACAGTCTGTTTCAAATCGTAGAGACACACTTTTAAATTTGCAAAAAGTCTCTCCAGACTGGATTCATATTACGAGAAGACCAGAGTTTGCCAGAAAAGTAGTAAGTTAACAGAGGTCTAACTACAATTGGGATGGGGGATGGTGATTTAGCTTGACCTGATTAATACACGTATTAATCAATCAATCAATCAATAGGATACGGCTGTAGTAGGCCTAGGGCCTTTTAGTCGCTCATAAATAAGTAGACCACTGTTCTTTACATACTATGGATGCTGGCAACAGTCACATAGTCCAAAGGGAAGGTGATGTTTGACCAGTAATAGTAGAGGCGGGACTTGAGACAGTTAACAGTCTTGGATGTGACAACGCTTTCTGGCAGATCATTCCACAAGTCAACCACACGCAGGCTGAAAAGGTTGTGGCAGATAGTCAGTCTTGAGTACTGTTTCTTCAACTTGAGGCAGTGTCCACGAGTCCTGGTGTTATAATCCCGTTGTAGTGGGCATGATGTTTTGTAGATGTTGTGGAGATATTTGAAAACTACGATCATATCTCCCCTCGCCCTTCTATAATACATGCTCGGGATCTTAAGACTTCGCAGTCGTTCTTGATATGGTAGGTCCTTTAGTTCTGGAACCAGCTTCGTTGCCCTTCTCTGTATTTTGTCAATGAGCTCAGCATCCTTTTTGTACATGGGGGACCAGGCAACATTCCCATACTCGAGGAGTGGCCGTGCAAGAGAGATGTATAAACTACGTACTACATCAGAGTCCAAATAAGTGTATGATCTGCGGATTATTGCTAGGATACCATTAGCTTTGTTAGCTGCCCGATGGATATGGTCACTAAATGTCAGGGTATTATCAACATTCACACCAAGGTCCTTTTCATTCTGAGTCTCAGATAGGTTTATATTGTTTGATTTATCACACATATGATACTCATATTTTGGGTTCAGAAGACCTAAGTGCATTACTTTGCTGCATTGAATTTGAGCTGCCAACACTCGGACCATCTTTGCATTTCTCTGAGATCTGACTGGAGTTTTTCTGCATCCTCCTTACCATATGTATGATGGTATAGGGCTGACTCATTGTACAAACCTCTGTCTGGTGCTCTGGTAGTCTCCTCCTTGCAGCAGCTCGTCCTTCTCACTGTGGTCGATGCAGAGTTTACAGGCCAGGTTTGCTTTCCTCCATGCTGTCTGGTTACTGAAATCCAAAGAAATATCTCAGTTTACATCTCATCTGGCCTGTTGTTTCTGAATCTGTTGCTTAATCCCAATATTAGTTTCTTCATCTGGGAGTCCCTTTGGCTTCAGATATCTACTGCACATTCTGCTCAAGGGTCAACAACTACAAGGTGAATTATGTCCTAAAAGCATAATTAATATTATAAATTAGAGGCTACCTTTCTACAAAATTAAAACTAGTACATCCCTTTTAATTACTAACTTCAGGACACAGAGACACAACCTAACCTGTTGCACTTTGTAAAGTTGAGCTGAAACTATTAGTTTGGTAATCGAATATCAGCCCACAGAAAAATAATCGCCAATTCATTTTGATAATTGCATCAAAGTAACTTTTTGTTCAAGAAATGGCAACAAAAAATATGTTTTGTGATATTGTGGTTATGAACCTGAATATCTTTTGGTTTTGGATTTAGAATTCAAACACATAATCCTTCACAATCTTTTGATATTTACAACAAAATCCACTCGTCTAGAATAATCTGCAAATTAATCTTTAAGACAATAAATGCATTCTAATGATTGATACTGAATGCTGGCTTTTGATTTTGATTGATTGATTTGTTCACACCTCAGCATTTGTCTCCGCTGGCTCTCTGTCTCTGACAGGATGGCCAGTCTGTCCGTCTCTCTGTCCTGCTCTCTGGCCATCTGCTCCAGATCCTGACAACAACACAGCACAGTCATACGATAGATTGAAAAATAACAAGTGAGTGAGTAGGGGGAGGGATATATATGTGTGGTACATGCTATACTAAGAGTTGGTTATGATTATTTATGACATACTACATGATGAATAGTTTTGAATGCATTGTAACATACTGTACTATGATCTTTTTCTGACACCTGATGTGAGGCCTGACCTGTATTCTGAGTCTCAGTTTGTTGAACTTCTCTTTGACCTGAGAGTTGAACTCCATGAGAGTTGACTGAGGTCCAGGGCAATCCCTGATGTCCTGCAGGACACACAACACACAACACACAACACAACACACAACACACAACAACACACACACACACACACACACACACACACATGTGTATTCATGATTATACTAAGTGTATAAAGATATTTCTTAGCTCAACTACACAGTAACAGAACACGAACGACTGATAACTTTATTCAGGTAAATAAACCTCGACTTGAATCAGTTGAAGGAAACATATTTAATAAAACTCTCTCTCACTCTTTCTTTCTGTCTATTTTAACCTTCGTCATCGTGTTATCCGTGAGCTTTATATATACAGTCTATGGTTAGCTAACGTGAGCTTCACTGTGTTGTTGTGACGCCTCCATAAAAATCTCTCCAGAACAAAATTGAAAACCAACCTGAGCATAACAATGTTTCATAAAAGTACCATTTTACCTGAACAAGTGCCTTAATTTCCAGGTCATATTTGATAATTTCTTGTCCACAAATTCGGACGTGGACATCTGCAGAAGACGCCATATTTGTTGTTGTACGGCAAGCAGTAGGCTCAAAAGACAAAACGTTCTGCTGAATGCGAAGCGATAAATCTGACGGTCACACACAAACCATTAAAAAACGTATTTTTCTGTCACATAAATGCTATGGTGATGTGGGTGTCTTACGATAAGGTTACTAAAATATATATTATATTAATATATAACAAAATAATTAATCAAATGTTTTGCTCAATAAATATGTATAGGCTACATAATATAATGGACTAAATTCTAAACAATGATTTTATTTTATTTTTAAATGGTGTGAAATTAAAATGTATGAAAACATTTTTGTATGAATCAGTGATTATATTCAGTTGTTTACAACCCCATGTAAACATAGCTCCATAGCTTCTCGTGTTAACTGGACTTAAACGCCCACTGTACATTTTTATTCAATTTCATATTTAATAATCCATTCCTTGCCCAATTAATGTATATATAATATCCTGCTTTATATTTTTTTACTGTACATTTGTATTTCCACATGTATATTCGTTTACTTTTTAATTCTATTTTTTTTTTTCAGAAATATTTTGGATTGCTTATGTCTAGTGTTTTAATTTCTCTTGTGTTCATTGCCTTGTCTTTTCATGCTGCTGCAACGCAAACAAATCCCAATTTGTGATCAATACAGTACTAATCTATCTATCTATATATCTATATAAACATCAACAAATTAAGAAGAAGAGTCAGGATGGGTTGCTAATGGTTTTATTATTTTGATATTAAAATCAATGAACATAATCAGACTATTGTGGTTACAAGCAGAGCTGTGGTATCAACTCCTGGCTGATACAACAGAGAAAGAATGTTTGAAAAAAATAAGAAAGAGGCACAATAACACAACAGAGATTCAGGGCAGGTGCCGCAGGATGTCAAGCAGCCAGAGACAATTATTGTCCGAAGCTCTGAAACAGAATGAGTTGTTACAGACAGTACAAACCAAATAAAACAAAAACATCTTTTACATTTCCAAGACTGTGCATAAAGCCCACCCACTGTGCCTCCAAGAAAGAAAGACAATGTAAAACAAAGACTTAGATATAACAAAAGTTAAACCCAGCACAACACTTATTACACAACATAAATATATCAACTGTCAAGATATTGTATTTGAACAGGCATATATGTGAACTACAAATATAGACGTCATTGCTAAAGAGAGGATCAAGTTAGTTTCAGCAGGATACACTTTCTGTAAGTTGCTTCTTTATGAAATTATAATCACCAAGAGATCTATTATAGAGCACTTAGCAATGAAGAACAGCCCTCCTACTGAGACTGGGGAGAGGAACACACACACAGGACTAACTACAGAAAGATCCCATGCTGTTGATCTAGTCATATAAGTTACCATACAAGACCAGAAGCATCATAACAATAGCATGTAGCTGTAGAGCTCATGATGACCAATACCTCCCACATCCTCTACATGTTTAGGCTTGTATGGATTTCCCATAAAATCATCTTTCTGTCTGTCTTTATTATCAAAATAGAAAAGAAAGGAAACAGAATATATACTTTAACATTTTCTGCTCATTAAATGTGTCTCGCTCCATGCATTTTGGCAAATCTGGAAGGAGATGTAAATCACTTTAGTGTTGGATAATGACGCGTGTAGATATGGAAAGGGGTTTTGTTTTTTTATTTTCATTTAGGGTGGGTTGTTGTTTTCGCTTTCGAAAAGATCAGTCTGCAGAAGAGGAAATGACTCCCGCCCCCCCCCCCCCAGCATTCATTGCAGGGGAGGTGGAGGGGTCTCTGCCCACCAGCCTTTAGCGGCCCCCCCATCTTATTTCAGAAGCTCCCTGACAAGACAACTGCGAACCAAAGCCCTTCTGAAAAAAATTAAGCACCCAGAAGGGGACAAAACATCTCTGGCGCAGTGGTAAAGTTTTCCCAGAAAACTGATCGAATATTCAAATTTCCCCCTCACAGTTAGAGAGGGGCGACTCCTGACCTGTGGAGCACCTCGGTTCAGAGTCGTGACCAAAGAAGAGCTGAGTCCTTGAGTCTGTTTCCAGGCGCTGACTGACTGCCTCAAACCTTCGATGACAGAACGCTTCATGGGCTTCACAGACCACTGCTCAAAGTCACAATGAAACTGCACCTTGTTACTTTAGCATTAGGACAGAACATAATGTTAAAGTCATATACAATTAAACACAGGACGGCAAATGACTGAAGCCACTATGTGTTATATTTCTATGTAATAATAATGTTTTTACGGGCAAATCTGTCATTTTGTTGTTACTTTCAGCAAATGAATCCCAGACTCTGATTGCAACACAATCATCGTTCTGTTTGTGTGCAACACAGAGACAACAGGACTTTTGTTAAAGTTGATTTGCAAATATAGTCCTTTTTTAGGTATTTATCCATCTATCCTAATATATCTGTTGCTTTATTTAAATATTTGTAAATTCATTTTCAAACTGATTATCTGATATTTCTTCATAATATTTCCTTCTGTTTTGCATACTGATCTATTTATTGAGTCTTTACTGTCTAATTAAGCACTAAATATAGATCGTCCTTAATGTTTGCATATCTTACAAAAGTTGCACATTTTACAAAATCGTATCTATGGTACATGAGATAATATAACTGATATAATGTGTAAATGTAATAAGATACATTTTTTAAATATATGAACAATCTAAAAAATATGTTGGTTTATAGGTATACAGGGAATAATAGAAAAGTCAGTTTCATTGTGACTTTGATTGACACCTGTGAACCTCATGTGACTCCTGGTAAAGCCTGCTTCAGTGGAAAAGCTAATAAGTCTTACAAATGTCTCCTTACATGTTAATTTATAGGACGAAACAAATAAATATCAAATAAATTGTAAGAACACTGGAATAAGGGAAAAAAGGCAATAAGATATAATTTAGGAAAAATCAAATTTCAATCGTGCAACATTTGACAAAGTCAGCGCATAAATATCAAACCAAAATATTAATATAAAAAGAAATAGGTATAAACATTTAAGCAGGACAGCGGCCATATAAAGATACAACATTCATGATCCTTCTGGATCCGGACAACAGGAGTCTCCCTGTGTTCAAAACAAAAGTGTAAGGAAGTAGCACAACAGGAAAAGCTCCACCAGACACGTCTGTCCGTATGATCCTGCTAAGGAAGACTAGTCTACATTCATCCGCAAAGCAGCAGCAGCAAAGTTATACCTCGCTATGTCAGCATACAGCAGTCAGAAACACAAGACTGACAAGAGTCATCGACAGTAGGAATAATATGGCTAAAACAGCTTTTTACATCAGCCATGTTAGCACCCAGCCACTGACAGATTAGCACCACAGTTTACCTCCATGCTCAGTTTGTCGCTTCATTTGCACCCTGCCACTAAGTGCCAACACTGGCTTCAAGGAGGGTCTGGCACTTCATTATAGCAAAGTTAAGAAACGGAAAGGTCTGTTTTATGCTTTTTTTTTGTTTCGTTTTTCTCAAAAAAGATCTCAAGAGGCAGCAACACGGTGCTCAATGTCAAAACCACAGAAGAAGAATGCATTGTAATCGACTAATTAAAGCAGGCCCAAGTCTCCCTCTGCCTTTGACACAGTGGAAACGTACTGTTCTCTAAACGGACACACCAGCGGTGATAGCAGCAGCAGCCAATACACAAAACACAAGAATGTGGCGTAGTGGGCAGAGAAAGTTACAATTGGAACCAGGTTTCCCAAAACATGAATTTAGTTCACATGTATGCTCTTCTTCAGTAATACTAAAGGGAAATCATATTCAGACATGACAAAAAGCTCATTCACTGTTAAAGGCTGATTTCTCATACTAAATATTTTGGGTTGAAATTAGTTTTTAATTTCATTTCTGTACTTCAAGTTTAGGTTATGGGAAACCCAGCCCCTTGTTTCTGTGGGGAAACCCCCTCCAGACTGACAGAAGGTGCAGATGTGTGTTCTCGAAGATTTGATTAAGGCACCTGGTTCAGCAGGCATCATATTCAAAAACCAAGTGCAAGGGGAGTAACACTTTTGGTCTTTTGACTGTCGAAAAAAAAGTGTGAAAAAAAAACAGGGTATGTGTTAATAGTCTACTGTTATCGAATCATTGATACACTTAACGAAAAACATAACGCTCTTTGTGCTCATTAAATAGCAGCAACTATGACAAAATGTGACTTCGAGTGCAGTGAAGGATCTTCTAGAAGTGCGTTGCAGGGAGTCGGCATGCAGAAACATTATTCCCGCTCGGTTTTTTTTGTCACATTTTTGTATGTTTCCAATTTACACAGAGAAAAACATGGAGGGCATTATGCATACAACCTCTCAAGACGAGGTGTTTTTACAAGCAGCCCACATGGGTCAAAACAAGACAAGAAACATCTGAAAACAGAATCCAAACTCTGAGATCTGACACCACAGCCAGCAAGAGGTGAGGTCCATTTGTAAAATATTGTTCACAAACCCAATTTAGTGAGACAAGGATATTTGGTAACGCTCATCTTTTAGATCCGTAATTTTCTAAAAAAGTGCTTAGTTGAGTTGAAGTTGAGGGGCCAAAGAACCAAGCTGAAAGATGCTAAAAATACTCAGTAGAGGGGAACATCTATTCATTAAACACCAAGTCATTATATACCTTTTTATTACATACGGATACATAAGTACAGCTTAAAACAAGAAAATAGTGCCAAATTTACTATCAACTTGAATAAGTACCTGTATTTTAATAACAGGAGGAAATCCTACGTACTATTTAAATCAACAAAATAACGGCCTATAATACACCCAAATAAATGCATTTATTTTGCAGTCCTGGGGGAAATCTTGTACCTCTCAGATGATATAAAGATCCTCTGTGACTTTAGGCTGTGGTATCAAATCAATGAGAATGATTTTTACAAAAGAAACAATGGTTTGCCTAACAATAGCAATCATACAGCTCAATAAAATAGAAATCACCAATTTGTTGTCGTTCAGAGTGAAAATGTTCCTCTGTTTAGTCCAATAGGATAGAATCAATGAAAAATATTGGGGGGGGTGGGAGTCTGTTATGTTTTTGAGTGAATATAAATACAGATGCTATTTAAATTCTTGGAGGATTACCTGGATAATGAAAAGTAATCAGCACCATGTGAAATCAAATCCTTTGTGAGAGGAAAATGTCGTAGGTCGTGTATGTTTTAATTCCAATGTGGATAAATCGGATAAACTGTGAATATTGTGACTGTTGGCCTTTTTTTCAGTTTGTGTAGAGGATTGCACTATATTGATTGACATTGATAATTCATAACACATACACACACATATTTTTGTACAGAGTAAAGAATGGCGACAATAATTGGAATACATAAATATATTTTCTTTTGATTTTATGTCATCACATACGTCAGATAGAAGAACAATATTACCCTGATTTGCTGAAGAGCTTTACGGTAAGCTTTTATTGGACAAAAGTAGCACAAAGATACACCATCAGCATAATAGTTGACTGTATAGGTTTTATGTCACCAGAAATAAAAAAAGAATAAGGAATAGTTACTGGTGTGGATTTTCACTAGTTTTCTTGACTTTTTAAAATGCCACAGAGTCTCCTTGTTCGAATGTAAAGTTGCACAGCTTGCACCTATCATGTTAAATGTAAAAACCTGTGAGAACTCTTTCTTAGATCAGCCTCATGAGCGACTACAAAACTAGCCAACCAGCGGCAATGTATCCACTGTTGACCGCTGGCCAGACCTGGTCAAAATTGTTGCTGAAAGAAATTGCTTCAAATATTGTACCAAAAGATTCGACTGAGCACAATTAGTTCAAATTTTAATTCAACATTTGTAGCAATTTCTCCGAGATATTGCACCACGTCTGATACTTCAGTCAAGGTTTGTTTTGAGCCATTTATGCTGAACAGTTTTGTTATTGTTGTTGTTGTTGTTGTTGTTGTTGACTGTATATTGGCGGAACAATGTCATAAGCCTCGGGCTCACCCTTTGGCAACTGACTAGTTCGCCAATTTATATTATTTGTTTGTGTGTAAAAGTTCAAAAAGGCAATAAGTGTCCGGATTGAGTCTCCATTTGTAACTGGCTTGCCATACAGTACAGTGATATAGTAACTTCCCCTAAGGCGGCCCGGAACAACACCTTTCAAACGGCTCTTCCTGGCCGCCCCAGGCTAAACCCTCCTCCTCATTAAGTCACAAGTAGCAATCAGTTTACAAATGATAACAATATAGCTCTCTGGAGAAATGTGTCTACACTGTACATCACCCTGAAGAGGAAGCCAAAGCAGAATCAGTTTTTCCATAGGAAACCTCTACTGAAGGCAAATGAATCCTGACGCCAAGGGGGTCAGCGTCAGGATCAAAGTAGGGGCCCTGGAATCAAAACCCTCTTTTTTTTTTAAGACCACAAACCCGCTATCCACGCGGTTCCTGACCAGGAAATAGATCTAGCTTTCCAAAACCAAGCAATGATACAGGTTTATTCAACACTCGTAACATTACGTGGCTCCAGAAACATGTAGACCTAACCCTCGTCAGGCCGCACACCTATTCCCTGCCAGTTTATAGACCTAGCCAAGTCAGGAAATAGACCTATCCTAGCAAGTAGTTATCAAGTACACTTGCAGCATTCACACCAGGCCTTTTAGCAGCAAATGGAAGAAAAAAATGCTTTTTCTTTAGTTTGTTTGATTTTTTCTTTCTTTTTTGGACAAAGTGCTTTTTGTTTTCAAACATATAAGATAGAGTAATCTATACATATATCTAACATTTAGAAGAAACATATCAACTTATAGTCTATGTACAAAAATGAATCACTACTAAGAAAATAGCTATGGACGGTAAGTCATTAGGCTACAACTAAAACTAAGAAGTCAAATATGAGTAGATACTCATCATTCTAGTTTCATTAAAAAAAGCACCATTTCTCCCTTTTTAGACGGAACAGAAATCAGTAAAAATATATATATATATATGTAGCACTAGCTGTTATTCGATCACATGATACAGAAAGACAAAAGCTCTGCATATCCATCTTTTTTTGAAGTACTTTCACTTCCAACTAACCTGAATGTATCCTTGTGGATGTTTTGTTTGTATTTGCCCGCTAACAAAATGACTAACTGATTTTTAATATTCCTGAGAATGGCGGCATTTCCTCTGAGGAAGCTGCAGTGAGGCAAGCATTCAGGCATCATGCATTTCTAGAGGTTGGACATGCTGAACACTTTGAGGCCAGGATATTGTAACTCTCGGTTTTGCCTTAAAAAAAAGTTATTCTTCGCTGCTGTGAACGGTCAGGAAGGACTAAGGAAGATATAATTCAGTATTGCAACCTCAAAGGCCTCCAATCCCAGGAAATGTAAAATTCAACCAGTTTCATGGTGAAAGAGTGAAAACTTGCGAACATCTGAAGGACATTGCACAGTACTGAACCAAGATTAATCAGACTCAAATGGCTTTGGCTTTCTTACAGAAACTTTCCTCACACTTCCCTGCTGTTGTCCTCAAAGCTCCTTCTGGACCATGTCTTCGCTGCACTGTGATTAGAATAATCCTCTGTATTTCCCTCAGCCAGCAAAGGAGACCCATTGGTTAAATGTTGTTTTAAATATCAAACTTTGAGATCGACTGGGTGCTCTTAAAAACCTCTTTATCTCCACATCTCCTTTCCACTGAACAAATACTTCCAAACAGGGAAGCTAACAGGCAGCTAAAGTACAAAAATATAACAAAAACTTTTTTTGGTTTTTGTGTTTTTTTTTCCTCCAACTTTCTCAATGCAAGGATAGGCTTTTTTAGAAATGTGTCATGCTTAAAAATTAATAAATTGTCATGAAAAGTGGCATTCCACCATTGATAGATATAGCATTAAGGTTTCTATTTACAGTACTTTATAGCAAAATTAATATTTTGTTGAAGAAATAAACCTCGACTACATACAGAAATCAAACAAGTGACAACAGGAACAAAACATTTTGGTTATTCTTGGTGACAATTTGTCAAACAAAAATGTAACATAGCTTATCTACTAGCGCTCTTGGTTTATGTCCTAAAATAGCACCTATAAAACAATTAGCACGTGGAGGGAGGAATCAGTTCAGGAATGACGTGCTTGCAAAGCAACACATCTACTGGAGAAGCCCATAGATGGGTTACATTTTCAGATTTAAAGAAATGATTAAATGCTCCTTTTCTGTACAGAATTGGACCCAAGCTAATTTCACAGTTCTATGAAGTTCCCTGACCCTCCCACATTTCTTACATTCAATACGGCGTCAGGTAAGCTGTGCAAAACCTTACTTTAACTGGCTGGTCGCCATTTCGTTGCATGTGTCTTTGGTACAAAAAACAATCAAAATATAGTGTGCAAATATTTTTTTTGTGACTCTAAACAAATAATATGTTAACCCCTCCCCCCGCCCACATCCCTAAAGACAGAGTACCAAAAAACAAAAGTAACCATTGCAGAGCTCTCTTATATACACACACAGACTCTGTGGCATGACGCAACGAGAGCTTCCTATTGTTTTATGTACATTCAGGAAATCTTTAGACAACTGAAAAACTCTGCAGTTGTCCCCCTCCTCGCATTCATTAACAATCTCCCTCAGTGTTAAGTAGTCCCCTCGTTGGCTGGACCTCAGGGAGTTCTGACCAATCATCTCTTCTCGTTCAGTCCCGCTCACACACACTCACTCAGACTACAGAAACACACACATACACAAGGCACAATGAATAGAACTCTGATCAAACACTAGTATGAACACACCAAACTGTTAGCCTGGTCATCTCTACGGTACAAAAAGGGGAGCCTGTGCCTTTTTTCAGTGGGAGACGCTTTTATGTACAGTTTCCTAGAGGAGATGGATTATTTCACCCTCACCATCATCATCATCCTCACAGTCTGCTCCCATTCTGGCAAAATGCCCGTTTTACCCAGTCCAGTTATAACCAGCACAAGGCCAAAAAGCACCAAACTACATCAACTTCCTCTGAATATGGTCAACTACCTCCTGTTGTTTAAGTTATCGTAGTCAAAATAAGCCATGAAGCCTCTCATTTTAAATTCTTTAGGCTTCAGCTGGTTTTTTTCGAGCTTTATTTTGCTTAAAGTTAACTCCTACATTTTAACAACAGCAGGCCTGATTGGCAAACAGGGGATGGCATGAACGTATTTAGGCCTTCAATACAAAATATTTCCTGCCACCCCGAAAACGCCTCGGAGCACACAAACTATTCTCTCTGCAGCTTTGTTGGCAACCAAAGCCGTTTTTATCGAAGTGCCATAATGAATGGGTCAATTTGATCTTAATTTCATTCTGGAGTTCATATTTGTTGCCATGTAAGGTGACCCTCTTGGAGGAAATGATAACTGGAACTTTTTCAAACCTTTGATGGTGTCTGACTTGAAACTATTCTTCCTCTTGTTATACAACCTCAAACGAAGTATTCCAGTGGTTACACTCGTGTGACTGTCTCAGCCCTGAAAGCAGACCTCCAATAAAACGGACCCTACACAACAATATGCACATCGCATCTAATAATCCCCAGTGGATTCCGCACGTGCCATTAGATATACACCTGACCATCACTTGCTTTTAGAGGCGCTTATCCCAACAGACACTCACAATGGGTTGGGGGACAGTGACGCACTGACTCGCAGTGTGCAGAGACATTAAGCTAGGGTGTATGCCAAACACACATACATACACACAGGGAGTGGTATGTGTGTTTGTGTGACTAACAATGTGTATGTACTTTGGGCTGGAGGGGCATGCAGAGGGGGGGCATAGTTACAATGGGACAGCACGGTGGTAATATTTAGCACACGTCTCTCAGTGGACTGCAGTGTGTTTAGATTTTGGAGGTTGGGACTCGCAGGCCGACCAGCCCTCCGGTGGGGTCGCCGCGTCCGGTGGTCTCCAAGATCTTGTTGACGAAGTCTGAAGTCTGCCCAGCAACAGGTGATGCCACTGCACACACAGAGACACAGGAAGACACATTCAGAGATGTTAGAGATGTTTTTTTTTTTTTATCCAGACAGGGCACAATATTATTGTAAAAAGCATTCATTTAAATTAAGTTAAATCATTCATTTTAATCTCACCGAGTGTCTCTTTGATGAGATGCTCCAGAGTGTCGGCCATGTTGGTCGGACGCGGAGTAGAGTCCTCCACTCGGGCAACTATCTCCTCCTTGATGGCATTGATCACAAACAGGAGCCGGTCTACAGGAGGACATGTGGTCGAGCACTTTAGCATTTAGAAGTTGTTGATATTTAGTCATTTTTAACGATCAGAAGGTCGATTTGGAATGTCAAAAATCGTAAAAATAAGTGCAGGTAGATATACAGAATAAGAAAGCATGAAAAAATGGATGCAGATGTTGATGAAATTGGTGTAAAAACTGTGTAAGCCGTATACCGTATTCTGTGCCGAGTCCCCAGAGCTTCACTTTGTTAGCCTCATACTGAGCCTTCTTCTTCAGACGACAAGCTCTGCAACACACAACAGATGTGTCGCGTCAGCATCTTGACCACCTTTTAATAATTCATGAACTGCGGGTCAGCACGATGTGTCTGTACATGAATGCATGACTTACCTGGATGCCAGCTTGTTCTTCTCCTTGCGTGACCGAGGTCGTGCGGTCAGCGGCAGCTCGCTCACGGGGGTCAGGTCGCTGATCACCTTGTTCAGTTTGCGGAGCTCGGTGCCGATCTGCAGCAGCTTCCGTGGATTGGGAGTCAGGTCTTCCACGTCCGTGCGGCGAGACTTCTTCAGCATGTACTTTCCTTTATGATATACAATGAAAAGAAGGATTATCAGATGATTTACATCATATGTCGTTTAAGTTAGAAATTAGACATGCTCCTTTTATCTGTTCAATATTTCAAGTAAGATCACTTTGACTGCTATATCACTGCAGCATGCTGTGGAAAATATAAACTCCCCTACAGTCTCTACAAGAGGCAAATATGATATATGTTTAGTCCGTGATCAAAGCAGTGATATATATTGTTTTATCTAATAAGCTCTTTTTTTGGTGCAGGGCTTCTCTCCCACCGTGGTTAATATACAGTATATATGTACCGTACGTGTGTGTGTGTGTGTGTGTGTGTGTGTGTGTGTGTGTGTGTGTGTGTGTGTGTGTGTGTGTGTGTGTTTACCATGGAGAGGCCCGTTCTTCTGGTACAGGTTGCTAGGCAGCGTGTGTCTGTCCCACTCAGACGGCTTGAGCATGCGTTCGTGTTTGGAGGGGGTGAGCTGCTCGCTGTACTCCCAGAAGTAGCGACGCTTGCCTCTCTTCCGGGTGGTGACTCCCGTCGTCAGACCTTTAATGTCGTCCATTAGCTCCATTTCACAACCTGGAGAAAACAAGACATCAGAGCCGGGGGGGGGGGGGGACAGACAGAGAAAGAAAAGTCATGAGGAAGAAACACAGAAAGGTAACAATGACAGTTTGTTGACAATGACAGTTTGTTGGTAACACCGAAAGCATGAAGGTTGCTACCTGGCTCGGAGAAGGCGTCACTCATGTCTTCGTCCTTGTCAGCTTCGTAGTCTTCATCCTCCTCTTCATCGTCGTCCTCCTCCTCCATCTCAGACAGCTCGTGCTCGCTGCCGAAACCCTCATCGTGGTCTTCGTCATCCATCTCAAGCCCATCGCCTTCCTCCTCCTCCGCCTCTTCCTCGTCTTCCTCCTCCTCTTCTTCGTCCTCTTCCAGCACGGACTGGCTTCTGCTGGCCAGTCTGCAGCGGGTGAGGAACAGAGAGTAGTTGTGCTCTTCCTCCTTGCTCTTCTCAGTGGCCTCTTTATCCAGAGCACCCCCACTAGCTCCTGCCTCCACCTCTCCGCTGACCTGCTCAGAGGTGCTGCCCTCCATGGCCGGACTGGCCTCGACCAGGGGGGGGGACGCTGGCAGACCAATCTACAGGAACCTCCTTCTTCCCTCCCCCCTCTGCGGCCCTCTCATAGATCATCTGGCAGCCAAAGCCGCTGTCTGCAGCAGCAGGAACTACCACCAAGATGGCGCTCGCTGAGGGGCCGGCCATCCCGTCATGGGACTGGGGGAGCGGTGGAGGTGGGTTTGACCTCTCAAAGGCCGTCTGGGAGGGCATGTCGGGCTGAGTTTTAAGCCCGGCACTTACACGGACTTTAGCCTTCCGCACAAAGTCCATCGGGGCTGCCATCTTGGTTCCTCTGCCGTAAGGCTTGGTATGCGCATGGCCGTAGTCCTGGGTGAGGCTGAGGAGGGTCTGGGTCTTGGCCATGGTCTCGGTGCTGGAGGGGACGGGTCTGGTGGCTTTTTGGGAGGTTTCAGGAAAGTCTGGGAGAAAGCTGCGGGAAAGACGGGAAGAGGAGCTGGGGGAGGGCCGTGCTGAGCCGGGGCCAAATCCCTGGCCAGGGATCAGGGGTCTCCTACTGTGACCGGGAAGTGGAGGGCCACTCATATCAGCAGGGGGGTAGAGCGCCTCACACACAGGTTGCGAATCCTCGCTGTTGAGCTGAGCCAGGGTCGGGGTTTGACCAATCACATCCTCATCCTGGTAGGGACTAGAAAAGTCATCCAATCCGAGGAAATCCACCTCTTTGTTGCCCCAGATCTCACAGCTGGCCAGCCGTGTGTATCTGCCGAGCACAGAGCAACACAGTTCAGACAACAGGAAAGCTATCATTGTCTTGTCATTGTAAATTACCTTTAAAAAAATGAAACTATAAACCTTTTTTGGTCATCTTGGACTCTGGAAAACAATGTTTTTTTCAGTGATCGATGAATGGACAAAGTATTTGAGAGATCTATAAGCAATGGAAATGATTGTTTGTTGCAGCCCTAGATCTCAACATACCTTCTGCACTAATTCAAAATTGCAATGGCATGGATTTAGCATGAGAGCAAAGTATATTGCAGGTCTGATTGATGCACATGTGCCTCAATGAAAACCAGAGCAAATTTGCATCTGTTTAGGATTTTGACCTTTTAGAATAAGTGTTTAAAACCTGAAGGCAGTCAAAACATTAAAGTGATCAAAAGAGAGCTCAGAGGAAGCACAACATCTTTCAGTGACAGTTTTGACACTCATAGACACTGCCTACATTTTTTTCACCAGATTGTTGGGTAAAACAACAGTAAGGAGCGAAGGTACATTATACTTCACAGAATAAGACTTACCCATTAACACAGTATGCATTTGAGCGACATAGCAGCAGCGTGGAGCTAATCTTGACAGTTGTAAAGAAATGACTCACTCAATCACCAAAAGGAAACGGCACTTTCCTCAACTTTCAACCCTCTTACCCTGCAGCAGCCAGTTGCGCTATTCCACCTCAATATTATCCACCTCTAGACTCCAAAAGTGGTCGTCTAACCTCAGCTGACACTGTGCATCAGAGGAGAGAGTGCACAAACTATTTTGAAAGCGGAGCATCAGGATATCTGCAGGACAGACGGAGCATCACCTGAGATCTCAGGAGACTGCGGCAGCCAGCTGCTTGGTTTGTTTACTGACATCTTAAACCACTCCCTGCCATCCAGCAACACTCTAGCTGCCTCAAACCACCCTGATCTGCCTCAATGATGACTGGTCTGGAATGGTGAACTGCAATACTTTAAAAACGTTTAGGCACCTGTCCTTTCGCACAGATCGACTCTGCAACCTCAACCATACAACCTTTTAAATTTAACTCATCGACAATAGGTTGATTATTAGCTTTAAAAGAAATCTACAACAATTCTAATAATGAATTAATCACGTTATCAAGCAACTAAAATTACCGTCCCACAGCCTTCAGCAACCAGTCAAGATGCAGTTTACATCCATGTCTGTCCAAAATGTCATCACTGACATCATTTAATCCTATTAAACAATTGTGTAAAATGTTCACAATTAGCATATGAATTCAGTCAGGCCAAAAACATGTGTGTTTTGTGACCTTTGACCATTCTTATCTTTGAGTTTTTAAACAATAATAAAGCGCTATAGATAGTAATGTCAGGCTTTGGATGAACAGACAAAAGTTGTGTGGTTAATACATCGCTGGTTTGGGGAATTTCCAGTAACTTGCCGCCCATTAAAGCTTGAGTGCGGGACCTTTGTATCCCCCCTCTGGCGGTGCGAGAAGCAAATATTCTGGAAGTCATGTTCTAGATTTAAAAAAAAAAAACTAAAACAATTTGGGATCCAATGGAAGGATTTAAGAATAAAAGGGGGGCGGGGGGGGATGCAGAGAGAGGTTCACCAGTGATGGGAAGTCTCCACAGACGCAAAACACCACAACGCTGCTATTGTTCAAAATACAGAGTTTTCTCAACCAGGCTCAAGCAGCGTTAGGTGACCTCATTTGGCGAGGGTTTGCGTGTAATGGCCAACTTGTGGCCCCACGCAAAGTTATGTGATGAGGCCCTCTGTGACGCGAGCGTCGACGGGGGGGGGGGGCTCTAGTGGAGCACGCGCCGGAGCCTCGCAGCGGCAAAAACTGTGGCTCGCTTACAGTAATTGCGACGCATAAGCGCATAGAGGTGCGCCGCATTTGCGCTTCGGGTGAGGCACCATCCGCAAGATTAGGCCCCCTCCGCGAGGTGAGACCCCTGCGTGTAGGGAGGGGCGGCCCTGCAAGTTCCTCACTCCAGCTTTAAAAACAGACAAGTCTTGTGGACCCTTAACCCAACCTCCTGTTTCTGATCAATACCATGCTATTAAAAGGCACAAAATGTAGAATCCAAAATTGTTGGCAATCCACTTTTAAAATGTGTGAGATGTGAAAAACAGTATGACATTTAAGTTTCAGTGAATTCATTTGTATAATTACGTCATATTTACTTGCTGCTGCTTTTCACTCGATATATAAGCCACAGCATATGAATAAATAATCCATTACCTGGTGAGGTCCTCCCAGTAGGAGTCCCACTGTTCGAACGCTGAGCTGCTGTGGACCGTCTCGCTCTCGCTCAGACCCATGAGCTGGTCCACGCAGCCCTCCACATCCTTCCCCCCATCGCCCCCCACTCCGGAGCTGTCGCTGGAGGGGCTCTGTCGGTGGGTGACGTCTCTGTCCTGCTGCAGAGAGGAAAACATGGAGGGAGTCAGCAGCTGGTGGCTCAGAAGACGGTTTATATCTAAATTATATTTAAAAGAGGTGTTTGCAATAACTGACAACAAAGTAACAGAATATAGAACAGAAAATAAGACGGTTTACATTTGAACGGCATCAAAGAAAAAAGATATATATAAAATATTGGGGGAATTTGACAATGTACGAAGGTTATAAAAGACGTGTCCATGTCAAACCATTGATTTTGCTGATAATATTTTAATATTGTGCAAGACCTTTTTTGTCTAGAGGGCATCTAGGGTTGGAAATATGACAAGCAACAGCATAGTATTAGAAATGATAGGATTGATTTTAGGATTATTACATTTGGAATTAATGTTGCACCAATGAGACACTATTTTGAAAGGATTTGTAATTCAGTGTGAGTTAAAAAACCTTTTGTTTAGTTTATTGTAGTAATATACAGTTCTCAGCCGATCTTCCAGGAACTAACTGTACCACACAGTACAGCGAGATTGCCCTTGTCATTTTATATAAAGAAACTCTGGTGAAGTGTTAATAATAATAATAATAATGGGTTCCATTTATAAAGCACTTCATATTCGAATTCAAATCCCGAAGTGCTACAGGCAGTGAGTGTTAGTTTTCTACATGGCGAGAAAGACAATTTGGCAGAGATAATTGCACTTTTGACTTTATATCGCTGTCTTCTTGTCATCATGGAGCTCAGATGTGTCAATATGTCTCATGTGTTTTCAGTCAGAAGGGTTTAACCATTATATTATGTAAATCTTTCTTTCTTTTCCATATCTTAACATATCTAAACTAACAGGAGAAGATCCTTTTAAAAATCTGTCATCACAGTAACGTCTTATGTTCTATGGTGTAAGAAATGGACTGAGTGCAGCGGTGAATCACTTTCGTTTGACTACAGCTGATGGTAAATTAAGGCAGACACCTGCAGCTGACAGGGTGAGGGGGACGAGGGCTGTTTCTCAATGTCGAGGAGGCTTGCTTGGTAACACATGTATGCTGGGCATTTAAACAGTCCTTCGGCGCCACTCGATGATGTAGTATGCTTGAAATAGTGGCTTTGGAGCAGCTTTACTCGACATTGAGAAACACCCAGGGTGAGGGTGACAGGGGAGCCGTCTCCCATCAGCCACCTGTGAGCCCGGCAAATGTCACACGGCTGATAAACAATTAGGCATGGGCCTCTCCGTTTTAAATGCCACAAGCGTTTTTTTACATTTTATTTAAATTCACACTGTTTTCCCCACTAGCATGACTATGACAGCGAGGGAATGTATTTTAATATTATTGTTAATATTGATATTAGTGAAGAAGACCTGTTTTTAATTCTCAAAAAATGTCCAGCACTTCACTAACATATTAAAAGGACATATAAATGAACCCTTCATTTACTTCTACTCTCAAAATGGTTAAAGTGCATGTTTTCTCCGGTGATTACCAGGCACAGCGGACATTTTGTACGTATTTAAATGTTGCAAAATGCTTATTTATAATGAACAAAAAACATCACAGCATGACTTACTCTTCTTTGAATTCTCTCTGGTGTTTTTGTGGAGCTTGTTGTGCAACATGTAACTTGATCGTGTTTTTTTTATACGGGTGGGGTTACTTGTGCCGAGCTGTGAGTAACTGTGACCACTCGAGCAACGCTGACAACGGTGCGAGTGTTTTTCCACTGAACTGCATAGCAAGGTATAAGAAGCTGTTAATGAGGTGTAGGAGGTGTGCTGAATCTTGAAAACCACATTAGGAGTCTGCAGCTCTTCATCCAACTGTGGGAGTTTCTGCTTTTACTACTCCTCCCTGCAGTATTTAAAACGGATCATTACTCACTAAATAAACCAGAAGATGTGCTAATCTTGGTGTGCAGACCTGTTTATATTCAACAATAGCAACTCAAACAAAGCTTCCCTAACTTTGTAGTATACTTACCACATTTTCTACTGGTGTTTCACAGTAAAAGGCAGGAACGTAGACGTTAATCTTAACCTCAGACTACAGAGATTCCAGTTAGAATTACCGATAAGGTGTCTGGTATCTCCTCTATATTTCTTACATTGCTGCATTTTAGTCGCTTCTTTAAGCCCGCGTCACACTGTCCCGAAATTGACACCAGATGGACACACGATAAAGGAAATGTTCAAATTCGGCTCTGATCGTAACAACATCGGGCCATTCGTGAGGGCATCTTAAGCCATCGTATGACCGCCGGTGGAGTTTCTCAGGCTCCGGCAGCAACTTCGTGAGCGGTGGCCAAATCTTTGGCATGCTAAAAAATTGCCGAAAGACCTTGCGAAGGTTCATTTTCGTGTTGAATTCGTGTGTCCATTTTGCCCTTCGTAAAGGCCATCGTGAGGGCATCTTGTCAAATCGTGTCATCTTCGTCTTTACTTCGTGTGATCATCGGTGCCATCGGGCATTTTTCGCCTCACGAAGACAATACAAAGGAAACAAGAAGCTGCCCGATTGTCTTAGGAAGGCAACACGACTACGTGAAGCCCTCGCAATGCCGTCGTGTAGCCATCGTATTATAGTACGATGACATCGAGATGGGACCACGGTGTTGGCGAAGACAGCCGAATTTGAGTAGCTCAAACGTGTCCCATGTGTCATGGTAACGTGGACATATAAAAGGCCAGCCTCAGAGCATCTTCCTCAGTCAGTCCTGAGCAACTCTACAGAGCAGAGGCGTGTGTAACTCCCAAAGCTTCAATCACAATTAATCACAATTCAGTTCCTTCAGAATGGCAACATGATGAGCAACTCTTACAGGCCCAGCACCTCCTCTTACAGGTAAAAATGGTCATTTCTTGCTATTTTGATACCTGTATTAAGCAGGTGAAACAGGAGCATGAGGACACGGTGTGCTATGTTTCCTTGCAGATCGCTTATCTGGTTATTTTAATTGCACAACAAAATCATGTAAACATATTATGTAAATACCATCGGGAGGTCATGTGACGCCTTCGTGACCTAGTTTGAACGCATCGTACTCTCAATACAATGTCGTGTAGCCATCGTGTGGCCTTCGTGTGTCCTGCGGGTATAAACTACTATAGAAATTCACATCTTCGTGTTGCCTTCGTGTGTGGTTCGGGTGCCATCGTGTGGCCTTCTGTAGGCATCGTACTTGCTTCGGCTGTTACTTGACTGTTGACCAAGTTCGGGGCCATCTTCGTGCGAAATTCACAATTCCATATTCGTGTGTCCATCTGGTGTCAATTTCGGAACAGTGTGACGCCAGCCTTAAGAAAAGGGTATTGGATTTTGACGGATGATCTTGAAACCTGGATCCTTCATTCAGATGCAACTCAGAGTCAACTCAGCGTGAGCAGCTGTGAGCGATCTAAAAGGAGTCCGCTCAAAGGACGGTAGACCAAGTCTGATGAACGCAGGGCATTTTAGCTAAAGATAAGCTCTAATATTAGTTTCATAATTGTGTGTATGTGTGTGTGTTTGTGTTTGTGTTTGTGTGTGTGCGTGCGTGCGTTTAACCACTCACCACTTCATACATGAAATCTGGGTCAGAGTTGGAGGCGAGCAGGTCGGTGCTGGTGAGGGCCTGGTCAGCAAAAGAGTAGTTCTGAAATGCGTCAGCAAAGGGAGGCTCCATCCCAATGATGCTGGGCTGCAACGCAACATAAATAAATAAACACTAAAGTAAATAATGAAAGTAATCATCACCAAAACCAATTTCTAATATACTTGGTTCTTCCTTTTTTATTTTCCCATCTGTTGCTCCTTATTTGATTTCAGTATTGTATTTATCTTTTCTTAGATAACTTTTATTTGTTGCACTCTAATAACCGAGTATCATTAATCATTTATGAATTTGTTCACGAGGAAACCTGTTTGCTAGTGACAGTACAGTTTCCCTCTTTGCTGTTTGGTCCCTCTTACCTGAGGCATTGCCAGGCAAAGCCAAGAGCTTTAGCTGGGGGGATCTCTGGGGCCTTCTGTCCAGTCCCAGTGGTCTGAGGTTGTTGGATTAGCACAGTAAATTACTGCTAAAGGACAAGATGTTGTGAATGCAGCCTGCAAGGCTGCGGGAAAGAGGAAAAGGGGGGATGTCAGTATTTGGGCCTGGTCTGGTCTGTTTTCTTGTGATCTGCTGTTCTCTGTATGCTTGAGGTCTGTGGTAAAAACAGAGAGTAGACAGAGCAGAGGTATAAGAATCAACAAATAAATAAGTCAACAGTAACATGCAGGTACATTTCCAACACAGCTGAAGAGTTTATTTGTTTCCCACCAAACTGCAATAGGCCTACAGACTTTAAATGGCTAAACTGGATTTGATGGAGATTATTTATCCCACCCCCAGTATCTATGGCAGGCTATAAAGCAGGCCAGATTATGGCCTTTGTTGCGTCTCAGAAATTGACATGCATAGAAAAGTTTGGTTGATTTTTTAACCAGAAGACATAAACAATATATTATGATCCACTAAAGTTAGGCACAATATGAGACTAAATTCCCTGTTTTCATCACCATCTTGACTTAAAGAGACCTGGAAGGGACAGTTGAGCGAGATTCAACTCTTATTTGTTTATGTGCATTTTCTTGTATACAAAGTCATTTTTAGGGATAATCATTTTTGCCTCTCTGAATTATATGGTGAGAACTACTTCAACCAGTCAAGTAAATGTAAATGGTAGCAACAACTCAGTCAGCCAGTTTCTTTTATTTGTGGTTTGCAAAAATGTACTACACGTATAGAACTTCTTCTATTAAGTTGATTTTTTTGTGGCTGATTTAACAACCCAAGGCATTGCAAATAAGACATTTAAAAAAAAGAGTAGAAACATCTCAAAATAGAAATAAACCGGCATTAGAGAGTAGAAAATATACAGTAGATTGTGAAGATAAAAACATCTATAAACTAACTGACAAATAAAACACTATTGAAGGGCCAATGTTCATGGAAATGCAGCTGGGATAGCAAATAGGTGCTGGTATGGTTGCAAAAATAATAGGTATAATAGGTAGCAGGCTAACAATATAAACCATTTTCAATAAACACTTAATTGCCATTATTTATTAACACTGTCTTTCCATTCACTGCCAGCTATGCAGAACTTCTCCCTCTCTGCTGTCTCACCATGCAGCTGCATAAACAAGGGCATAAACAGGCAATAACACAACAGCGAGGGGTACATCTCACCCTCTCTTAAATGAAAATGAAGGGTTTCACTATCTCACAGTTCAACAAAGCTAATTCATCACCGCCCCGATGGACTGCAGATGTTAACTAGTCACTTTTGCAGAGTGAGCACAAGTGAAACTACGTAGAATTCCCCTTTAGGTTTTTGAAAAGTACGCTCTTCTTCATATTAAAGTCTACTAAGCAATGAAACAGCCAGGTCTGTGTTTGTCACATAAACAGGTTCTGTATCTTTAGAGGAAGACATAAAGGGTAAACATGTCCCAGTGCTGCTAAAAATGCAAAACTGTTGCCTCCGGCCCCCCCTGTCTACTGATAACAGCTGGATAGGAGGCTGGGCTCTCTGCCTCCATCTCTAGAGCTGGACCTGAAGTCAACACAGCACCGAGCCGAGCTATCGTAATCTCATCTTTCCTGTCCCTCCCGTCCACTACTGCGTTCACCGACACAAATATACTACTGACCTGGGGCCTGTACGATGAGGCCTGGGTTAGCAAGCTATCTTTGGGCTTGACTAAGGGGCTGGCTCACGTTTAACTTAGGTAGATCGTAGGGATATTGACAAATTGTTATCGATTAAGCTATACGTCATATGTCTACAAAATTTCAGAAAAGCTTGAACATTTTTTCCAGAGACCCCCAAATGACGTCTTCAAATGTCTTGTTATTCCCAACCAACATTCCATAACCCAAATATATTGAGTTTGCAATGATATAGAACAGCATCAAGCAACCAATATTCACAATTATGCGAGTACAACGACTTCAGCAACAGATGATAAATTGTTGCTGGTTAACTGATTAATCAACTGACATTTTCAGGTATGAAATAAAGTTAGTCTCTTTAGAACTGTTCATGGTGCAAAGGCAGAGATGGGGTGTCTGGCATTAACGAATCTGTTAATATTGGTCCGGATTTACTCTTCCTTGTCTCTTCGTCTAATCAACAGACCGAACTTGCAAGCGCAGGTAACAGGAGCTCTCTGTCTACCCAGCAGCTGCCGGAAGTTGTTGAGAGAATAAGCCTCTGAGAAATTTGGTGTGAACGCCAGTCCCCGCCCCCATTACATGTTCGGAAAGCACCGACATATCTGAACCAAAGTGCCTCTCACCATCCTTCAGAGAGCATCGGATTTGTTTTGTTTGCGTTATGCTTTACCATCACTTGGACCCTCCTCTAATTCTCTGCTTGTTTCTCATCCTCTCACTTTCCTGCACCTCCTACTGACTGCAACGCTTGGACTGATCTTTTCTCTGGGCCTTTTTGCTGCTTTGCATAGCAAATAAATGAGAATCTGCATGGAGACATGACCCCTGCAGTGAACAGCTGACACACAACCGTACACCAATCCCACTCCTCCGAGGCCGAGGGGACAACATCACTTCCTCTCATTGGGTGCTGACCGACTCAGATGAACTTCTCACCCCTGAGATCTGTCCCCCATGTGTGGGAACACATTTTGCATAGAGACAGGAAGTGTCAGAAAACACATTGGTACAGGAAGAGTACAAGCGTGTTTGTAAAAGCAACACCTTATCAAACACCAAAGCACATAAAAGCACTCATGTATATGCATGCACAAAATGATATATGTACTAACAAACTCTCTTAAGGACCAGAAGTATATTTTAAATCTCAGCCTCTAAACTACAAATTGTGATCATTATCGTGCTTTTTCAATTTCCACTTCCCACCAGGGCAGCTGTGTCTGGTGTACTAGTATCAGAAGCAGAATGGCCCGATCACAACAGTGAACGCCAGCATTGATCCAGACTCTTTCCTATCACAGAGGCAGCAGAAGGCCTAAGTGTACAAACAGTGATCGTACAAACAAGTTGCGACGCTCCTCACCTCTCCAGGCAAAGCTCCACTGAATACTTTGCAGCAGCATGATTTCATGTCATCCAACTCACTGCTTAGTGGCTAACACAGGATGCAATGTGGAGCAATATATGTATGACCGAGCGCGACAGCCCCCTGAAAGACAGGAGCTGAATGTCTCTCTCAGGCTTTGGTCTGATTTACTTTGGTGATGAAAACTACCGGCAGTACATCTTTCATTTGAGTTATTTTACTTAAGGGACTTTACTTGGGTTGGAGTCAAGGTTTAAAAAGGTGGGCTTATGTCAAAGTACAGCTTCAATGATGATTAGTCGGCTAATCACATATGAGACTATTTTGATCAACTTTCATGGGAAAATGGCTATAAATGCTGTTTATCTCAAATGTTGAGGGCTTCTGCATTAAAGCAAAAAGATAATCTAGAAAGTAATCAGCAGATGAATGCATAATGAACATAATAATTAGCTGCAGCTTTTGTCAGAGTTCAATATTTCAGATTTCCTCAAGGCCTATTTTTCAGGATAGATAAACTGAAGAGGCCAAAGTTTCTCAAAAGGACAGATTTCTTTGCAGCATCATGTTTCCTACAAATGTGCGGTTTGCTGAATCAATGTCAGGTTCACACCTGCGGCTGTTTACAATTAGATCAAGACACGGACAACGGCTCTGTTTTTTTGCAGCATCAGCTGGGGTAGCAGTATTATCTGACAGATAAAATAAAAGGTGTTTCACCATGCTTGTTATAGTGGATTAACAAATGAATCCAGTCGCGGAAAGTAAACTGTAATGCAATGTTGACAATTAAATGGTTCACAGTTCATTAGTTAGAGCAAAAAACTTTGCAGCTGGTTACATCTAAAAACTGAGAGATGTGAAGCTTCATACTTTTATAAATGTGGGTTTTTGGTAGTTTGCTACGCGAGCATTTTATTAAATAACTAAATCAATAGATTAATCTTTAATGAAAGTAATTATTAGCTTGAGGTCTAATTTAATGAAGAAAACATAATTTCCCAGTCATCAATATTGTTAAATATTTTATACACAACCAGAGGCCTGTACTACGAAGCTGGTTCAACCTAACCTGGATATGTTGGAGTTAGCCGGTTGGCCTAAGCCAAAACATACGCGCTGGCGCTAAACTGTACTACGACGCTGGTTATCAAGTGGATCGCTCAAGCCAGCCGTGTCCTATCTAGTTAGGTGCGCGTTCACATGAAAGGGGTGGTATTTGGAGCATTCGACCAATCTCAAACACGGACAAGCGTACTGACAGCGCAGCGTCATACTTCCTGAATGAAAAGTGAACTTTAATATTAGTCAAATATGAAGAAGTTAAACTTTAAACATCCATGACTTAAACACTTTATCCAGGATAAAAGCCACATAGCTGCACCTGCAAGGTGAATACAGCTGGTAAAAGAAAAAGCGTTTGAATGCGTACATTAACAGGTTTATGATATCACTGCCCCGTCCAAGACACGAGTGGATCTGACTTTAATTACATTTGACTCGAGTGTTTCGTCAACTTAATGTGTTGCTTAAAATAATACTTCTGCATACAGTATGTGACACTGTGAGTGTTGCACGGCCAGATACGGCTCAAGAAGCTGACTCAAATAAGGAAATATATGATACATTATGATGTGATATGATAATGGGACACATCGACGTCTGCACTCACAGTGCCGCGGACTGTACTTAATGTTACTCTGATCCGGTTACTTATGTCGTGGCAGATATTTAAGTAAGCTTTCTTAACGCTAATATTATAATAGTCAGATTGCTCTGAAGATGGGAGGGGATATTCTATTAATTTTCACGGCCGTCTTTCCTGCAACGGCAGTTTTTCTGTATTTCCTCTATCCTGTAATATGCAGGGATGCAAACTCATCAGGTATGAAAAAGGTGACAAGGATCCGAGCCCCCCGACCCCACGGAATATCGGCTTTAAAATGAGGAATAACAGAGGATTTTAGCAGTCAGAACAACTAAAGCAGCAGTTAATAATAACAGAAACGCCAAAGAGTCACATCTAATAGAAATATATTTAAGCATTTATTTTAATTGTGTAGCAGTCAGTTTATAATTTTGGCAGGACTGTTGAGCATTTTGAAAATGTATTTTCATGCCTCTGTGCAAGGCTGTCTTTCTATCTTTATAGCCAGTGGTGTAAAGTAACTAAGTTCATAAACTCAAGTACTATACTTGGGTACAATTTTGAGATACTTGTACTTTATTTAAGTATTTCAATGTTTTGCTACTTTGTTCTTCTTCTCCTCTACAGTTCAGAGGTAAATGGTGTACTTTGACTCCACTACATGTATTTAATACCTTTTGTTACTTCACAGATGTGGATGAATGATGTGAAATCTAATCAAGTGTTAAATCAGACTTTAGTTCCACCTGGAGTAAATTCACAAGCTACCCTGCAGTATACAAAGTCATTCAAACTAGCTGCACCTTTACCAGCTTTGAGAACACCTTCATGATCAATCATTATAAAACATATCATATATATTATTCTGAAATGGACCAATCTGCACAATGACTACTTTTACTGTCGCTACTTTAACTATATTTTGATGATAATACTTTTCTACTTTTACTTGAGGAACATTTTGAATGCAGGACTTTTACTGTAACAGAGTATTCCTACACTCTGGTACTTCTACTTTTACTCAAGTACAAGATCTGAGTACTTCTACTTTTACTCAAGAACAAGATCTGAGTACTTCTACTTGTACTCAAGTACAAGACCTGAGTGCTTCTACTTTTACTCAAGTACAAGATCTGAATGCATGTATGCTAGTTAGCTAGCTCAACGATTCATTAAATAATATTGGGACAGAAACACTTTTCAGTGCACATCACGCTCTGCCACTCCGACAGGGAGCTCTGCTCTGAATACCCCGTTCTAACCAGCCGTCCAGTCTGTGCCCGCACAGTTAATATTAACGAACGCACCGTAGGTAATGTAGCTGCTGAAGCTAGACCCTCATCCCGGAGCAGCAGAGCCTTATTATACATCCATGAGCAGAGCTGACAGGCAGGAAGACTTGTGCTCGCGCTTCATTATAATATATAAAAAAAGAACACCATGCGTGTCATGATGGCACATAACAGCTCGCGGCCGCAGATTACTCCGGGTCCCATACCCCAAAAATATTTTTATTGCAGATCTACATGAATCACACAAACGACCTATTTTGGAATCAAAACGGCGAATTTCGCCGAAAGGTGACAAGTTTGCATCCCTGAATATGAATTGATCGCTTTAAACTCCGCACACGGAGCTCTGATTGGTCAGCAGGCGGTGCTTTCACTGAGTTGATCTCTTAGCCTGCCACCTAACCTGCTCCGGAGCAGGTTTGCCGCTCAGCATAAGTTACCATGGAAATCTAGCCTGCTAAAAAGAGAACCAGCGTCGTAGGACCGGAAAGCCCGAGATTTCCCTGAATTTAGCCGGCTAAGCGAAAATCCAGCTTCGTAGTACAGGCCTCAGGTCTGGTGAAAAAAATCACAACAAATAATCCTATTTTCAACATATGTTGCTAAATGTTTCCTTTCTTCCATGTTGCTTCAGGTCTAAACAAAAAGAGGAGTGTAGTGTGCTGAAAGCTTCACTATCATGCAAACAGCTCACATTCTCCGCCTCAAAACATTGGACTCGATCCAAGTAGGCCAATCAGCCAAGTCTTATCTGGAACGAGTTTCCTACTGATACCAGTCGCTCCCAGATTTCTCGCAAAATAGCAAACAGGAGACAGATTGCTTATTGTGAGAGAAGCTCTGAAAACATCATGAACAACCATTAATCACGAGTCCAAAATGTGTGTACAGATTTGCAACAATGGATGTTCACTAACAGCCAATTGTGCTTCAAGGTTGGGGATTTTTTTAAGATAATTTTTCAGGCCAATTATATGACAAGTACAACTGGCCCGTAAGTAAGCAAATACAAGCAAGCGAGAAAAGTAGGGCTAGTTCAATATTATTCACTATGTATCGATTGTGTATCAACTTAAAATCAACAAGGTATTTATAGTTCTAGAATCAAAATGTGTTACTCAAGTTTTGACTTATAATAAAGGGTTCGTACATACCATTAGAAGTATTTTGTTCAAATCATGATAGTGTTTACAGTTGTATCTCCAAGCTCTTCTTGGCAGATGAATTGGATAGATTTATGGTTGGAGGTCAACGCTAGTGAGAACAGCCAACTCATTCACCAAGATGCACTATGAGTGCAAATTCTTTCTTCAGTTCACCGAGCGGCCCTTGCACCAGAGTACTGCAGCTCTTTAAGACAGCCAAGTCATTGCTGCTGTAGCTATTTTGGGCTGCATCCAGGTCTGCATTTAAAAATACTTGCTAAACAAACTTTGATGGGTAAATTCATTGTGTTTTTGATTACGTCAATGACACTCAATTCAGTTAAATAGTTCAGCATATACAAAACAATCAGCATTGAGAAGCAATCGTCAGGTATATGTCACAATTGAATTGTATTCTTTGATCATATGTCTAGTTATAGTCATCTGCAGCTCTGTTACACAAATACTGCAAACCTCCAGACGGATTACTGTAAGCCAGTGGGTCCCACAGTGAGTGGTCATACCAAATGTTTACTGTGAACAAGGTCGATTAATCTCATTCAATTAGGAGTACTGATGATACAGAGTTAAGGAATTAAAAGTACAATAAATATTTTACTAGTTATGAGGAAGTCTGACTTGATTTCAAGTTTACTGAAAATATATCAGTGTCTTAGAAATTATTTGAACATTTACTTTTCATAAACAAGCAGTTCATGTTTTGTTTTTTTAATATTATTTCTCTAAGATTCAAAATGTCTCCTGTTATCTCTAAGTTTTGGATCATCTACTGTAACCACACATGAACATGGTTGCAAATTAATCTTGAAAATAATAGTAACAATTAGAACTTGGGTAAAGAAAATAATAGGAAAAATACCTTGAATTTGATGCATGAGATGATTTGAGATATGCAGTGTACCAGCCAATGTTGATGGTATACAAATATTTATCCCACACTGAAACAAAGATGATAGTTATGGATGACCAGCTTTAGTACAAACACAGTACATGCATATAAAAGCAATAGTGCTTTCAGATTAACAATTCCTTATAAACAACCACTATGCCAGTAGAAAAAAGTCACACAAAAAAGGTAAGAAACAGTAGCTCAAATGAAAAATATAAAAGATAATGACATCCCAGACTCTCTATGTGATGGATTCAATTGTTTTGAAAAAACACAGCCTGACAGCACACACTTCTACATCTCAACATCCTCACAATCCCCATCCGACAAGTAGTTTTAAATACCAAATTAGCAATTATAAACGCCAAAAAAGACATAAATGTTAGCAGATCATCCACAGGCTCTGCACTCAACACAGATCCTCAGGAAAGCAAAACAAATCTCAATCTAACCCAGTACACCGGCACCCACGTAATCCTTCATTCCTATTGGTCGAGCAGAGACGAGGTCCCGCCTCCAGGCGTTCCAGAATGGCCACTACGACTGTCAATCACCGCAGCTACTTCATTTTAATCAGCCCTTTTCAATCTAGGTTGAGGCAGAAGATAAACAAGTTGGAGGCCTACATGCCCGTGGCCTAGATAGCTTTATTAAAAGAGATATTTAACGTAAAATCTACAAAGTACTATCAAAGAACTCGAACACAACACAATACCATACGTCAATCCGTGACATTTATACATAACATGAAACTGCCGAAGTCCGTAGATACAATTATAAAACGATGTTTTGGTGGAAAACTAAACAAAGGAACATCATATAGATATTGATACTTAGTTTATTTCACCAGTGGAGACATAAGATTGATTAAACTGTATTTCTAAATTTCATCTCATGGACATTTCTGGCTGTGTCGAGCCTCTTTTTTCAGCACCAATGGCTGTGTCATGTGTTGGGGGGGGCGTGTACCTCACAGAGAGCTCGTGCTCTCCTTAAAAGCCTCTCTGTTTGGCATTGCAAGGAGGTATTTTACCCCAAACACAGTTAAATTGTGTTTTTGACCGACTAAAATCTCATTGCCAAAAAAAAACCCGAAATATTGGAAGAGGTGTGGCATTCTTTGGATAGCTTAAAAGTCGAGAAAAATCGTTTTAAAGAAGTGTAGGTTTGAACCATATGTCATGTTACAACGTGATAAAAAAAACGGACTAATTAAATGACGAAAACAATATCAACAAAATCTGCGGGACCTTAATTTTTTTACATTTAGCGCTAAGACTCGTTTTGAAGCCTGCGTCAGCTGCATTCTGTGCGTTGACAATTCCTGCAGAACGCTTAATTCACTCAAATACACGTTAATTGTATATCTTGCCCTAAACCGTTTTCTTTTAAATGCGAAAACTGACACATCTTGCTTGCCTTTCTCCCCGCACCTCACACTCAGTATGGCCTCCGTCCGCCCCCTTCCTCATGCAGCTGCACACACAACAACAGCCTGTCGTTAGCTTCACAGCTAATCCTGCACCGCAGAGAAAACACATATCTGCACGGCAAACTTCCTCTAAAACGGCTGAAAAACACTCTTACCCACTTCTAAGGCGCCCACGCATACATCTCGCAAGGTGTCGGTTCTCTTGTGTGTTGCTCTGTTGGAAATAACAAGGCCGTCTTTTTCAATGGAGTCCACACGCTGCTACAGTTCTCTCTCGGGTTTGTTTTGTTTTTCTTCTTCCTGACGGGTTCCTGGAAAACGCGTGACTACCCGACCACGTGGTGCGGTGCTGGGCCAATAGGAGCAGAGCTCAGGGGGCTGGGCTGAAAACATTCGTGCAACATTTCACCAGTTTCAATTGACTGAAACAATGCTGTAATGAAAGTAATACTAACGTGCAGGTCCCCACATCTACTTAACATCATTTTGATGACAACAATCTTTATTTTGTTTAGTTTGCTATTGAATTATGTTAATTATAAGGTCTGTGTCAAAGCATTTCTGCCATCATCTGCCAAGAGTACATGTACTTGTGGAGGGAACATTTTAATTCACTATTTGATAACCTGTATTGCTGTGATGGCTATAGAATAATATTACTTTATGTGTTAAAATTCCCTATAAGACTCACTTTCACTAAGATTTCTCTCCTCATCCAGCAAAACAAAAAAGGATTTGGTTGTCATCGAGACAGCTCAGCTCGGGGGGAAAGTTGTCTGTTTCCACTTTAAAGGTACTCTACGGAGCTTCTGACCTCTAGTAGCACCCTGGTGCAAGTGTTTCTGTGAGTTTTGAGCAGCCTTTTGTCTGTTATCATGCAAAAGGACACATGTGCATGTGGGTGACAAGATAAACATGTATGCTGACGGTTTAACAAACTTCCACGGATTTAAAGGTGGCAATCAAGCAAGAATAAACAACAATACAACTTTTTTTTTTAAATAGCAAGACAACAAAGTAGACTGATCAAAAATGTGTAGCCTGAAGCTTATTGCACTAGTTGAATTTATTATATTGTTCTAATGTTATTAAATGTACGGACTGAAAAAAATGAAAGAAACAAGGTATACTGGTCTCCCTCAAGATTACTTTAGGGAGAGCTTTGGTCCACTCCTGCGTATGTTGTGGTCCCGCATGAGATTATCAAACTGATCCTTAAACCAGACATCCCATTCTGCCCAAGCCTATTTTAGGTGATTGTCTCCCTCTAAAAGTCCTCCTTGCAGCGTAGGCAGACATCCCTAAAGCTGAGGAGAGAGATCATTCAGAGTGGTAGGCGATTACACCACACGTCAGGTGTGGTTCTTTTAGACCAACCAGGTGAGGAAGTATAGAGCTAAGGGGTCAAATTACTTCCCCTTCTTTAAAGGATCCTGAAACCTCTGCGTATTTGACAACATTTGGCTCAGATCCCCAGGAATCATTTACACCTGCTTGTGACACTCAACTACCTTTTCATCCACCAGTTAAGTGTTTTCTCTACATGCTGTGTTTACCAACCAGGATAATACTTTTTAAGTGTTTTCCACTGCTCAGATGTATGATTGTGTATTCTTGGTTGTATTGCATGTGTCCTGTCTCTCTTATGCTGCCACATGATGTATCTGATGGGTTGTCTGTCCGGTTCGAAAAAGAAAAACATTAAAATATTGTGATTCACAAAAAAGGAGGGGAATTTACTCAGCAGGTCTGTCAGGCCCCAAGGATTCACAAACTGCATTTAGGTGAGTAACGCTGAATGCAAACGGAGACTTAGTTTACTGTCTATATGCTTAACATTGATCTCTTTACTATATTTCTGTGCATATTTCTACCTCATATGTGAACGTTCTCCCATTCCTTGGACAGTTTTGCAAACTTTTACACATAGATACCATTCCAAATAAAAATGCACAGCTCTCTTGTTTGAATTCAGCTAAATATTTAGCATTTCTATACATATTTATTTTATTTATAGCAGCTTTCATTTTAATTCAAGGCTTGTACATATTTATATTGTAGTTTCAGTCTGCAGCTTTCATTTAAATTCCGACATATTTTTTCCTTTCTCATTTTCTTCTGTTCTTTATGTGTCTTGAATTATTTCCTTTCCTCTTACTATGTCTACTTTATTCAGAAAAACTAATTCCTTGTAAGTGAAAAACTACTTGGCAATAAACCAGAGCCCCCCCCCCCCCCCCCCCCCCCCCCCCCAAAAAAAACGAAGGTTGCATTAATTGATTACTTCTAAATAGCATTCAGTCGCACCAGTGGAAAACAAAGATAAGTTCAAACAACTGCCTGATTCCCATAAACGGATTAACATGGTACAAATCTCCTCTGATCTCTATCCACAGTCCATTCTCTAGCTTTTCCAGGCGGTACCGCCCTTCTTCAGTGGAAAGAGAAACTATGACTCAGTCATCCACATGTGATAAAAAAGACAAACAAATAGCATACATTCTAAACACAAAGAACGTTTCGTTTTTAGAGGGAGAAAAGGTCACAGAGAAAGAGACATCACTATTTTCAGTGTAACTCAGTCATGCAAAACAGCCACAGCAACAGACAAAATAACATCACAAGATGCAGGAGGAAATATCTGAGTGACCTCCGACCTCCATCCTGCAGCTGACAGAAAGTGAAAGGATCTTCCATCGATCAACAACAGAGAGCTCTGCCAGGCTGGAGAAGCATGTGAGAGGATCACTATCGTAGAGAATGGGATGAAACATGGAGAGGGTGTGTGTTTTTGGTTAGTGTGTGTGAGGTTTGGAGAATTTGTGAGCTTCTTCAGGAATAAGACTAGTTCTTGCAGGGCAAAACACATTCAGTGTGTTCTGGCTTACTACATAAGTATTTTCTTTTTAAATCACTATCTTATATGTTATTATTTTTGTTTAAGTGTTGTAAAGCAATTTGGTGCTATACAAATAAACCATAATATTATTATCTTCATTCATTTAAGCGTTAACCCTCTGGTTGTTTTTATGTCACTCCACATGCGTGAATTTTTAGCACAAACTCAGCTGTAAGACTTATATTTTTGTATAAAGTATAAAATTGCCAGAAACACCAAATTACAAGAAAAAGGATATTGGTGCCTTTAAAAAAAATCACAATATTTAGGTGATATTTACGCAAAATATTACTATAGAATATTTCAAGGTTGAAAACAATTGAGTTTCACTTTCAACACATGCTATTAAATATGGACACTTCTAAAAGATAAAGCCGTGCCGCAATGAATTCATACGTAAAATGATAGGGCCTTTTTCAATGCATGTTTATGTACCATTGTAAATCAATGAACATATGGTAAAAGTTCATTGAAAATACATTTTGTTTAAAATGTTGTTTATGTATTAAGTTGTTTATTTAACAGACATTACAGATATTCTGTGTGAACGCCCATTTGCTGGTAGATCAATCCCAAAAGTATCAAAATGATATAAGGAAATATGTTGTTGTTGTAATACTTATTTTGTCCACATGTGGCAGAATTGAACTATATCCCATGTTGGTGATTTTTATTTCTCCAAGCTTTCTTCTTTATGTGTTTTCACATATGAATTAAAAGGACTTGGCAAACCTTTTCTTTACTTGTTCTTCAGTTGTTCTTCAGTCATACAAAAAGTACAGAAATCCACCAGAAGGTTTTTGTTAACTTGCCTCTCAGGGCTATGTAACTAATTGTTTATGAGAGTATTTTTAAACTGTGGCATTGCTACTTTTATTTCAGTAAAATATCCCAGCACAGTCTCTAGCTCATTAACAACATACAGAAGAGGATTTTAAGTGACTCATGTTGCTGAATGTAATCATATGTTTGAGTCTCGGGACACTTTGTTTCAAATGTTCCCTTCTGATTATTTGATCAACATCGCGATTGTGCTCTTGTTGCTGGGAAGCCAAAGCAGGCTGAGACACAGAGCCCATTATTCACTGCATGACAGAAAACAGACTGCTGTGGAGAAGACGATGGGCTTTGTTGTAGACCTCTCCATGGTTGACACTTTCTTTTAAGTTTTACATTCTTAAATATGAATACAGTACAGTGCATCAATGCAGGAAAATACGGACTATATTTCAGACCCTTTAAAGCAGGGGTACTCAAACTTTTTTATTAAAGGTCCAGTTGTGAACTTTATACACAAGGTCACTGGTCCGGATCAATGCCAGTAAAGTCCCGTCCCCGTCCCCGTCCCTGAGCGGAGAAACGAAACTGAAATTAAGAAGCAGTTTCTTGGCGCTCTATGCATGGGGCCCGACATGTCATTGCAAGGTAAAAGGGTGTTTCATGTTGTCGTTGCTGTGGACCTTCTTAATCTACCTTCTTTGGGGGACCCCTTCTGGTCCAAGCACTTGCCTGCCTTGCCTGCCTTGCCTGTCGGTAAACGGCGCCCCTGTATACACACACACACATTCAATACATACATACAGTATGGTGGCTTGAACTAGTGGGAGAAATGGCACTGTTTGTCTGTAGTCAATGCTTTGAACCTCGGCAAAAAAGGCATTAGAAGCATTAGAAAGTCAAGGTAAACTTGCGGTTAATTTGCGGTCTGCTATGCGTGTCACGCTCGCACACACAAGTAAATATATATGCACGTTCATTCTCACAACGCGTCAGACACAAGACGCGCGTACATGATGATGTACATTAATTTATCAGATTTTTCTTTTTTTTTATACATTTAAAAAAAATTTTTTTTTAGAATGGGACACAGGGTTCGGTCCGGATTGATTTGCAGTTCGGTCCGAATCCGGACCTTGGTCCGGAGTTTGAGAAGCCCTGCTTTAAAGCATAGATAAATTGATCTTTCTCCACAATAAGCAGAAATCTGTGTAAAATCAAAAGGTGGAGCTTCACGGTCTGATTTCAGCTCATAAAAACCTAAATAAATAACTGAGCGTGTACATTATGCAGATTCAGGATCTCATCAGTTGAACCCAGTATGAAAAGGTCCATCGCAGTGAAAGAGCTGCAGCATGCTGTCCATGAAGCTACAAGGAACAGATTTATTAATCAAAGAACTAACATTTTCTAACTCTCCAGTGGAAATAATGTGGCAGGAGTTTACAGGCAGTTCCCCCCCAACAGTAGACGTCCTGTCAGTGACATATCACTTCCTTTTCCTCCCATTCCAGTAGAATAAATCAAACGTTGACAGAGTGAATTCAAGCGAGAAAATAGATTTTGTTCAGTGCTCAGAGGTCGTTTTTTCCTCAGTTCAATTATTAAATAACAGAAAATAAAACATGAATACGGACAGTATATCATAAAAAAATATAGGAAATATGTACGGTCCAATACTTTAATTTGATCAACAGTCAGAAGAGTGCACATTATTCATTATAACAGCTGCATGGTTCTGCAGGAACTTCTTCATCAGGAACATACAATGTGTTGATATGTGCAGTACAGAGCAGAAAGCTACGCTCATAGAGAAGCAGCGTTAAGGTGTGAACAGTTGTTTGTGTTGTTTGACAAAATCATTTAAATCCAAGGTTTCCCTTCTCTCTTTGTCTTAAGTTTCCATCATCACAACCTCCATAAATGCTTGGAGACCACTTCGTTTTTAAGTTCCTGAAGATGCTGTTGATATATATACAAAGTTGACCTTGAATTCAAATCGTTTTGTCAGTCCAAAAGATGCTTTGATAATACGTGCATCCTGTTTATTTTACAGCATATCTTAAAAAGGTACTACTGCCAGACAGCTGCTGCTAATAAAGACCTTTCATTTTGAAAAAGATAAACAATCCTCCGTTCAGCTGCACCACCATCTTTCTGGCGCCAACGTGGTGTTTTGAATTCCACGAGATTAAAAGGGAAGTGTTGTTTTTCTCATCACAGGACACAATCACTTGTGACTGCCACCCTTTGCAGTCACAAGATTTTCAGTTGAGCACAATTCAATTAAGTTTTTCTGAGTCCAGAAATCCACTTCCGTCCGAATCCAACATTATAAATGAAATGTAAAAGTAGCCTCATGAGGATAATCAACAGTTTTCTCATCACCATACCATCATTTTGAGCATTTCCAGAAGCAAATGTCCAACTGCATGAGTCATCAGTTTTTCAAAGATTACAGCACTTATTTAAAATGCAGAATTTCAATAAAGCTTTAGGGAAAGTCAAAATGTTTCAAAAAAAGAAAAAGAAAACGTGTCATCAGCCAGCAGCTCCATAGATCTGTCCTCTGCTTTCATCTGGTCCAGTGTGAAAGCTCGTTGGCTCTGTTCCCGAAAAAATTCTTTCCGCTGGATTACGCAACAAAAGCAGCAGGAAGTAGAGATAATGAAATCGTCTGATGAAAGAGGCAATAGAGCATAGCGCCAGTGGCCACGACCATGAGTCACTGAATCAGTTTTAATTATTTACCAACATCCTACTGACATTACTAGATGAGTCCTCGGTGTCCACAAACAGTCCTTCAACGTATACAGTAAAAGCAGCGCTGATGTTATTTGATTATATGACAGAGGGCTGGTTTTTGTGCCACAAGACAGTGAAATAAGCGATCCATCCCATACGCAACAGTCCCACAGAGATAAATATTAGCTGGTGTTTTCAACGGTTGCTTTGTTTCTATATGTCTTGGCAAAGAAAAGCATCCTGCAGGAGACTTTTTGGAAGAGGCCGCCAATTAGCATTAGCAATCAATCCTGAACCAATCCGGCAAAATGTCTGCAATGTCTCTTTGGCAAAGAGAATGAAGCAATCAGCAAAATAGTTGGGATGTGATTAGAATGCTAGACTTCATTCGACCTTCATAACGGGCTGCACAGTATTGGAAAATGTTGCCATTTCTGCAATATCATAAAGAAAAAATAGAGGACTTTTTAAACCGTTCTTGTGCATCATCCTTTTGTAAGCCAAAGTATTTCCATACTACCAAAGATGCGTTTGTCTTTGACCTGTTCTTCAATTATATTTGGGGTTGTGGTAAGAGACTAGCGGGGCCCACTTTGGTTGTTTGATAAAGGGAACAAATATTAATGCATGTCGCTCAATATTAACAGAGTAAAATGATGTTATATCAAACAGACTTCTCCTGTTGTCCAGTCATTGAAATCTTTTCCTTTAATTTGACCTGAAAACATATTTTAGCATGACGTGTTGGAGTTCATTTGCTTTACTTACTTTATTTTATGTGAATATCGCACATGCGCTGGATGCTGAAATATTGTGCAGCCCTATTTTAATGTTTACTAGCTTCTTTGTTGCATGGTTACGTTTATTTAAGATAAGGCAGTGCAACATTAGAATCAACCTACTATCATATATTCAGTGTATAAGATGTGTTCAGTAATAAATAACTCGGAAGTGTCTCTAAATACATTTCGCTACTTGAGACATATCACGATTCAAATGTAAAATCTTGTACCTTAACACAGACATTTTCCGGCACACCAGCTTTGTGATGCCACAATGCTTCCAGTTTACCCGGTCATAGTTCAGTCTTGATCCTGTGCATCAGATCTTTCTGGTCCACCATGTCCGTCTGTCCGTTCCAGCGGTGGTAGGCCAGCAGGGCGATGTTCTTGGCCGCCACTGAGCTCATCTCCATGGCGCTACCGGCCAACTCGATGCCATTGAGGTAGTAGAGATTTGGGTGGAGCTCCACAGGGGGGAGTCCCTGGCTGCTACCGTAACAAGGGTAGGCCTGCCACTCGGTCACCTGCACCGAGTAGTACGACCTGAGGTGGAGGAGTACAAGTAAAGATGTTAAAGCTCACCTATTATGCTATATATGAACAATATATTATAGGGCCATATCTATACAAAGCATGTCTCTGAAGTGTTTTGCTCAAAATATCAAACAGATCACCCTTTGTAGCCAAACCCCTCTATTTCAGCCCTGTAACTAAAGTTCTGATTCTGGGTCAGTAGCCACGCCCCCTTTGGAGCGCACATACAGAAGTGCTGCACAGAGAAACAGATACTCAGCTAGATGCTGCCGTGATTAAACGCCATATCATGTTCCAAACCACATCAAGGATTATTTATGACTATGGAGCTTTTTCTCTTGCTGGTTCACCACAAGGTGAGTACCTTTTTATATATATATTTTTTTACACATACTCTCTCCAGGACAGCGTTAGCTCTGAGTGTTAGCGATGCTTGCTAATGTAAACAAAGACCATATTACGTCTATTAGGTCGCGCATTGTTTCTGATACAGCAACGTTTCTGATAGTGCCGTGGGTGTAAAGCCAGCCCACATTTCCGATATTACGTCATATCGGCAGTAAATCAGGATCAGCTCCGTTGTACCCCCATTTCTTTAGATTTGGGTACGGTGGAAAAGAGAGAGGGTTTTATTTTCCGACACTTTGTGAGTCTCCTTACACAACGGGGACACATTTATGTATAAAAGACATCAAAAAGTGCATTTTGCATAATAGGGGACCTTTAATGCCAACCTCAATGACCGTAGGATAGGAACCAATAAAATGACGAAGTAATAAAGTTGGTTACAGCTCGAGTTAATACGATTATTTCTCACCAGGAGGGAAAGTGTCTGACCTGAACAATGTTTTCAGCTGAGCCTTCACCAGAGGTTGTCGAGAAAACACTTTATAGACTCCGGCCTCCTGTGGCTGTTTACGCCTGAAGCCTGTGGAGATGTTGACGGGACAAACACTCGCCACGCTGTTGAAAAACACATCCAGCGACTCGGTTGTCAAGACGCTGGCGAAGGGGAAGAGGCGAGGGTCCGGGAAACCAAAGAAAGAGGTATTAAGGTAACCATGGACGATGGTTGCTACAGTGCTGTGGTAGTTGCCAGGGAGCTCGTCGAAGGGAGGGGTGAAACCCTGGAACTGGACTCCGGATCTGACGCTGGCCTGCAGTGGAGTCGCTAACACCACGATGTCGTACAGCTCCGACTTCGTCTCTGACGCTGTGGTGAAGCTCAGCTGGTACTGAGGAGCCTCTCCTGTTGGGAAATACACACATTAACACTCTACTGATTATTTGAATACTAATTCATCAGTGGTATCTACCGGAAAATATAGCGATAAAAACCTCCGGCCACATTAATCAATGTCTGAGCCAAAAACAAGAGTTTAGATACTGCAATAATGAATATTAATTTCTGTTGAAAGGACCAAAATTACCTCTGGAAATTTGAAAGAGCGAGCTATAAGCGATATAAATAAATTCAGATTCTGTAGATGGTTTTCAAAATAAAATATTTTTGTGCTTTCTTTTCAATATGTAACATTTCTACATTAGGTATATAGTAGTTCAGTTTCAACATCAGATTTTGTCATGGAGAAACCTCTGAAGTTGCGCCGGATGTCTTTCGAGATCTTCACAACACTATGTTAGAATTTATTTAACTTTCCCAAACATTCAAAAGAGTTCCAATAGAATAGAGTTTACTGAAGATTCAACAAAGTACAGCAAACACGAGTCAGTTCATGAAGTGACTACCTTTACAATGTTCACCCTTCTATTTTATACACATTTCTTATCAGTTGTTTTCGCCTTCTTATATGTCTGTGTGTGTGTGTGTGTGTGTGTGTGTGTGTGTGTGTGTGTGTGTGTGTGTGTGTGTGTGTGTGTGTGTGTGTGTGTGTGTGTGTGTGTGTGTGTGTAGCCTACTTCTCTTTCATCCCAGTAATAGTCTAATTAGTGGAGTATCGGATTATCTCAGGTACTAGGGGAGTCTCAGGCTCTCCTTTTTTTTATCTTGACTTTCTCCATTACGTAAGACACCATTATTTCTTCCACCCTCCTGAATCCCCCTACTCAAGCATATTTGTTTGACATGTCGACTTAGATCATTTTTATTGAAGTTTCGGCCTGAATAATTTTTTAATGGTGTTTTGACATTCTGGCCTAGGTCATTTTTAATGGTGTTTTGACATTCTGGCCTAGGTCATTTTTAATGGTGTTTTGACCATGCTGTCTTTATCTGCATTGAGTTTCCAAAAATATATTTTGGAAACACAATGAAGGAACATAGCATCTAGCACGAGTGTGAAGTTTCTGCTTCGCAAAAGTATAATATTCTGCTTAAAGCCAGTATCCAGTAATCCTTATTACTTGTTTAATGTAAGAGATTTTCCAGGGCTTTCCAGGCACAATTCTCTCAAATTCATGGATCGAAGATGCATAGTTTCAGACAAGGTTAATAATTAAAATGCTGTATTGCAAAAACAACAACAGGAAACACGTTTAAAAAATCTTGGAAAACTGAATTAAATGAATCTGAATCTTGGTACTCTCAGGGTTGAAGTACCTGAGTAGAGGGGTGAGATGGAGTTGACTTGTGCCTGCAGAAGGTTAGCGTTGGCCATCTTTAGCAGGCCAGAACACACCAGCTTGTTGCCTCCTTCCACCGCCCACAGGTTGTTCTGGGCACCAGCCAGAGACACAGCGCCTTTAAAACACACACACACACACACATATTACACACATGCTCACCCACTAACACAGACAATGTCCAGTGCTATAAACCAATTATCAGCTCCCCACACATTTTCCTGTTCTCTCGCTCCGCCAGGCCACCCTTTCCTCTCACCTTCCTTCTCTTTCTATTCTCAACTCCAAGGTCTTTTCTTTTTGTCCTTTTCTCTCTTCTGACCTACATCAGTCCTAATTTCCGCAGCCTTGCTCTTCCCTGTCTCTCTCACCCTCCCTCCTCTTCCCCTGCTGCTCATTTCCTCACACTCATCTGACCTACAAAGGCGGGGATGCTGACGTTCTGTCCGTAGTTGACCCTCATGACGGGCTCGATGACCTCGTCGATGAAGCGCTGCGACACACCCAGCTCCAGCAGCGAATCAGAGAGCGGCCTTCGGGTCATGTTGATGAAGCCACTCCCCCCGAGAGAGTCCAGCAGTTCCTCCACAGAGCTGAAGGCGTAGCCGTGCGCCTGGTACTTGTAGATCCTGTAGGATCCACAACAAATGGTAAGTGATCAATAATAATAATGGACAACTGCTAAATCAGTAGACAGATGTCCTCATTCCTCTCTGTAGTTTTGGATTATCACACCCTTCAATGTGTGCGAAACAAAAAGGCGGAGAGACGGACAGATGGAGGTGCAGTCTGGGTCACAGTTCTTCATTAAGAGAGAGATGCAGAGTGACAAAGTGAAGTAGAGATCATTGAAGTGTGATGTTGGAGAAATGAAATGCAAATCTGTTCCTAGTTTACCCAAAATGACAGAGCTGCAGCAAAAGATTTGATCATAACCATATTTTACATTGTTGGGATATTGTGCATTCATTCTACATGTGAAGTTATTGTTATTTATCATTATCTGTTATATCTATTATTCTGTTAGTGTAAAGCAACAATTAGAGGATTCATCAGTTACTGAATGTACAAACATGTCAACAAATGCTGTTTTAGCTTTCTCTATTAAAAAGCTTATTTAAAATTATATTTTTCAGGGGTTTGTGGAAAAAAACCAAGACATTTTAAGACGTCACATTGGATTTTGATGATTTTGGAATGTAATTCTCACATTTCTTTGACAATGTAGACCAAATGATCAATTCATCTAGAAAAGCTTATAATTAATCAATTAGAAAAACTATAGTTAGTCGCAGCCCTAGATAGAGTGAAAACAAGGGTGGCAATGACAACGTTTTAAATAGTTTTACATACTGTAAATTTGCTTGGCATCATCAAACAATCAGCTCCATGTTATTCTGGACTCCAGAAACATGTAGCAGAAAATATGAAGCAGTCTAGGCAGATCAGTGAGATGCAGGTTTATGTAAGCTAAAGTGTACCTTCAGACACATGACGGATATCTACAACAACAGGTCTGACCCATAAGCACACATCAGGGTTCAGCTGCACCACAGCTACATCCTGTCAAGCAAGCAGGGCATTAATATGTCAGCCTCACCTCATAAATTTCTCCATAATTTCCTCCACCCACATCTGAAGGCGTATGAAACTGATGCCGTAGCGCCACCACAGCCGGAACAGGTCCAGCAGGTACCAATCTGTCTCCTCCAGGATCATCTCCTCGCCGTTAAACACCGCCGTCTTTCCCGCCACGCTGCGGCGATACTTTAAACCTTGAGGGGTGGACAGGGGAGTAAATAAAGAGCAAAAACAGATACACACAGGGAGGAATTTAATAAAGAGTGTTTGGAAACAAAGGACATTTCATATTAAATGTAAAAACGTCTCCCTTTGTATTTTATAAACAGGGATTTGACTTATCTACATAAACTGCAGCAAGATGAAAACAGTCATGTGACTTGTATATAATTTCAAGGCACTGAATACTGGATGACGGTTAACAAGCTGCTTATTAAACTCAAACCATAAACCCTTCTGGTCTAATGGTCGCTCTATTTGACTATTTATTATGCAACAATGCATACTTTGTTAAAAATAATTAGAAAATGATAAGTTAATGCTACACAGTCACATACACCTCTCGTCCTAAAACTTGTATGCGTGTGTCCCTGTCGATGGGTCAATGAAGCTGAATGTGTGTGAACAAGCTGAATGTGTGTGAACAAGCTGCAAGCTGCGCTTAGGTGTACAAACCTAGCTGTTTGACAAACTCCTGCATATGGAGGTTGAGGGAGTGAATGATGGATCCTCCAGACTCGTAATCGTTGTAATTGACGGTTACGGTGGCGAGACGACCTCCGACCTCTCCCTTCTCGAACACGTCCACCTGGACCTCAGGGCCAAAGTGCTGCCGCAGGAAATGTGCTGTGGCACTGCCGCCTATCCCCGCCCCGACCACCGCTGGAGGATCAGAGCCAACAGCAGAGAAGACATTTAGAATTAAAGTGTGTCATACATCTATTGAACTGATAATACCTGAATTAATTGTATGAGTGCATGGCATTACTACGCTGTTCAAAGGCATGATAACACATATGTGTCTCAAATGAATGATAAAATAAACTAATCACTATTGAGGGTTTTAAAGTAATATTTCTTGTTTTTAGCAGCTTTTATTGGTCATGATGTCTTTCTGCTGGAATGAGGAGAGTACATGAGAAACAATAGGGTGTTTGATGCATTGATGGCGTAATGTTTTATTGGCAAGTAGACAGATCAGCTGGTTCTTCTGAGTATTTCTCCCACTGGAAAATTCCATTGCAGGGTTTACAAGGACCTTAAAATGATTTGACAGAAATCATGAGTATTCTCCTTCATGCTGACGTTACTGATGTAGGGAATAGACTTTCATTGGACCAAATTATTATTCTTCCTTTTTTTTATATTTACTTTGTTATTCCTATTTTGCTTAAACAATCAAATAATTATTCATTTAATAATCAATGAAAAATAAAATGAATCTTTAAAGGTGGGGTAGGTAAGTTTGAGAAACCGGCTCGAGATACACTTTTTGTTATATTCCATGGAATGCTCTTAACATCCCAATAGCAATGAATATCTTAAGTGCTTTGACAAAAAATCCATAAAAACATGTAATCTGTGGAAGCCGTAGTACTGTAAAAAGCACGACCAATCATTTTAGCCGGCCCGGCTAAAATAACTGGATGGCCTACCTGCCTGTCAGCCTTCCATCTGTGCACAGATTTATCTCGTGCCCTCATTGGTCATGTGCGCGTTCGTGTGTGTTGGAGGAGGGGCTCTGTAAGGAAGTGGCAGATTTTTTCCGGCTGTGTATTTTCAAATTTTAGCGCACTCGAGCTGGTTTCTCCAAAATTACCTACCCCACCTTTAAGTGCTTTGACAAAAAATCCATTAAATAATTTCATCTGTGGAAGCCGTAGTACTGTAAAAAGCCCGGCTAAAATAACTGGATGGCCTACCTGCCTGTCAGCCTTCCATTTGTGCACAGACTTATCTCGTGCCCTCATTGGTCATGTGCGCGTTCGTGTGTGTTGGAGGAGAGGCTCTGTAAGGAAGTGGGAGATTTTTTCCGGCTGTGTATTTTTAAATTCTAGCACACTCGAGCTGGTTTCTCCAAAATTACCTACCCCACCTTTAACTATTTTGATGTTTTTTTACAAAAACATCCTCTCTCTAATATGAGAGTCACTTCTTTCTGTTTGTATATCATTGTACAAATAGAATATTTGCATTTAAACTGCTGATGGGTCAATACAACTAAATTGTATAAATACTTTAAAGTCCCAATTCATGTTGCAACTCCTCATACATTACAGGTTTTGCCTTTCCTTTAAAGTTATGGCTGCGCTTGGTTACTTTGAGACTTGACCTGACTTTAGGTGCAATATAAACTTTTTTCCTAAAACTCTAAGCAGTTGCAACATTTACAGTGCAAATCAAGAGGATTTGATGCCATTGCCTATAAAAAAACCTTTATTTCCAGCCAAGTAGCACCCTCCATTGATAGGTATGTTTTGGTGAACTGTGATGATGGCAGGTGAAGAAGGGGTTGTGTAATTATGAGAGGAAGTAGGGGGGGGGGGGGGGGGGGGGGGGGCTTGAACTCATAAGGTTCATCTTTCTCCAACTTAGTCTTAACAGTCTTTAAAGCTCATTTTGATGTGATTTATCTTCACCATGACACAGATATTTATTTTATGTTGACTAAATGAAGCCTCTTTTTCATAACTGGATCTGGAATTGTCTGTTTATGTATGTTAAACACCTTGTTTGTCATTGAAATGTTAATATAGCTATAGCATAAAACATGATCTACCAAGCTACCTACAGATGTAGCTACACTAACTTTGTTGTACGCATGTATCTAATAACCGTAAGATTCATATCTCTCGTTTAGACTAGCATGTAACCCTCGCAATGCAGCTAACATTAGCTAAATTCAACGGACGCTATGATGTTTAACACATTACTTTCTTGCCTATTTTAGAAGGCGGAGTTCCGTCCACATGGTCGGATCCCGCCGGGTCTCCGACAGCCGAGCAGGCGGACAGCAGGACGAGGATCAGCGGGAGCAGAGGGCCGTCCATAGCGGCTCCGGAGCTGAGATACCCGGGAGGAGGCGAGGAGCGGATACGGAGCAGCGACAGTTAACACATCAGGGTCAACGTTAGCTCCTAATAGGTTTTATCTTTCCTTTACACCAACAGTTTGTTTAGAATCAGACAGTGTACATTTCGCTTTGTGGCTAAATAAGCTTTAAATGTGATAGTGCACAAAAGATGGCTTTATCATTGTCATGACGATGCAGATCCATTCTCCAATAAACGGGCGCTTATACCCACGTACGGAAATATCACGTGATCCGAAAGTGGCTTATTTCGACCAATCACAGCCAGGCATAGTAACTCCGCAGCAGACAATTGAGTTACGTACTTCACGTAATGTTACTGCAACAACATGGTTTTATAACGCAGCGTTGACACAGGATTGGAAAATGTAAAAGTAGTCGCATGGTCCAATCCTATGGGTCCAATTCAAACATGATGCAGCATAAATGTTTCATAGACGGCATCAAATAGCCCTGTACATCTTTATAACAGTAAAATGCAGCAGTATTTTTAATCCAACATAATTTATAATAATACACTAAGGACAATTTAGGCACAATTTGTTGTTAATATACACATTCTAATTAAGGAAAGAACTTGAATGCATAATATTGACTTCTAGTGGAACAATTTCTGTGTCTGAATACCCAAGATAATATGCAACGAAAACAGAAAATCAGGACAATAAATTGAAAAAAACAGTGGAAGTTTCCTTTATTTCCTTCAACAGAGAAATTGCTGCAACATCGGAGTAAACCACTGAGCAGAAACTAACATTCACACTGAGCCGCTGAAACAATGAATGGCAAAGTGGAGCAGTAAGGCTTAAGGACGCCTCAGTCACATGCACACACACACGCACTCATGCACACACCACACAGACTCGCACACTCACTCATTCTCACTCGCACTAATTTTCCTTTACATCCGTTATCTTACACCTCTCTGTGGCTGCTCGTGCAGCAGCCTTATCAGTATTCCTCTCCCTCTAATGTGGTCAGCCAGAGACGAGGGCTCAAGGGTCACCTTCAGATCAGGTGACCTCAGTTTCCTGCCTTAACTGCAGGGCAATTTCAGGGCTAAGAGGTGACATTACACAGAGACCTTAACCGTTCATCTCTATGGTACATCTCCAAGCGACATGAGCCCCAGCCATAACACTGTGAGGCCAGCCGTGGGCCTGAAGGGCGGGGAGATCAGGGGGGAGTTCAGGGGAGATCATGCTCTGGCCAAAGGGAAGGCGAGGAGGAGTAGGACCCGGCCAAGAAGATGATGTGATTGGTCACTTGGTGGAGCGTCGGGTGGGCTCAGAGGCAGTTGGGGGAGGAGGCGGGCCACGGCGGTCCAGGTCTTCGATGTAGAACATGACGAGCTTCCTGCGCTCCTCGGGTACACACTCCAGAACGAGGTACCGCTTATCGTTCTGAAGAACCTTCTCCACATCCTTCAGGTGCTGCTCTGACTCCTGGATCAGCTTTCTCGACCTGAGGGAGGAGAGGAGGTGAGACATGGGTAAGGCACAGGATGGTCATACTATCCTCTGTGAGATTCAAGGACAACAACTGCTGTTCTGATTTAAAGGGGAACTATCATGCAAAATGCACTTTTTTATGTCTTTTATACATAAATATGTGTCCCCGATGTGTCAGGGAACTCACGTAGCGTCAGAAAAGAAAACCCTCTCTCTTTTCCTCCGTACCCACATCTCTAAAAACGGGGGGTCCAACGGAGCTGATCCAGATTTGCATCCGATATGACGTAATATCGGAAATGTGGACCCACGGCACAATCAGAAACGTTGCTATCAGAAACAATGCCCGACTGTTTTGGACGGTGTTTACATTAGCATCGCTAACACTCAGAGCTAACCTGTATTGGAGAGCATGTGTTTGAAGAAGCAGGAAATAAAAAGGAACTCACCTTGTGGTATAACCGGCAAGAGAGAAAGCCTTTGAGCTCCATACTGTTTCAGAAATAATCCTTGATAATCCATGATATGGCGTTTCATCACGGCAGTATTTAGTTTAGACAGTAGCTGCCGGGTCCCGCATGAGCTCAGCCCCCTCCTTTTTAATTTGTTATCAATTTTTATTTTTTTAAAGCTTTATACCCAAAATCAGCACTTTTGAAACAGGAAGTGAAAGAGGGATATGAGGCATGGCTAGAATGGGTTTACCGTTTGGTATTTTGAGCAAAACACTTCATAGACATGTTTTTTATATATATATATTTTTTTTTTTTTTTTCTTTTTCTATTGCCTAAAAATAGCATGATAGGTGCACTTTAAGTTAAAGTCTCTCCTTTAGAAACAATTTCGTATAGTGAGACTTTGCTAAACTACACAATTATTTTAAATATTTGGATTGGCTAACAGTAAAAGAAAAAATTGACACAGTCTATAAGTAACACAATATGTGTATCACCATCACATCCTGTGCCATCTACATGTCTGCAGCTTATCTTGACATCTTCTTTTGGGGCCAAAAACTATTTCAAATGTAGACAATACATTTGATGTAATACATGTCCAACAAAATATGACACTTACGAGACACTGTTTTCATTTTGCACATCTAGCATGTAAGAGAAAGTGTACTGACCTGTATGTGATGAACTTCGTCTCCTTCAGCAGAGTTCTGAAGTCAGCTTTGGCTGTGATGTACTTGTCTTTGATGTAGTCTTCAAACTCCCGCTGTCTCTTCTGCAAACACAGATTAAACACATCAGACATCAAAACTCACATAAATCACACCAATACAAGTTTAGGACATAAATATCAACCTCTCTGTTGATCAATTCAGAGCTGGGGTTTGGATTTGATGAACAATGACAGGAAGAGTTTGATATTTTCTACTTTCTTATCGTGCAGTGCAACTACACAGTATGTCTTGACCCGTCACTAGAGTCAAAACACTCTAGTATATTTAGTAATTGTTGTCAAGTGACTGTTATATTTTCATTTAAGAATTCAAGAAGCATAGTAACTTAAGTCTTACTCTGTCACTGGAGGAGAATTTAATACAGCGAGGGTCCTCCTTGATAATCTTCTTCACCTCCTTCCATGTGGTTGTCAGTGTGATCTACAACACAAATACATTGATGATATATTACATATACATATAACAATATACATTTTTACACTGGTAATATTTGCTCATTAAAGAAGACAAGTTTGATTGCTGTTGGCACCTTTTTACTCCTCACCATGCTGGTCTCATCTAGTAGCTGCCGGAAATGTTCTTTCTTTTTCTTGGCCAGTGCTTCTACGTGTTCGTTAAACAGCTTCTCCTTCTCCTCTCGCTCCAGCAGTGACGCCGACTCCCAGCGATGGTCTTTCCGCAGATTCCGACGTGTGTCTGACCATGCTGCATCTGAAGATCGTACCTTAAGAAGGATTAAAAAAACAAAAACACTATTAAGGCAAGTCCTAAAGTAAATACTTGTTGGCTTAAGTTTTATACTGAATTTGAAACAAATATTTTTTAAATTGGAAAACTCCTTACTGGGCTTCTACATCAAACATATTAAAACAAAATACTTAATTGGAATAGTGGAGCTGCAATTTAAAATGGCTTAAGCACCCCCTTTTTTATATCTCTAATAAAGAACAAACCATGCTCTGTCTTTATTTACATTTTGAAATGCTGAAAAGATGGATAATTCTGTAAATATATTTAAAAAGATTATTGTACACTGCTGATTCCAAATAAAGTGACATTTTTTTAAATAAAAAACCACGAGTATTGTGCTCCTGCAAACAGACTTTAGAAAGTGATCTTAAAGATTCTATATGATTATATCTTCGGCCAATCCATTTTTCTTAGAAAATCTTGTTAAACACGATATATATGATGATGCACATAGATTAGTAATTACAAACAATTATCATTTGATGAATACATTTTAAACACATTAAAGCAACTTTCATGTGGAAATTAAAAGCTGCAGGGCCTCTCACCATATCAGACATGAGCGCTTTGAAATGCTGGATGGCCTCCTCCCTCTTGTGCTGCTCCCTCTCCCGGTCGATCTCTTTGGTCTGCTCTGAGCGAGCTTTCTGCACCTCCCGCTCCCTCTCTCTGAGGCTGGCCTCGATACGAGCCTGCCGCTCCAACTCTCGCTCCTTATCCACGTCCACGCACTGTGGAGGAGAAACACGTGTCAGATCTGTTTGTCAGGTGATGTCGACAATGAGAACTATGCCTCGAAATAGAGCTGCAGACAGGGTTCATACACTTTTTCACCAATGATTTTCAATGACTTCTCCATGACCTTTACCTAATTTTCCATGACCAAAAAAAAAGACTTTTTCTCAGCGGTACCACTGAAAATTGTTTATAACATGGAACAGGAAAATAAGGTCTGCATATGAAACATGTTGTAAAACAAATAACTTACAGTATTTATTATCATTATAGTATTACTATTTCGGCGATTAGGTAAAATATAAATTATATTTGATGCAACTTTAGTTACATTTTCATGACTTTTCCAAAAAATAATAATATTGTTTTCCATAACTTTTCCAGGGCCTGGAATTAGCATTTTGAAATTTCCATGACTTTTCCAGGTTTTTAATGACCGTATGAACCCTGTGTAGACTACCTGTCAATCACACGTACTTGATGTATTTATACTAATGGTGTAGCAGTTATTTTCCACACAGAAAAGCCATGCTCCTACCTTGGCTTGTTTGTCCATGTACTGTTTGAACAGTTCTTCTCTGAGTGCAGAGCTCTCCACACCCTTGTATCGTGGGTCAGTTTCGAGCCTCTCTTTTAATTTGCTCCACCGCTGGCCTCCCTCTATGTGCTGCTCACTTAGGAGATCGAAGAAGTCTAGCTTCACCTGAGAGCACACACAAACACACAAGAAATTAGGAATCTCTCAGACAACAAATGATCAGCAGGAGGCCAGAACCCCTGCAGATAGACCTGTAGGTTTTATATTCGTTATCAATTGACCCCTTTCACCTTAAAGAATGATTAATATGACACTGATATAAATGTGAGCGAGTGATACCTTCTCTCCTCTGGACTTGGAGTCCTCTTTCTCTCTCTTCCTCAGAGCAGTGATGAACTCGACGAAGATGGCCTCCCTGTCCTTCATCTTCTCTATGGTCTTAAACCGCGGGTCTCGGCCGTGCTTTACTGCAAATTCACTAAACGTTGTTCTGTAAAGATAGGAAAATCAAATAAATCAGTGTCAACTTGTGTGAACAGTTTCAATAACAGTTTAAATAATTTCTTTAAATAATCTCTCTCAAAATATCAAATTATTACTAACTACTAATAATATATCAGGATGTGAAATATTGCTGGTATTCACCAAAACAGCAGAAATGGTTTAAATACTGTTTAAAAGTCACATATATGTGGTACTTTTTACTCATGCTTATAAACAGAAACACAAAAATCTGAACTCTTATTCTTACAAAATAGTAATGTTGCAATAAGGTTGAAAGTAACTTATCAATACTTACTTTAAAAATACAAAAATACCTTGGTGTGAACTTTGCCTCCTCCATCATCCTCCTGAACTCGTCTTTGGCCTGCATCAGCTTGTTCTTCTTCTCCTTCCTCTCCTCCTCCGCTCGCGTCTTCACATACTGATCAAACACCTGAAGTGGATATAATCACAAAGCTATGACTAAAGAAGCCGATACATGACACAATGCTGTGAGAGTGACAGGGAGGGGAGGGAGAAAAACGCATCAGAAAAGGAAATGAACCGAACCTGTTTCCTCTCTTTTGGGTTGAGCAGAAGGTAGCGAGGGTCAAACACTATCTTGTGAAGCTCTTTGTCCCAAGTGGAGAACGCAGACACCTACAGGTCATACGGACAACGCTGGCATTAGGGTCAAAGAAAATAATAACAAAATAAACCAAACACTTGAAACAATGATATGTGACCCGCTCTATCGAAATCAGTCGGAAGTCGCAAAGGCTCATTTCAAAATAAACGTGGATTTGCGCAAAAAAATAGTTGTTCGGGTGTTTTGTTTGATTTTAAATAAACAAAGTCTTGGCTTTCAGAATATTAAACTTGTTTCGGCAAATTCAGATGATTAATACAACTTTGAAGCTTGTAACGGCATAATCACAAGCGGAGAACGGAGTAACTTTACGTCACAGCAGGCATAACAACAGCCGGTGTTTCTCGTGAGTGTTTTCCCCGGGAAACAAACACAATACACACAAATGCAAAAATACACAAACACACACACACACACGCGAGCCAGACCAGTAATCCAAACGAAAATATTTTCCCTCCGTACTACTTTGATAATTTGCTCCGCTAATAATCAATCAGATCGATGGATTCCAGAGAAGAGGAAACTTTGAAGGCCCTTTTCTCAAAAGGATGACTCGGTGACAGTCATTATATAATGTGACATATTTTGCTTAATATTTGGAGTACAACAACAATCCTGATATCATCAGAAAGCTAGGAATCTCCTCTTTCATACAACTAAAAATGTGTCTTCGGGTCAATGCGACTGATTTCGATAGAGCAGGTCACATATGAAAGATTTGTGTTACCCCTCTCTCCAGCAGCATTTCTCTGAACTGGGTCATCCGGGCCTCTAGCGGGACGACAGCTCGCTCTCTGGCAGCTCTGAGCTCGGCCTCCATTGCTGCTTCCTTCTCAGAGTCCGCCTCCTTCACCTCCTCCTTCCTGTGAGGGCAAACAAAGACTTGCATTAGAGCAATAACTTCCCACATCATATTACAACTCATATATCAAAGTTTTGTTAAATATGCCAGTAAAGAAGTCAACAGTTGATTACAAATGTTTTTCCACAACAGGTTTGCAAGGACGTTAAAAACATTCCTGATTATGGCCACAAGTATTAAAATGCATGCTTTCTAAAAACAGTTGGTCCATGTCACTTCAATAGACTATTGAAAACCATCAGGTAAGGGCAGTCAGGTATGACTTACTTCCTCTTTTTGGCTTTGGTGGGCTCCTCATCCTGATTCTCTTCAGTAGCGATGGCTAATTCTGGCTCCTCCTTATTGACACCTGGGACTGAACACACAGACATCATATAAATACTTCATCAACTGCAGCAAACAACATTTAAGAATAACAGAGCAGCTATTTCTTACTTGGCATAAAAACATCAATCCTGCTATTAGTGTACGTCTCAAAACAATCAAAAGTACTATGTTGAATGTCATTATCCTGACTGCATGTGACCGTTTGTCCCCACCCGTCTTCTTGACTTCCTCCAGGCCTCTCTTGTGCGGCGGCTCCTGAATGTGCTTGTCGACGTCAGCGCGGCCGACCAGCTCATCGGGCCGGTCCCACATGGACAGCCGTGTTGTCGGGTTGTAGAAGAACACGCGCTCATCCCCCGTCCATACCACACACCTGAGATATAGGAAACAAGGCATTAGGTTTTAGTGCAGCAAAGTGGAGCTGCAGGATGCTGTGGTTGGTATGTGGTGTGTACCATGGCGTGCCGGGGATGGGGTTGGTGGCTACAGGTCTGGCTTTCTGCGCTGCTTTCTCCTCCTCCGTCATCTCTTCTTCTTTAAGCTCCTTGAATAAGACACAAAAAACATTCATTTCCATTACTATTTAAATTACACTTATAATACCTTAGCTTTATTCATTATTTTCTTTGGTGATGTCTTTGCAATAATGTGTGTGTTTCGTATTTGATTATACCATATGTATAGTTATGTAGTATAATTCATGTTGTGCAGTTTATAAGATTTCTTGCATGCTGAAAAATTATAATAATGTAACCCCTTAACAATGTGCTTTGAGATTATACTGTTCTTCATTAAGGTCATAGCAACAATGCCCTTTGGAACACGAATGTTTTAAGTGTTCATTAAGTAGGTAAATCAACTTTTAAAATACCTCCTTCTCATTATTAGTGTTTTCCATTTTGTTCTCTTCGTCCTCCATCTCCATCGCCTCCGCTTCCTCTTGGGCCAGACGCTCTTTGATCCTTTCTGCTTCTTTTTCTGAAGACGGGGAAGAAACAATAATGAGATGATTAAAAGTGCTGTTGTGCACATCAATAAGGTCAGTAAACATGCTACATATCATTCATAGCTGCTGAACACTTGTCAGGCCAGAACAAGCCTGTGTTCTCATCTGCAGTGCCTACCTTTCTCCACTAGGGCGGGGGGTTTCACCCAGGTGGACTCCAGTGTTCGGTTGTTGTAGTAGTATGTTTTCCCGTCAGCGGTTTTGTACTCTGACCACTCGGGGAGATGCATTGATCCGGCCATTGAGACAGGAGCGGATAGAGTCAGCTGTGGGTGCATCATCGAGACTAAAGGCGGGCCCATGCCAGGAAGCATGCCTGTTGTCAGAGAGAAGAAAAAAAGACCATGATCGTCTGAGACTCATATTTTTGTCCTAGCAACTAGTAGCAGTTGTGGTGGACTAGAAAAGACATTAGTTTGTTAAACAAAACAAGATTTGAGACAGAGAACTCCACTGATTAAAACAATTTGATTCACTACAACTCAAAAATGTGCCTGTTCATTTAAAGCTTATTAAATCAGTGAGTGAATACAAATAATGATCATGTTATGGAACTGCTCAAGACTTAAGATGTCTTCAGGGAATATCACACTACTATAAACACAAGCCGCATACACAAAAACAAAGCAGTGACCACACACACAAATACACACTCATAACCATGTCACAAAAGGAGACAACAACCCCAACATGTAGCCCTATCTGCAAGGTTGCTGCATCTCTACTGGGCGAAAGCAGCTAGCGTTAAAGGAAACCTAAACAGGAAACCCCCATTTACTTCAATTCAGAATTTAAGGTATCACAAGGTGAGTAATTGATTTACTAATACATTTTGGTGGGTGAAGACTTTTAATAAGAATCAAGCTATCTGTCGGAATAGAGGAAATGTCTACTGTGCTATGGATGGATCATGTTCACATCATTCACCGTCACTGTTTTGGGGTTGCCATATATACCATATGACTCATGTAGACATCATTCACTACCATGCCATCTACTGTAGGTCTGAGAGGCGAGCGGCTGGGTGTTTACCGTTGGGGCCGGGGCCTGCCTTTACACAGGGGGCACCTACTATCTGCATCATTGCTACACCTGCAAGAACAACGGACAAGCAAGCATCTGGTTGAACACAGCAGGACACTAGACAGGAGCTACCACGGTGTGTAAGAGTTTGTGTGTGTGGCCCCTGGCGGAAAAAACACACGCCTGAAATGTGGGTTTTGCATTTGTCTTGTGTCATGTTTATTAGCCTGTAATGTAATTGTGACAGATGTTAGGAATAAGCACAGTGTAAGTTAGATTTACTAACTTAAATTCTTTTGGAAACCATAGAGAGGCCAAGTCCCTCCCATGTCTGTGCCTCCTATGGAACCGTCTTTAGGAAAAAGTTGCACTGTAGATTTTGGGGCGAGAGACAAATGATTTTTTTTATCTTTGTCAATTTCAAAGTTCATTTTGAGGTCAAGAAAGATGCATTTATTTGTAGTTCTGTGTAAAATGGTCAGTCTAAATACATTTCGCCACATGGTGATCTACCGGAAGGGGAGGGACTTCCCCTTTCTATTAATACAATAACAATTTCAATAGAAAGAAAAGAAAGAAAAAACCTGATATTAATATTATTATTATAGTATTAAGAGAGATTAAGAGCTTCTTAGAAAAATTGATGCCAGAATGAGGGACAGAGAGAATCAAACAGATAACAGAGGGCAAAAGTGACAGAAAAACTGGAAAGCAAACACACAGGAGCATTTACATTAGCACATACTTCAGTTTAAGCCAAAGCACCCAAGACTTGTAGTGTGAACTGTGAACAAAATTTCCTGACAAAACTGTGCTGAATGAACTGACTAGAACATATTAATAACCAGGAGATGTTTGTTGGGAAGTCTTTAAGAGACACTTGTGACATGCGGGTGTCTCTATAGTCCTTCCAATAACAGCTCGACTTGGAGTCCACTGGCTACACTAAGGTTTTGTCCGTTATCACAGACTGAATATTAGTTGTCACAAAATATTTCCTTAGCTAAGTAGCGCAGTAACAGTAGAGTAATCCCAATTGGAGCAACATCATACTTTCTACTATAGTTGTCCTACCAAGATATTTAGGCCCTGATTCTAGTTCTTTAATATAAGGTATCGGCCAAGTCTGATCCACTACTTATATTTACATAGCAGCAGGTGAGGCCTGTGTGCAATGCTGATTAAATATGTATCTGGCACATAGAAATTACAGGAGTAACCTAAGAAGTTTGGCACACCTTACTTTAAAGGAGATACTCTCAAAATGTCCTGGTTATCCAGGCAATATAGATTGCTGCAGTACTCTATTTTTTTACTGGAGTCCAAAATAAGAAATCAGCAGTTCCTGTATTAAGTCAGTGATGGCAGCTAGATATTGTGGCTTGTTTGTTTCTTGCTCTTAGTTGGTGGTTCTTACCTGGTAGAGGGATGTGCATGCCCGGCAGTGGGACTCTGAAAGGAGGCACCATCACAGGGGGGAAGGCAGGTAGTGCTGCAGTGGGCTGGCCCACATTGTGGGGCAGCCCTGCAGGCAGCAGTGCCATGGTCTGCACCGCCGTTACAGGTGATGGCACCGTGGAAACTGTTACCACAGTGACTGGAGACACAGCTACATTTGAAGACACTGTGGCGACAGGGGGTAGGTCTGCTACAACAGGGGCTTTTTGTAACACAGAGACAGAATGGAGGGATTTTTAATTTGTGTTTGTGTCTGTGAGTGTATGGTTGATGTAAGAGTGTGTACTCACCTGAAATAGTCACAGAGGGGGAGTGGCTGGAGGAGTCTGGACTGGAGGCGAGTGTGCGGGAGGGGGTCGTGGAGAGGGCCTGAGTCTGCATGGCTGCTGTGCTGCTGGCTGTGGTGTTGACACTGCTGGAACTGCCAGCTGCCGTCACATTTGGACCCGACCCCGCTACAAGAAGAGGGTTCAGTTCGGACTGCTGGATGATTTTTACACCATCTGGTTTACTCCACGATGACTCTCTAGTCCTGGCGTTGTAGTAATATGCCTGTGGACAGGATAATGGACAAAAAAAAACGTAATAACAAATAATAACCACAATATAAATCATGGCAACAGCATAATAATTATAATTGTACCCCTGTATTCATAACCAATTATATTTTTATAGAGGAAAGTTTATTTCAAGTCTAATATTCATCCATTCCACATCACTAGACCTTACTTTTCTAAATTATAATATACTTTTGTGAACTTCAAAATACTGTAAAAATCAATAATTAATTCTCCATGTCATTAATAAAGGGGCCTTACGATGTGCTTAAGTATGACTTTTGGCTTACCTTTCCCTCAGACGTCTTGTTCTCTACCCAGATTTCCTCTGCCGGGGCTCCAGATGCAATAACGGGGGGCATCCCTGGAGGAAACAGCATCCCTGGGGGAGGCGGCAGGTTCCCCATGGGAGGCGGAAGGAACGGAGGTCTCTGCAGCAAAATATAGAGACAGAGCATTACATTTTCAGACTGTAAGCGGTAGGGCTAGGTAAACAAATTGCCCACAAAGATTTCTGGGTGTCAAGACAGAAAAGCAGTCGAAACAACTCGATCGTTAAATAAATTAAGTCAATTCAAATCGTTTCAGTCATATTCCTCCTTGATTCTGTAATATGTCTTTTTTTAAAGGGATTATAGTGATGTTACTGTGACAAATGATTATTTTCATTATCTATGTCTAGTCAATTGTGTAAAGTCGAGAAATGTTTCCAGCTACATTCTGTAAAAGATTTATTTTACTTTTGCCCGTCTTGCTATAAATGCAGTGTAGCAGATCACTGCAGGCAAAGTTAAAATTACTCAGCCAACACTAACGTGAAGATAAACATGCACTTCTTATAAGAGTTTTGGACATTCACCTGTAGATGTGGAGGTCCGATGGGTGGTGGCATGCTTCCTGGTGGTGGGATGGGCGGCATGTTGGGGTCAAAGGGGGGGCGTGCGAATGGGGGGCGTGGCGGAGGTCCCCTCATCATCCCAAAGGGGGGTGGCGGCGGCCTGAGGAGAGGTGGTGGGCCTCGTAGCACTGGTGTCTGGGCGGGTGCGGGGGCAGGCGCAGGGCTGCGAAACCGCACTGCCTGCTGCACCATTCTAACGAAGCAAGACAATATCAAGTTACTACACGTGTTCAAAGGCAGAGCACTAAGTAGCATCTACAAAAACCTACTATATGAGCACTCTGATCAGTACTTACATACTAACACTTTATATACCGGATCTTTTCACCATAGTCTTACCATACCTGCATATGTCTATAACCTCTTACTATTAGCATTACCTGTATTTAGACCAGCAGGATACATATTTGTTTGTATCCCCTGCACTGCCCTCTATGTTTGTATGTACTGTTTATATCTAGTGTATTTCTAAATCTAGCTGTTAAAATCAAATCTTATTTATTCTATATTTCATTCGGTTTAATATGTACTTAACTGCATTTTGTTGTTTCTGTACACTGTGCACACAACGACAATAAAGTTGAATCTAATCTAAGAATATGTACAACATCTATGCATTGTTTAGCAGTTGCTTATCAATCAAGATATTGTTTAATGTAGATCTTTACAAGGGGGGATGATGCAGTAGCTAGGCTAGTTTAGCAGACTATAATTATATTACAAAAAACTTTGTAGCAACTGTTAACTGTAAGCAGTAAACTATTAAGCATGCATGGTATTGTATGGATACATTTGCGCTGATGTGCCTACAACATATGAGCAGCAGGAATACGCTTTTAAAGATGGAATAACACTGTGACGTGGTAGATGTTTTTGCTACGGAGTCAGTGGGTGTAGCACCCTTTTAACTGTAACGCTATGTAGCTCTAAGTTGTTTATTATTCCACATGTTCTTTAGGGTGATATCCTGTTGATCAAAACAGTACACACTCAGGTTCTCAGGTTAATCAAACACTCAGTTGGTCTCGTTTATAACAAAACAGGCTTACAGCACCCCAGTCCATTCAAAACACTGAATTGACCGAGTTGTGCGCTCCTGCTTACTAATGAATATAGCATAGCTTAGCTAGCTTGCAATATGGCATTAACATTTAAAAAGCACACTTAAAGACTGGATCTGTGTCTGAACGGAGACTCAAGGCATGTTGAAGGAGGCATTCAGAAGGAGAAAAACATCTGTCTGTGGATGTCCATGTTTACCGCGTGGTAAGAAATCTGAGAGCAGAGACCAGCCGCTTGGAAACACAGGCTAGTTAGCTGCAAGCTAGTTAGCTAGCAAGGCTACATGCACAAGTTAAACGGCTGTTTATCTCCACCTTATTAAACACATACAACGCGAAACAACTTCACAGGAAAGCGTGGCTTGTGGCTTCCTGTATACTGAGCGCACATTCATTTTAACACTGTATTTGCTATTATCTGACCTGTTGTCGCTGAACCCGATAGCCTCGCTCTCTGTCTGGTCCGCCATTACAGGAAAATGTAACCACTCTCTTCCTGGAAACGCCCCTAAGTGGTTTCTACGTCTAGTATTGGCTAAACGTTTCTGTCAGACAGAGCGTAGTTAGCTCTGATTGGATCATGTTTCTCACACGGAGGTTTGGTCAAGCATTCATTGGCTCCAGTTTTTCACAATGTCTTTGTTCACACTGTAGACTGTACACATACACAGTATGCAGGATGTAGCTGACTTACTGCACTACCACTTAAACCATTAAATTGTTCTACTTCTGTGTGTTTACTGTGGTGATGCTGGTAGATATTTTTATGCTATGATTATTTCTGTTAAAGTCCACTGTTGTGAACAGATGTAAAAGGACAGTGATAAATTGAAGGACGAAGTGCTTTCTCAATAATGGAAAAATACCATTATATATAACAGTAAAACAATCATAGGGACATATTTGAAGATAGATAATTATGTTTCAGTAATATTTTTATTTTGCATGGATACTAAAAGGTCCCATTGAGATGTGGCCAAGAACAACAACATTGCTGAGTTTCAACAATTAAATTAAAACTTATGACCTGGATGGAAGATTTCAGCATTAGAATTTTTTCAGGGTTACGATTTTTTTAAGTTTTAGATGACTCGGTTATTTATTTCATGCAGTTTTATTTTCATACTTTAGGTACATGTTGATGATAACACTTGTGTGCTGAACATCTCCTAGATCAGTCCAACAACATAAACATCATCATCATATTTACACTCCACTTAGATTTCTGACAAAGGCTGTTGACTGGGGAACATATTAGTCTGCTCAGGTCCCTCTGATGCAGTCATCTGAGTGTTGTGGTAATTCTTCATTCCCTCTGTGGAACATCTGGCATTTGGGTATGAGCACACAGGAAATCAATTAGAACATGCTTCAGTTCAATATGTAAAATAAAAGGTATTGAGTTGTGATTGTGTGAATCCTACAACCTCTTAAAGTATTACATCACAGACGGTGTGTAAAATGTAAGCAGCTTGCATTGGTAAAAATCTGGCTTTTTAATAAATATAAGAACACTTGCACACAAGACCAAATAACTGTCAGCTTTCTGCTGCATTAGAGAAAACTAAAATAAACAGTGCTTTTGCTTGTCCATGGAATTGATAGACATGAATTTAATTATAATAATATTGGCAATGGATGGAGCATTGAAAAACATGAACCAGCCCTAAATAGTCACTTATCTGAATTCACTGAGGATGTCTGACCTTGAGGTGGGGATCTGTGCCCTTGAGCAGAGGCCCATTTGATGATACTGGCAGGAAGGCGTGTGGGGATAGTTGTAAACTTCATAGCACATGGGATATGGGGCCGCACTGGGGCATGGACGCATGGACTGAGCTTGAGGACAGGCACTTGAGAAGGAAACACCTGGGTCCTGTCCTGCTGTCTTTTTTGAGGAAAACCGCTCGATGTTTCTCTTCCTCCTGGGGCGATATTTATAATCTGGCATGATATGACAAAGCCAAGAGCACGAGTAAGTGAAAATCAGATGTTGACCATGCATATCAGATCAGATTTAAACTGAAAACCTACTGTATATCTGCACACAGGACTCTAATCAGCTGTGTAAATGTCCATACCAGGGAAATGCTGCCAGTGAATGTATTTCAGTATGTCAGCCACTTCGTAGTAGGGCCTCTTCTTCTCCACACTGAGTTTGGACCACTCGCTGCCCAGCAACTGATAGGTGTACGTCATGTTGACTAAAGAGGCATCTTTTTTAAGGGCACGCCGATGGATGCTAGCCCAAATGAAGTAGGCATTCGGGGGCCGTTTAATGTGTCCATTCTTGTCTGGGACAGTCTGCAACCACCTAATATCTGAAGGTGATTTTTTTTGGAGACACAAACAATGAGTTAGTCAATTTTTTATTCGAATTTAATCAGCTATAAATTGTCACACATGTACACGGCACCGCCCACACTGGGATATCTAGACACTTCATTAAACCTGTAATAGTGGATCATTGGGCAGCAGCAGGGCCCAGGAAATAATTAAATTCAATTCAAGTTTATTTATATAGCCCAAAATCACAAATCATATTTGTCTCAGAGGGCTTCACAAATCAACAAACACAATTGGCAATGTAAAACAATGTAAAAACAACAAACGTATCTTACAAGATCAATGCGAAAATACCAATTTAAAAAGGAACATAACACAATGACACAAATACAGTTAGTACAATAATTACATTTCCATAAAACGAAGGGTACATGAGGATGTATATAAAAGGGGGTTTAAAACCAGTCTTAACTGTACGCTGTACTAAAGAGGAAAGTCTTTAACCTACTCTTAAATGTGTGGACACTCTCTGCCTCCCTAATCGTCACTGGAAGTTGATTCCAGAGGAACGGGGCTTGGTAGCCGAAAGCTCTAGCACCTGATCTTTTTTTGTGGACTCTGGGAACCACCAACAGACCTGCACTCTAGGATCTTAATGCCCTGGAGGGGCAATAGGAGATTAAAAGATCCTGTAGGTAGGATGGTCCCTGACCGTTGAGCGCCTTCTATGTGAGTAAAAGTATTTTAAAATCAATCCTGGACTTAACTGGTAGCCAGTGCAATGCTGCTAAAACAGGAGTGATGTGGTTCATCTTATTTGTTCCTGTTAAAACCTGTGCTGCAGCATTTTGTATTAGTTGAAGGGTCTTTAATGATGAGTTTGGACAGCCTGATAAAAGGGAATTCCAATAATCCAGCCTGGAGGTGATAAAAGCATGGATTAGTGTTTCTGCATTGTTGTGATTTAGGATGTGCCTGATTTTTGCAATATTCCGTAGATGGAAGTATGGCAGTCCTTGAAATTTGCTTTATATGGGATTTAAAAGACAAATCCTTGTCAAAGATGACACCAAGATTTTTTACAGTTGTGCAGGAGGTCAAGGTAATACCATCCGAAGAAATTATGTTGTTGGATAATTTGTTCCGAAGGTGCTGGGGGCCAAGTATAATGACTTCTGTTTTGTCAGAGTTTAATAATAAAAAGTTGCAGGTCATCCATGTATTTATGTCTGTGAGGCATTCTTGCAGTTTAACTAATGGAAATTGTACATCTGGTTTAATTGATAGATACAATTGCGTATCATCTGCATAACAATGAAAATTGATGGAGTTATTCCTTATGATATTGCCCAATGGTAGCATATATATGATGAACAGGATGGGTCCAAGTACAGACCCTTGCGGTACTCCATGACTGACTGTAGTTTGTAATGAGGATTCATCGTTGACAGATACAAACTGAGATCGTTTTGAACCAGCTTAGTGCAGTTCCCCTTATACCTATCAAAAGCTCTAATCTTTCGAGTAGTATGTTATGGTCAATAGTGTCAAAGGCAGCACTCAGATCTAACAGAACCAGAATAGAGGCAAGTCCATTATCAGATGCACAAAGCAGGTCATTTGTGACTTTAACCAGTGCTGTCTCTGTGCTATGATGTTTTCTAAAACCTGACTGGAATTTCTCAAATAAACAATTTGTATTTAAAAATTCACACAATTGTGAGGCCACTGCTTTAATAATGTGGGGCTCAAAAGCAAACTGGCATCTCTAAAAAGTCCACACACTGTACAGTACTTGGTCCATTTGGGTAATTACTGCCGCCCATTGCATAATACAGTGTCTTTATTTTGGACTCAAGTGAATTTCAATTTGCTACCGGATTTAGCATCATATTTTTGTTTATTCTAGTCAGATCTTTTTACTTTGTTTATCATTGATTTTGACTTATTGTTATTGTCTTAATTTAGGATGACTTTAATGTCAAAATATGACTTAGACTATATCAATTTTGATTTGATTAGCTCATAAATTATATTTAAAAACATTTTTTGACTTAGTGTCTCATCATTTTGCTTCCACCGTTACAATTACTGTATGCTTTCCTATCTCTCTACATACTTTCACACCATCACACACAGGCACTATGGGGTATTGTACCTTCCTCCGTTGGCACGATAGTAAAACTGATGACCTGACCATCAGCTCCTGTGGGTGAGGTTGGGGTGAGGTGGACTGGATCTTGGTTCAGAGGGTCTCCAGCTGCACCCTGCCTTATCTTTGAGACCCGCAGCGGGACCAAGTAATCCCTAGATGGAAAAGGGTTCAAAGTACTGACCTGGAAACAGTTGTGGAAAGTAAGAAGTGCATTTACGGTAAATACAGATTCAAAGTACTTGTAGTTTATTATTATTTTCATGTGACTGCTACTTTAAAAAAAAAATTAAACTTTGTTTTTATTGTTTTTCGTTTTTGTTACAATAATGAACAGACAAACAATATGAAAGCAGACAGGGTCATCCTGGGTAAAAATAAACTTACTATGTTTTAGAAAATATTATACATAATATACATACATAAAATACGTACTTGCACACACATCTATACAATCGTATACACACTTAGATGCTCTAACAGTATGTGCAGACGTGTATACATATTTAGGCATGTTGGGCTAACAAAGGCACTCTGCTACTTCACCACAACGTTTGTTCGATAACTATAGTGACTGATTACTTTGCAAATTGATGAAAACTAAATATAAACAACAAACAAATGATGACGTATTTGAAGAGGCTAAGATAAACTTAATTAAACCCTTAGGGGAAACTCACAAACTACCCAGCAGTATCCTCAATCGTTATAAAATAACCCAAAAGTATGATGTAAACACCTTTCTGATGATGATGATTATAATATAGGCCTACATCAGCCTATGATAGTATTACATAGGGAGTTTTTCTGCATTGACTACTTTGGCTTCTGATGCTCAAAGAATATATTTGTTTTACTAAAGTAACATTTACAATGCATTACTTTTGTTTTCAATAGAGTAGTGAAAGACACTGACCATTGGGGGCTTGTAAGTGTTGACCCCATTTCCGGTTAAGTCCAGCGGATGAGTCTGATCCGCGGATTCGGTCTGCAGGCACTGAGAGGCGGCCCCGGCTGCCGGTGTCCTGGCTGGGTCCTGGCCCGTGTTTCTGGTTGACCATAACGATTTTATTTGAACTCTCATTGTTATTATTTTTATTGCAAGGACCGTCGCTGTAATTCCGATTTGGCTCTGTTTTTGGGTTTGTAAAACCCGTATTGTGACAACTGGAATGCTCAGTCAACAGAGACCGGGTTTGGAAGTAAATAAGAGCAACGTTCCAGATGCAAAATGTTTTTATTTTTATTTATAATCATACTGTTAGCTCTATTTTTCTGTGAATACATGTAATACCTGCAGCATGCGCTTCTTGATTCTAAACTGCTATTGAACAGTAAGAAAACCAAAGCAATGCTTTTTGCTCCCAAGTCAGCGTCCTCCTCTTGCCTCTCCATTGACACCCTTGATGGCGTTTCTGTTGAATTTGTTGATACCTACAAATATCTGGGCTTTTGGTTGGACAGTAATCTGAATTTTAAACACCATATTGAAGTTTTAACAAAGAAATTGAAATTCACTCTTGGCTTCCTTTTCAGATTTAAATGTTGTTTTTCAATTTCATCCCGTAAAAGGTTGGTCTCTGGCTTATTCCTGTCCCAGCTGGACTACGGTGATACCATTTATAGATTTGCCTGTCCCACTGTTTTGGCCAAACTTGACCCACTTTACCATGCTGCACTGCGTTATATATCAAATGCACCCTATAGGACTCATCATTGCACACTGTATAGCCTAACTGGATGGTCCTCACTTACTATGCGTAGGATGCAGCACTGGTTTTTATTAATGTATAAAGCCATTTTAGGTAAGCTTCCACTCTACATATGTGTCAGATTTGCCCCAGTTTGTGACTCTTACAACCTCAGATCCAGTGCCTGGATACGGTTCCAGGTACCTACTGTACGGACTGAGGCTGGAAAAAGGAGTCTTTCTTATTATGGTCCTTGGTCTTGGAATGACCTTCAATCACGCCTTAAACTGAGGTCTCTATTTCATGTTTTAAATTGAAGTTGTCTGAAGTCCTCACCACCAGCTGCTCTTGCAGTAACAAGTAGTGTACTTTTCTTACTGTCCTAATGTGCACAATGTAGTGACTGCTTTTTCGTCTTTTGTTTTCTTTGTTATGTTCTCTATATTTTATATGTTTGTGTTATGTGTTATGTGTAACGTTGCTGCCTTCTTGGCCAGGTCAGCATTGAAAATGAGATTTTATCTCAATGTTTTTATCTGGTTAAATAAAGGTTAAATAAAAAATAAAAAAACGTGATTTTTTTTTCAGGACCTTTAGTGCTATTCAGTGTAGAAAACATATGTAACAAGTAAAGGTACTGCATTCATAAGGTTAGCATAGAAATACACTTGTGGGACCAAAAGTACAATTACTCATTATACAGAATGGCCGAATTGACCATTTGATATCTCTTGAATGTTTTTGCTTGATGTCTTCTTTAGACAAAAACAAGACAAACTCTGGTGGTGAAATAATATTTCCTTTGTTGGTTTAAACTGTGTCCTACATTACTGACAATAACACACAGAGTTGCATACTCTTACAAAAAATGAAGAAACCGAATCTTTAATGTTATAATTTAATTTAATGTCGAATGAAGTACAGAAAATATAGAGAACAATTAAATGAAACGAGCTTTACCAAAAAGAAACAAAAACATGATTCCCTTAAACTATGATTATGTTATTAGTAGTTCTCACATATGAACAAAAGCTTACAAGGAAACTAATCAAATATTAAACTAATAGCTATGGAATCATCCTTCTGAGAGTAACAAAATAAAGATTTGGTCATTTGGAGAGCAGTGCCTCAGAAAATGACAAGAGGCTCTGCTAAGCTGTGTTAACACATCAAACAGCAAAAACTATACACAAAGTCATACCCACTCATTCTATTCTCACACACACTTCACTCAAGACCCCCAAACCCTTAAGAATGCTCTCAACTAACCTTAAAAATAATTCATTAAAACTCAGCTATTGAATTAACTCCTCCAATGTCCATGTCAAATTTAAGGGCGGTTATTTCTTGGTACAGGTGGTGAGTTGCAGATAGGCAACCTTTGCACCAAAAGACTACCAAGTTTGCTGACAAAAACAACAGTTTGTAATTAAAAGTACATTGCTAGGTTGACCAAAAATGCTGAAGTGAGCCATCGTCTTAAATATGGAAAAAATGTAGAGGATCATAATGTTCAGTCTTGTAGATAATGATTATCATGTCCCCTTTTTATTCAAATTAAAAAAGATGATCCTGTACCTCTATCCATAAACTGTACACTATATGGTTTTCCTATCATTATCGCAATGTCAACAACAGAAGACTTTGATATCGAACTCAAGGAGATTTCAATTTTTGTAGAAGAGTACCAGCACAAAGCTGTGCTTGAAAATGTAACTATTATAATTGTTTCTTGTGCCAATTGGTTCAATTTGTTTAATAAAAGAATGTTAGAAATAATTTCTTATATATTATTTTCATTACACAAGCAATTTGTTGAATTTGAGCAGTATACTGAAAGCAGCAGAAAGGCATAACTGATGACACATCTGTTTAATTTCCCTTGTTATATCTTTATTGCGATATTCAACAAGATTATCACTTATCGCACATTTTCCCCATCTTGTGCAGCCAAGAGAGGAGAAACCTTTCATTTAGTAGAAATCTAAATAAAACACTGACAAAGACTTTAATCAGACAGAGGCATCCAGAATGTTACTGCTCATTATAATATTAAGAGCTGAACATTTTAGGGACTTTTGTTCTGGGCATGTTAAGGTTTCACTCATCAAAACACTTTAATAAAACTGTTGGTGTTTATTGAACATGAAATTATTCTGAACGGCTACAAGACTGATAAAAAAGAGGAAAGGGGAAAAAATGTCAAATGCAATTCATTCACTCACTCTGCCCTCTGCTGGAGGACCAGAGTATGGATTCAGTATAATGAAGACTTTGTAAATGTTTGCACTGATTTCTGTCATAAAGGGGGATATACTGTAGTTAATTTATGAAACAGGAAAAGAGGAAGAACCTTTTCACCCACAGGTAAGTAATGACTATAGGCCAACAGTGAAGGCGGGTTAACACCTTCATTGCTCTTTAAGTCTCTCTGGAGGACATCATTTCACACATCAAACAGTTGAGGGGCACCTGTGGGTGCTCTGTCCTCCATCAACATGTCACAGGCTGGGGGATGATGAGCAGTCGCCAGCTCGCCACAGACAGCAGAAGCAGCTAGAGAAACATGCAAGGTTGTCTTCAAGTACAGCAGTCCTTCTGTGGTTCAAACTCTCATAATGTCAGACATGCACCCTCACACACACACACACACACACACACACACTCAGTCACACACTCAAACACACACATTTGCACTCCTTCATTTTCCAAAACTGCCAAAGTTAGCGAAGGCATCCTGTTTGGGAGGAACCATGGCCAGGCTGATGGAGTGTGCTGCTCCTGGCACTCCCATGCCTGCCATCCCGCCCATCATCACTGGAGCGGCCATGCCCAGATTCATGCTCATGTTCATTCCCATCATGCCTTGGTTTACAGGAAGTCCTCCCATCCCCATGGTCCCTGTGGTCATAGAAGGGGGGAGACTCGATGACAAGATAGCAGGCATTCCCATGGCGTTGCCGGCCATCATAGGATTGGCTGGTGGTCTGATGGGGGTCACGTGAGGCGGGGAGCTGAGGTTCAGTCCTCCGAAGTTCTGGGACAACAGGTTGAGGGGAGGAACTCCTGCACATAAACATGAGCAGGGAGAAGTTAGTACTAGGTTTTACCAGTAAGTGAGATAGTAAAACTGACAAGTCTTATCTAGAAACGGTCAAGTCACATTTATTTATCTTTTTTACATCTGCAGGCTGTACAAACAGAAGATGAATCACAATTTGGAAGATGATACCTTGCTGCTGGATGATGTTGTTGAGTGTGGGCGGTGTCTTGGTGGGGTTGAGGCCTGCTGATAGGAAGTCCAGGCTGATGTTGACGGAGGGGTCCGACCAGGTAGAGCCTAACGATCCTGGACCTCCAACACCAACCTTCTGCTGATCAAAGGGCTGCTGAGAGCCTCCCAGGCTCTAAAATAAAGAAAAGCATATTGTGAAGAACTCAAAACTCAAAACTGAATGCAAGTAACAGCCATAAACTGGAACTTCATACTAGGGACAAACTGATATCTGCATGTCATTAGTATCAGCAGATAAAGGTATTCAAATTAAATATTGGAATTTGTCAGAAATGTATATTTCCTCAAATATGAAAGGCCAATAGGATGATGTGTATACGCACATGATGTGAACCATTGACAAAGAGAGTGCAAAGGTGAATGTGTGCATTTAAAAAAATAAATAAAAAAGGGATAGTCTATGTTTGCATCTGCCAGTGGGCCATTATAACGATATTGAGACTTGACTGCATAGACAACATTTAAATATTTAATTATATTTGTGCCAAATTATCATACATGTGTGCATCCCTACTTTAGATTTATTGAACATTTGAACTAGAAGCATTCTTCAAGGGTGCACTGACATCAATCTTTATATACAGGGGTGCACATAAGTGGTACGCAGTTACGCATGCGCGGCAAACATCTGAAATGCGTACCGTCACTTGTCTCACTAAGTGCATTTGCATACCGGCGGACTTGTGAAGCATTTCCAGAAGGCGCTTCGATCACTGGACGACAGAGCCGGTGTACAACGGAATTGTGCCACAACTTCCGGCGCGAGTTCCACGCGCGTGCTCCACTAGCGCCCACCCCCACCCCTCCCGTCAACGTTCAATACTACACCCCCACCGACAAAACGCACCCTCTCCCCCCCGTCGACGTTCGCGAAACAGAGGGGCTGAACACATAACTTTGCGTGGGCAGCCCTGAGTACCAAACATTGTCTCCTGGTACTCATTTGAATAACTCACTAAGAAAGTTATGTGCACCCCTGTTTATATAGGTTAGGAGTCCCTGTCCAGGAAGGGAACCATACATACCTGTTGAGAGCGAGAAAGGGGCATTGTTGGCATAGCAACAGACGCCCCTGGTGTTGCACCTCCCAGAGAGAAAGTCATGCTCTGAGAGGCGCTCAGCGTTGCGTGTGGATTGGTTAGTTGATGGTTCACTCCCCCCATCAGATCAAAGAGCTCTGCAGAAGGTGGGACGGTGGCAGGTTTAGAGCAGGGGGCGGACTGGACGCTGCCGAACAGATCAGTGACGGGCTGGGAGGAACCGGCGGGGGAAGCTGGCTGATTGGCCCCAAAAGCATTCCAGTCTCCAAATTCCCCGTTTCCATTGGATGGGGCAGCAGCTGGCCACAGGAGATTAGAGACATGTTAAGTTGTTATTATAATATTCATCTTGGGCTTTGACACAAACAGACTCTTTCACCTTGTCCTAAATGTACACCAATTTTCTAAAAATCTTTTGGGCGTTGCCATAAACTAGCATCTAATAAAACTGTGACTGATATTAGGCTTTGTGGATTTGTTTTGTTCATCAGTTGATCTTAAGTCTGTTTAATTGTTCCTTTTGTACGCTCTTGTACAGTGATGTACACAGACTCTCTCCATATCCCTACACTCAATTTTCTGTATGAATAACTTTCCCCCTTGGTCCGGTCAAAATGTACCAAACAAAAACATCTGATGGAGGGAAGACCAAGTTTACCTGTGGAGTTTGGGAGGCTGGCAGAGGCTGCAGGAGAAGAGAAGTCAGCAAATCCACCAATGAGGTCTGAACTGCCACCTGGATGGTCAGAAACATGCATTATATACAAAAACATTACATTTTAATATAATATTATAAGAATGGTATACACTTCACATATTGAGTCTAACACATTGATCTTTACAGTGCATTGGTATGTTGCTATTGTTTTGTATTTAAAGCAAAACAAAAGGGTAGCAATACTACAGTACAGTGCAAGTTATTTGTTTTGCAGAGAGTCATCCCAGCAACAATAATCCAGGAAGAACCTGACATTTTGCATGTAGGATAAATGTAATTGTAGGAGTACCGGTGCTGATCCAAGTTTAAATCAGACAACACTAGGGTGCCAAACTATTTGAGCCCTTGAAAGATGGCAGCATTTTCCCAACTGAAAGGCAAAACGTACACTGTACTCTGATGTTGTTCCCCTTTCCTGCTTTACAAAATAATGACAACATTTCAGCATTTTATTTTTCTCTTGTCTATATTTGCATATTTCATTTTGAGGTCATCCATAAGTAACGGAAAGTGATTAAGTTAAGTTTCTTTGTGATACTTAGATTAGTTTACAGAAAGCAGGCAATTAAGTTATCCTCCCAACTTTTTACAACACCTAGACCAAGATCCTGGCCCTTGCTTTTTATATCTTTGCATTCGTGAAAGTTTGTATTTACCTGTTGCAGTGCTCTGATTGGATAAAGGGTCAATCACTAGTAGGTCAGCTAGGCCGCCACTCGAAGACTGCCTGAGTGATGACTGAAGACAGAAGCAGAGAGAAGCAGTGATTAGAAATGTACAATTAAAAATGTATCCCACATTTTTAAGTGTGTGTGTGTGTGTGTGTGTGTGTGTCTTTCACCTCTGGGCTCTTGTCTCCGGTGTAGTGCGCTGCAGCTCCCAGGTCCAGAGTCTTGTTGCTTGTTGCTCCGCTGCGTTTCCGCGTGGTCGTCGTCGTTGTTTCTGTTGCCTGTGTGATCTGAATGCTCTTCGTTGTGACAGTTTCCTCCTCGTCTTTGAACTCAAGGGTTTCCTGCCTACCGTTCCTCGATGCCCGATCCTCCTCGTTGTCACTATGGCAACCAGACATGAAGGACGAATGAGGAACAGCACTGAGGAGATTTTGTATTGATTGTTTTTTGTATGTCTGTGTGTGTTTGGTTATGTAAGGGTAGATATTTATTTTAGGTTTCTACCAGAACATGTTTACATGATTTCATGTATAAAAAAACCACATAATTTCCCCCAGACTGTCTCTCTGAGTATACCAGTATCAATGCTTCATTTAGCAAGCTTCTCTTTAAACCCTTCTTTAGAAAAAGCACAGCCTGCTCTTATAGCCTTGGGAGATACAATTGAAGTGTAGCTGCGGGTAAAGAGACACAGATTGGGGCGGTATATTCTAATAGGCCTGAATGTGATGTGAAGGGCAGCCAAATCTGATTATATGTAGCTTAAATCAAATGACAGCGAGGCTATGACTATCTAAAGTGCGTGGTGAGGTGATATTGGTGATACTAACAGTGGGTGCATTTACCTGATTCTCTCCGGTGAGTCATCTCGTTCCTTCTTCCTGAACTTGTTGATTGTGTCGTCTATGGTGCTGCCAATCTTGTCACTGATCTCTCCGAGCTTCTCGCTGAAGGGGAAAGCTCCTTTGCTCTTATCCCAGTCCTCATCCCACTTACTCCGATCCAACTCGTTAGCTGGAAGGAAGAACACATAAAAAAGGAGAGAGAATAAACCTGAGCTGTTTTACAGACATCCGTCAAGTCTTAATCAAGAACTATATCATTTAAATGTACACACAAAAGAAAATCCTTGCATTGTAGAAGTTGGAAGAAGTTGATCAATAAATGTTTTTTAACTATTAAATCATCGACTTGTTGACTAATCTATTTACACTACAGAATAAATAATATCCGCAATACTTGCCAAAATAATGACGGTTTTAAAAGGTTTTAGTATATGGGCAGACAAGGCTTAACTATAATTGATAAATGATACCGTTTTGTGTTTCACATCATTGAAGAAATCTCTATGTATAGACTTAATAACTTTACAAAATGTCTACAGTGTTTGCTTCACATGATATCCATTAGGGATGCTCCAATCGATCGGCCGCCAATCGATATCGGCCGATACTCACTCTCTGCCGATCGATCGGTGCTCTCTAAAAATGCCGATCGCGAGAGCCGATCGCATGACGTAAAATGATGACGTAAAATACATGACACTTTTCTCTGTGCACGGCAAAACAAGCTCGCCAAAATGGCTTCACCAGTCTGGCAGTATTTTAAGGTGTCCGAAAAGGACAATAAAATAGCGGTACGCAACGTGTGTGAAGCAGAAATCCTGCAGCTCCGCCCGCTGTGACGGACGGACGGACGAGCAAAACACACACTAAGAGTTAGACCTAACACACTTAGCTATTTTATCTACCTCTGGAACAAGCTAAACTAGTTAAAAATATATGTCACTCATTACTGGATCAGTGAGCTGCATGAGAAGATACTGACGGGCTGTCAGGAGAGAGAGAGAGGGGGAGAGAGAGGAAAAGAGAGCGCTTCCGCTCATTTCTCCTGTGTTATTATCCAAAGTTAATGTAAACTTGAATAATGTACTTCATTTGAATGTAATAATTATGTTGGTTGTTGTTTGTGGAAGCGCCAGTAAATGAGCCCCATTAACTGAGTTTTAAACATCACTTTAAATGGAAGATCCCTATAGGCCCCGCCCATCGGCCGATACTGATTCCGGCCCCAAAATTGGCGATCGGAGCATCCCTAATATCCATCATTCAAAGCATGTATAGGGAAAGTTATTATAACCATTTAATTCACATTTGTCATTCGCTGTCAAAGGAGACGCACTGAATTACTTACAGTTCTTGATAATTCCGCCTACTCCTCCTCCTCCTGCTAATACTACTGCTCCTCCTCCTCCCATACTGTCACAGGACACTCCGATGTATTTATCTTTGTTCTTCTTGGCTTTCTTCCTTTCCTCTCTCAGTCTGTCGTCGTCCTGGACAAACTCCACCATCTCCTTCACCTTCTGACGCACATTGATGCCCTGATCCTTACCGCTCTCATCTGGACAGACGCACAGAAAGAAAACTCAATCAGGAGGACTGGTAGAAATGCTGGTTAACTCATGATGGTGTTTTTTTTATAATGCAGGAATGCTAACAATGAAATGAACAGAATTCCGTCTCGTTGAATACACTGTATGCATGCTCCCCGGAGAAAGAACTCTTTATACTTTGTCACTTTGATCTTTCTAAGAGTGTTTATTTTGCAAACAAATTAACATAAAAGTTAAGACGAAAAAGAGTTAGCTCCATTTTCATTAAGAGACTCACCAATGAGGTGGTAGTTTTCTAAAGATCGCAGGTCGTAGATGTGTTCTCTGGCGCTGGTGACGACTCTTTCAGACCCATTCCTGATCAGATAGGCCAACAGTAGTAAAGCCTGTGTGCAGAGAGAGGAAAGGGATAGTAAGAGATGGACTGAAAGACGTGACAAGAAAGTTAACTTTGGGGAAGATTTAGGTTAAATTACTTTGACAGAAATAATCTTTCCTTAAAAGAAAAAAATCAGTTCTGCTTTACTTAACTGTCCCTTCTTTAAACTAAACTTAAATCATTCAATCTTCCTTGGCAATTTCATAATTTATAACATTTTCATTAAAGTATTTTGATTGTGTGGGAAGGAAACAAAAATTCAGTTATAATGCAACATTGCTCTAAATTTCACACGATACACACAGAAGATAAACAGAGAATCAAAAACCCAGAATGACATGATCCAATTAGATATGTAACACTGGAGCACATATGGGTGTGTGACTTTGAGGACAAAGAGGAACAGAGACTCGGCTTTGATGAATCCTGATATAACACTACAGAAATGAGCTGCACAGAACAACACCACAGTTACAGTACAACACATACACATCTGGGGACATCCAACGAACCACAGTGTAACGATACCTTGTACACTCGTCTCCAATTCTTCTTGTTGTCCTTCAGCATCCTGGTCCACAGCATGTTCATCACCTCTGGGAACTGCTCATACATAAAGGTGGATCTACACACACAAACACAAGACCACAAAAGTTAAAGTGCTTTGAAAAGCCAATGCATGTTAACCAAAACGTAATCAGGTCAGGTAATCGGGGACAGTATTACAAAAACGTCTTGACCTTCAGATACTATCTTACCTGGGACAATTGTAGTAAGGGTTTAGCCCACAATGCATTACGGATTAACAGTTCCTAATTCAATGCTCCTACCGTAACGTAAAATAGGAGTAACGCATTAAAAAGGAATCCTAAATTGCCCACATCTTCTTACGCAACCAATGAAATATCAATAGGGTGTGTGTGTATGTGTGTCCTAGACATACTTGGCTATTTCTCCCATCAGTTGTCCGGAGGGTCCCCAGGGGTCGTCATTAGTTGCCTCTCTCACCTTGGACTCGATCTCGGAGTAGTTCATCACCACATTAGTGCTGTTGACACAAGCATACATTTTCTTTCAAATGTACTCCAACACATTTTGATATTAACATCACTATTTCAAACATGTAAAGGTGAAACCCTGTGGCAGAGTCCAAAATACACACATTTGTATATCTACACACTTTTACACAACACAGATGTACTGCTACACATGAGAACGCCTCACTCATGCAGCACACACTAAAGCTGACAATACGTTAAAAAAACTGGATTATAACAACAAACATATCTTTTATGCAGGTGTCGTAGACAATGAAACCATGTAGGACAAGGAGAATCTCAGCTGCCTGAATTATAAATGACAGCTTTCTAAAAGCCTGACCACTGCACTTCAGAGGTGGACACACCAGTGTTGTGTGTAAGAAATGATTCAGCTTTACGGGGCACAAAAGGGAGATGAGCATGAAAGAGAGGGGAGCAGGGGGTGTGTATCCATCTGTGTGTGTGTAACACAGTGAGGTAAACACAGCCAAACCTCGCCATAAGCAATGCCGGCTTCCTGCCCACTTTGATTCTGTGTGCTCACCATCTGCTGTGTTTGTTTTCCTGTCTGTGTATATCGCATCTCTTGATGTGCAGTGCTTGCTTTACAGACCCCAAAAACCACAGCCAAAGCACTAAACATGTGAACCACACAGCTTTCACTTCATTTCCTATCATGTTATTTTTTCAGATCCTCTTCTCCTCTCCAAATCTCCTGATTCTATCTTCCTCTTTCCTTCCACAGCAGCTTTCCTTGCCGTCTCTTTCTCCTATAAGCTCTGCCACTCTCCTAGCTGAAGGAAATAAGAGGCATCTGTACATCACAAGAGCTGCCTTTGACTGTGTTATTGTCGGTAGATAAGACAGACATAGACAGCGAGAGCTCCATAGTAGTGTGACTCTTCATCTGCAGGGAAAGCAAGGCTGCTGCTGCCAGCTCTATTGAGGTAGATCAATAATGGAGTGTATTCATCAGGCCCAGCCAGGCACAACCAAAAGCTGATGGGAGCTGGTGTCTATTATTCCGTTTAAATCTCTGTTGAGCTCTCTGATTGTGCGACTTTACTGTATATTCCCTCTTCTTATCTCCTTTCTTCTCTCTCTTCACTTATCTTTCCTTTATGCAAATCAACCGGTATTTTTCCATTATCACATTTTGCTAAATAATTTGACAAATAAAGTGTGAAGCCAGCCAGAGAAAGTAGGGTCTCAAATGTGGAAATGTGGAAAATAAAGCTATGATTTGGAAAATGTAAAAAGAAAGAACTTAGGGACGGCCTCCTCTTGGAAGCCTTGTTGGCCATACCAATGTTTTTATCATCATCATGGTCTGTATTTAAATAGGTATACATGAATGTTAGAGTTCATCAAACTTTCTTCAGTAAAAACATTATTTTGGAATATATATCGCACTCTCCTTGCCACTGGGCAGTTTCTCTAAATAAAAGTGTTCAAGGTTTCAGTATTCAGATGAAATAACTACAGTGTTAATACAACACCCACACAGTATACCTTACACTGCATTTAACCTTATTTTCAGAATTGATAAAATGCAAGTGCACATTAACAAGTAGGGCTTACTTATTTGGGAAGAAAATTGTAATTAAAATTATTTTGACTGCAAATGCAATATGATTTACACTATTGGAGCGAATGCTCAGTGTTGAGGAATCAATCTCATTTTCATTGATAAATATATTAAATATATACTATGGGTCATATTTTACTCCCTTCAGGAAAAGCATTAGAAACACCGCTCAATATAATGCAGTCCAGTTCAACGGCACTGCGAACTGTAAATGTATATTTAAATGAACCCACTCTGACAGTTTCAACCAAATATTCAAATTATATTTCGATAACAGACGAGTATGCCACTAATAAAATGACCTAAGAAATTAAGACGGACATCAAAACTCTACCACCAAAATGTAAATTATTTGACAAACTGTAAGAAAAAAACCGAAATGATTAAGAAGAGTAAGCAACTAATAATGAATTGCACCTAGATTTCACTCAGTAGCTGAATTAAGTATACATAGGAAGTTTTCTATTTTATGTTATCTTTAATTATTTTACAGCTCTTGTTACTAGTTTACTCTTTACACATTCAGATTATTATTACAAATGAAATCTGCCTAAAGAGCACTTTTATCTCTCGAAGTATATGTTCATGCTAGTACAGTGGCACATTAGATTTTGAACACAGGTATTTTTAATTTTAACAAAGTATTTCTACACTGAAGTTAGTTACTTTAACGTAAAATAACTGAAAATGTCTTCCAACGATGGTTAAACTAAAAATGATTCAGATAACTGAGTGTGGCTTTTCAAACAAACAGGAGGGTAGGTAGGCTGTTGTTGTCCCACCTCTTCTTCCTTCTCCTGGGTAACAGTATAATGACTATATCAATTATACTGCCCATTATACTTGAAACAAAAGATATCCCACAGACACACGTCACAATGAAGCATGTAGTCTAGCACTCAGAGAAATAATCAAAATATAGTAGTCTGCATCAACAACAGTAGCCATTACAGTATGATCTGTATGGACGAGCTTTGTTGTCCTAACTGTCCGGGACCAGGGGGTCATCGTGGGCTGCGTTGAGACATGGTTGCTCGCTTATTACCAGGAAAAGTACTATCCACAAACAATTATCTGGCGTATTAGCTTGCCATCCTTGATGCTTAGCTTCCCAATGAGGAAACAATGTTAGGTAAATGCATGGTTTAGGTAGCGGGCATCAGGGTGGGACAGGGCGTGATTCCGCAGCAGCACCAACACACAGACAACCTGGGCTTAGCAATACTAGCGAAAACAGCTAACTGGATAGCGTTCGTTGTGGTTTGGAATTAAATGAAGTCGGAGTTTGTAATTGTAATTTGCATGGCCTATATGAATAGGTGTAGAAAAAAACATGCAATGGGAGAATCTATTGTTAAACACAAATATCTATTTATGCCACAGTGTTGAAGATTGGCAGCTAGCCAGCTAGGAAGAGCTAACAGCTGAGGGGCTATCTCCGTGACGTATCCTGTCCTCTAGCGATAAAAGCTGCTGATGCTGCCCGGCTAAAGCTGCTGATGCTGCCTGGGTAAAACCGCCTAGCTAGCCGGGTAGCTTAGCAGCCACTTAGCGGTTGAGCCAGTAGCTCCACCTGCTCCTCGGTATTACTCACGCTTTGTCCACTAGCTCTCTGACTTTCCACATATTTAGCATCTCCGCACGGAACTGCGGGATTGCCGACTCGATGGTGTGTTGCCCCCGTGCCTCTTCGCCTCACAAGACAGAGGAGGTGTCCCGTTACCGACGACAATCCCCCCCCAGCTCCTTGATAAGCTCCGGTAGTACAACGGCCGCTGCGGTTAACGGTTCGGCCCCAGTTGCTACGGGAAACGTCGTTCTCTGCCTACGTCACTAAAGCGTCGATATGTTCCCTCGCTTATTAAATACAAATAGTGAAACGATTAACCTATTATTATCACAATTAAATAAAAACACGGTATGTTACTGCCAACATCTAGATGGTTTTGGTCCTCATGTTTAGTGATATACAGTAGGAGAAAGCATGGGAAATCAGTTATACATAGCCTACTGTGTCAATTCAAAGCAATTGCAATGTCAAAGCAACATTGTGTTGGAAAATGTTTTATTGTATATAAATACATTTGGAATAGAAGAATAGAATATCCCATTAATTAATATTGACTTTTTTTCCCATTAAAACATTGGCAGGAACAAAGTCAATTTGTCTGCACTTTAAATGCAGTTAAACCAGACAGCATCATCTTATCTAATGTTAAAAACATAAACTAGCAAGAACTCTAAGTTATTAATCAATTATATAATCATGCAAGTTGTACACTTGTCAAATATTATGTATCGCTGCTGATTTGTGTCTAAAGGTTGGCCCGGACCTGAGGGGAGCCTTGCCCAAGTTTACACACAAAAAATGTGTGTGTGTATAGAATAAAATAAAAAACAGACTTTTAATAACTGACCAAAAGATGTTTGTTTATTTAGAAATGAAGCTATTGTGTTTGGCCTTTTGTTTGTCTATAGCTGTGGAAACTTAGAAACTAAATGAAACATAATGAGGCTTGGAGTAAATGTATAGTTTAGAAGTGCTTAACACAATTTTCTTGGAGATATTTGCACATAAAATTCACCTGCAACTCTCATCCAAAAGTGTATTTTTTTTAAACAAACTCAGCTACTCTTCTGTCTCTTGTACAGATGTTGTTAGCAGTAGGTCTCTGCCTAAGCGTGATAGTTCAAACAAAATAACTATGGGTAGCTGCATCACAATAGTGCATCAGTGGCTTATTGTGTTAAAAGCTGTAATGCAGGATTTAGGAGCTGTATATTTTTATTACAATGTAATAAAAATAATCACAACCCTATCTACTTTGGTGTGGTAAAAAGCAGCCGACTCCCTTAAAATGTTCATTAGTGTCTTCCGCTTCTGCTGCCAGGCTGAGTGTGTTATTGGCTCATCCGCTCAGTCCACCACAGCTTGTATTATTGATATGTTGGCTCAGTTATTTAGGTCTCCAATCTGGTCTAGAATAAAGTAAGGAACATAATAAGGACGTGTCTGATTGAGTAGTGGTCATCTACGACAGAACGTTAGATTCTACACCTTGGTTTACATTTTCCTTCGGTCTTTCTCTGTGGGAATGTGTCCTTGGTCCTGTGAAGGTTTGGAGATGTTATTCACTTTTTGATGTGTCTATTAATACTGTAGTATGTTATCTAGAGGTTTGTTTAGCCAACATTTGTATTGTAGTAGTATAACTCTCTTAGTGTTTTTATTTTCAGAGATTGAATTAACTTAGATGGTATGTATTGCTTTTTAATGACTGCTACATGTTTTTAAATGCCATATTCTTAATGTCTTTCATTGTTGTAAAGCACTTTGAATTGCCTTGTGTTGAAAGGTGCTATATAAATAAACTTGCCTTGCCTATGTATTTAAATGTCAATAGGCTATAGAAAAAGGGGGGAAACAATAAACATATAACTATATTTCTATTGTCTATAAACTATGATAACGATAATTGAGTGTTTCCTTTTTATTGAGGGTCTGTATTTCCGTTATTATTTTATAACAATATGAATAGACAAACCAAATGTATTCTATGTGAACACAATGGGGTGTTTAAACACTAGGATCATCCCACAGGTATTTATATGTGTGTGAGACAAACAAAGCTAAATATTGCATCCCTTCATCCGTGTCTCAAGAGTACACAGTGCTTAATAAGTGTTTTCTGCCTTAAAGGGGCCCTATTATGCAGATTTCCAGGTTCATATTTGTATTTAGTGCCTCTACTGTGACATGTTTACATGCTTTAATGTAAAAAAAATATCTTTATTTTTCTCATATTGCCTGTGCTGCAGCACCTCTGCTCTGATTGGTTAGCTGGCCGCTCTGTTGTGATTGCTCAACCGCTTAGAGATGTCCCGCCCCTTAGCCAATGTGTTGGGGCGCTAGCCAATAGAAGCGCAGGTGTTTCATAGTGATGTCACTATGTAGCGGAGGAAAACAAAGTAGTCCAATCGAGGCGTTTCAGGCATGGGGTGAGGGAAACCCCAGAAATCATAATAGGGCCCAAATCTAAATCAGCAGTAATGTATTTGTTTTATGACTTGTTCATTCTGTTTTTCGGTTTAGGCATTCTTACCAGGAAGTCATGGTGATCGTCCTGCAGCAAAGCTACAACATCAGCACCGGACACAGCTCAGTATCGGAACTCGGTGCGCTACCCCGGACAGTTCACACCGTGGCAGCCGTGTTCCTGGGGGTCATTCTGGTCCTGGGCTTCCTTGGTAACTTCCTCGTGCTGATGGTGTTCTCACGTTTCCCCGGGTTGGTGACTCCTGTGAACCTGCTGCTGATCAACATCAGCGCCAGCGACATGCTCGTCTGCATCTTTGGGACCCCCCTCAGCTTCGCGGCCAGCGTGCGCGGCCGGTGGCTGACCGGGTCCTCTGGGTGCCGCTGGTATGGTTTCTCAAATGCATTTTTTGGTGAGTGATCGTATTAACTCCACCATAAATAAAAGTGTTAGCATCAGTAATAAATCTAAAAGTACAAGTATTTCATATTTCAAAAATAAGATCTACTTTTAAAGTGTTTATTTTTAGATACATGTTGTGCAGTTGTACCAATTTTAGTTAATCTAATTTAACAATAGAATGCATCCTATTTTAGATGTTAAATGTAAACCCTTGTATCTGCAGCTGTACATGCAATGGAGTAAAAGTACACATTCTGTGAATTTAGGTCAGAGTTGAATAGGAATCATTTCATGATAGTCTCGTTTGATGCAGTTCTTTGCTGTTCTTCTCTCTGTCAGGTATAGTATCTCTGGTGTCTCTCTCTCTGATGTCCTTTGAGCGGTACTGTGTGCTGCTCCACAGCTCCCCCTCAGACTCCTCCCAGTACCGCAGGGCCAGACTCGCTGTCGCTGCCTCCTGGTTTTACTCACTGGTCTGGACTCTGCCACCACTGCTGGGCTGGAGCAGGTCTGAATCACTCTTTAAAATCACCATGAAACTATTTCACTAATCAGATAATTCATGTATACTTATTCAATCAAATGCATGCTTAAACTAGGAGGATAGTATGTGTTACTTTAATTAGTTAGTAAAATACATCATTAACAAGTGACTCGTTTAAAAGTAAATAACAAAATAAAGTGTTGCTTTTCTGAAAATGTCTGTACAATTGTATGTCATGGAGCAGCTACGGGCTGGAGGGTCCTGGCACCACCTGCTCCGTCCAGTGGCACCAGCGCTCACCCACAGCGCGTTCCTACATCAGCTGTTTGTTCATCTTCTGCCTGCTGCTGCCGCTGCTGCTCATGATCTTCTGCTACGGGAAGATCCTGCTGGCTGTGCGATCGGTGGAGAGACAGGTGAGCGTGCAAAATGACCTTTGACCCCTCTGTGTATTATATGTGTTCTCCAGTGTTTGTGGAAGCTATGTGTGAGTGTGTGCGTCCAGACATGGAATAGTGTAGTGAACCGGCTACAAGGAGAGAAACAAAGCAACTTCCAAGTGATTCAACACAACTTCAGAGAGACAAAGAACAAACAGATCTTAAGAGACTCACGTGATTAGAAAGAGAATCAAAATGTCTACAAGGGGACTAATAATTACAACAAAAAGAGACAAATAAACTACTAGGTTGCTGAAAATAACAACAAAGCAACAAAAGGTTACTACAAAGAAACTCAAAATAACTACATACACCCAAAGCAACTACAAAAATACATACTACAAGCTATTAAAAAAGAAGCAACAAAGAGAAACATTACAACTAATAAGACACACACAATTACAAAAAGGGCCCAAACAACCTCAGAAAAAAACAGGTTAAAAAACAGGTTTAACAACTATAAAGTGAACTCCTGTAGAGAGTGTGTTAGGGCCCAACATCTCATAATCACTGTGTCTCCAGGTCAGCAGGATCAACCGGCCCTCAGCTGAGCGGAGGGAAGGCCGTGTCCTTTTAATGGTGGTTTCCATGGTGACAGGCTACATATTGTGCTGGATGCCATATGGCGTTGTGGCAATGCTCGCCTCATTTGGGCGGCCGGGAGGGGTGTCGCCTGCCGCCACTTTAATACCATCCCTGCTGGCAAAGACCAGCACCGTCATCAACCCGGTTATATATGTGCTGCTCAACAACCAGGTAACAACACCTTCCTGTTAACATCCCTAACACTGTCATCACACAAGCACAATTATGAGAGACTTGTACTTTACTTGAGTATTTCAATTGTGTTCTACTTTGTACTGCTATCCCGCTACAATTCAGAGGTAAATCGCGTACTTTTTACTCCCCTACATAATTTAATATCTTTAGTTACTTTGCAGCTTTCAATTCCTGATGTAGAAATATAATCAACACTTAAATAAGGTTTTAGTTACACTTGGATTAACATTCACAAGCTACCCTGCAGCATACAAAGTAAATAAGACTAGCTGCACCTTTACCAGCTTTGATATACACATTACTTCATCAATAATTATAATAAACAAATACAAAATATATTATTTTAAAATGGGCCAATTTAGATAATGATTTCTTTTGCTTTTTGTACTTTAAGTATATTTTGATGCTTATACTTTTGCACTTTTACTTGTAACAGAGTATTCCTACACTCTTGTACTTCTACTTTTACTTAAGTACAATATCTGAGTACTTCTCCCTCCTCTGCCCTTCTTCTAAATAAGATTGTTTTTTATTCAGCTAAAGGTGCATCAGTTTCATGCTGCCTGCACCTCCTCTGTGTTTCTCTCAGTTCTCCAGGTGTTTACTGTACATGATCAGGTGCAGATCAGAAGCCCCGCCCCCCCCAGTTCACCGCATCCTGCCCCGCTCGCCAACAGACCAACAAAACACGGTGGCTGCCATGTTCACATCCACAGATGAGCAGGAACAGAGGCCTGGGGTCCAATGTGCCTCATAGAGGTCAAATTTCACTTTAACCCTATGATCAGTTTGTTTTGAATTCATTTGCCTTTTTTCATTTTTAAGAATCAAATTGGAATTAGGAATTATTTTGGTTATCTTATTATAGAAATGTTAGAAATGTAGATATGTTTGAAAAGTTGTTGTTGAATAGTGGACCACACTGCGTAATTTGTTATGTCTAACTGTTTTTCACAGCAGCAGTCTGATGTATGTTTGCCTTTATAGTCTGAGTATAGCTGCACTTTATTACCTCAGTCCATTGTTAAACCTTGCATCAGTTGTAGCTCATTGTGGTCTAATCACATGGTTATACAAGTTTAGTTTAAACTATTATCTGATTTTATATTTTTATTTAACACTCTATCTCAGGGTTTTATTTGAAAAGTGTGCCATTTAACTTGAATGTTATTAGTGTTAATAATATTCATATTCCTACTAAACCATAAAGACAGTCAAATTTGGTCAAGAATATTGTGTCTCTATAAAAGAAAACTTGGCAAAAAGGGTATTTTTGGGGCTGTGTTCGCACCACCAGTGGGCGCTGTGGCTCGGTTTACTGTCAGCATGCTCATCCAGTATTATAGATTATGTGTGTAATAATACTGTTAATAGGTTTATTCTCAAGCACCTCAAAAGCGGGCGTAACATTGTGCTTAACTACAAATAGAATCTTTTTATTTTATTTTTCAAGAAATGTGTCCTTAGTTGGTACCTTAACAAGTAGTTAACAAAATACATGAAGAAAATTTTTTTTAATTCAATTTTAATTCAAATTGAACAATTTACAACAATCAAAAAACCCTCAATTCAGATAGAACAACATTAAGGTCCTGAATGAATTGTCAACACCAAAATAATTTATTAAGAAAATAAACATACGTCTTCAAAAATATACAGTCATTATGCTTCATGAACACTGACTGAGCTCTCAGTAAGTGAAAGATTTGTCTAAAGACACATTCACACAATACTTTCAGTTACAAGGTGAGAGGACGCGTCATTGCAGTGTAATACTGTTGATTCGGACATGTTGGAAAGTGAGAAACTTCTTCCAGAAGCTAATCCACATGGGATATAAAACACAAACCACTGTGTGAGGTCGTGTTTGTAACACTCCTATCTGCGTTCAGACATATACACCAGACATAAGTCTTAAAAACAATTCAAAAATACACATGGAACACTTTTAACATCTGTCCTTTGAGGTGTAATTACTGCTGAATGAGAAGTCTGTCTGTAAGGTGCATCCATAGAGTGGAACAGGGAGTCTGGATTGCAGGGATGTTCCTCAAAAGCTTAACTGGGATGTGGATTCTCTGTTGCTTTCAAATTCTAAGAAAAGAAAGACACAATGTTCACTTATGAATGGAAATATTTTCAAGGGTGAAAAGTAGGAGAAGAGGAGTAGTAGAGTACATTTGGAGAGTACGATTGGAGCTTTGATTCATTTTGACAGCTGTTAAAAAAATAAGGTTTGCATGACTGGAGGCCACGACAGCAGATTGGGAAATTGTGTTTTTGTGATAAAGCTGCAATAAGGGGTCGAACTCCAGTGCGTACAGCGGGGTCGTGTATGATGCATATCAGTGTTGTGTTGCTGTGATATCGATGGGTGAAAATGGTAAAGTCCATTTCTTAAGTCTTAAAATTCTCAGTGTTTCTCTTTCGCAATCTTTTCAGTGTTATCCACATTAAGATATATTTATGGTTCAACTACTTCTAAAAAAAAAAAAATCCAAACAAATATTAAATACAATTCCTGTCAAATGGTGCCGAACCATTTGATCAATCAACGATAATATCGAATCATTTAATTTCGAAATAGCAAATCACATTTACATTTAAATGGGCTTTTATCGCAAGTCAGATTAAACAACATATTAAATAATTAAAAAGTCAGTCGTTTTTCAGTAAAAAAATTAAATGTATATAATGAATTTTTTAATTGAGCCGTGATACTGTTGTTTAAACAGTTTGTTTTAGCTCACCTGTGAGTTGTTGAGCGGAGACACCATGGGCTCTGGCTTGGTGTAGTCGGGTGGGTTGTCGTGGGGATTGTAACCGAGGCGAGCCAGCATGGGGGCGATCTCAGCCATGTCGCTGATCACGTCGGAGGGAATGTGCCCGACCCACTTGGAGAGGGCGTCTGTGTTCACCGGCTTTATCACCTGGTCTGTGGAGCGCTCCACCCTGCACACAAACACAAGGTCATTCTGTTAGTGTGTGTTCGACTGGAATGCTGCCACTTTAATGGTCCTTGTCATAAACCACTAAATAGTGCTATATTTTTTATTTATGTATGCAATTGCACATAGTGAAAGTCAATACAACAGTTAAGACAAAAAATTACATAAAACATTTATGACACTGTAAATGCCTTCATATAAAGATTATATAACAATATAAAAATGTGTTTTATGCTTTATTTAATTGCCATTTAATCTTTTCCATGCATATCTTCCCACCACCCTAAATAAATAGATGTGTTCATTAGCATGTAAATACATGATTCAGAACCACAACATGTCACATTTCTGAGGATGTTATAAAACATTCTTATGACTAATATTGCGCCAACAGTTGCATAACTCGTCAAAATAAGGGTGCTAATTCCCTCAGAATGTGGCCTAATTCCTTAAAATACACGCCAGGTTTGGGTTTTTAGCAGATTTGAAGCGGACAGATTTTCCACCAAATCCCCTGAGCTTCTGCCCTGCAACGAGATGCTCAACTTGAATCACGACAAATTAGTGGAGCAACACAGATTAAACATCTACAGAGGGGAGTCTGGAAGCTTCACTTGGCCCTGAGAGGTTTGGCTACTTCAGATGAAATCTCTGGCTCTAAGCAGACTTCCCACTGGCTCAGAGGACTATACGAGTTGTTAGTGTTCAAAAGCTGCCTCTCAATGTGTGCTGCATCTGAATTCTGTCAAGAAAAAACATCTTAATATACTTAAATAACAAGAAATGATGGGCTCTGTAGGTGCAGTTCATTGAGGTCTGATCTCTGTAATATTTGTGGAAATTGGTTGATTGAAATAAATTGGAGTATATTCTTCGATGACACACATATTCTACGTTATGTTTTTATGGCTGATAATCTGTTTAATTGCTGTTCCACAATTATATATGTGAAACAGTGGGGAAGGTTTTTAAACAGCATTTATAAAAACATGCATATTTAAAATGTTTTTCTCAAAACATTACTTTCAATTTATTTTGTTTTCAGAAGGTTTATTTAACATTTCTAAGGAGGGCAAAACTGCAATGGGGGAATTTTTAAGTATTTTACATTTCTGGCTCTGACCCCTTTGAAGTGATGTTATTTGTATTCTTTAAATGACAGCTATCCAGTTATACATGATATAAAGTCCCATGAAGATATTTCTAGCAGCTAAATGATGCTGTGGTTAGCTTTTAAAATCATCAACGATCAGGAACCAATGAGTTTCTTTCTATACAGTCGACAGGGACAGAGGCTGAAGATGGAAAGAGAGGTGTGAGATGTGAAAATGACAGCAGCCTGTAAGAAAAGACTGACACCCTTTGACTGAAATATATCTCAAAGCAACAGGGTGGGAATATGCAGGTGGAATAATAATGCCGAATGAAAAAAACAGATGGGTGAAGATCTGTGCTTTTTTTTCTACCGTTGACATCCAATCAGCTTTTACATTTGAGTAATAGCATGCCTTTCCACTAAATATGAGCACTTGAAACTAAAAGCATCTGCATGGTCAGATACCACTTGAGCTGACTAACTGTACACACATTTCACATACTCACTTGGATAGAGACACGCCCCCAGCCTTCCCTATCAGCTCTTCATGGTGCAGCACTGACGGGTCCCACTGCAGCTCCAGGAAGTGAAGCAACTTCCTCATTTCCTCCTCTGAGTGGAGGACGAGCTGCTCGTAGCGGACGGGCAGACATCTGGACTCCCCGGCCGCCTGGCACTGGCTGAACATGGTCTCCACGGCGCTGCTCCACTTGGTCAGACAGTCCCTGTAGCTGGTCAGGTCAAAGCCTGAGATAGTCACCTGTGTGGAGGTAGAGATGTGATAAACAAATTAGACTTATCACAACGAATAACAACCACAGGATGGAAAATGTCGCAATGTGCAAGCAGTACATATTTGTCAAGTGGCTGTGTGGAAACATGAGGAAGTTTGTCTGCCAGCCAGCCAGCCTAATAAAAGAAAGATACCCGGTGTTGGGAAAATACCGAATGTACTCTTTCAATATCAGAGTAGCTGTGATAACAAAGGCCCAACTGTAACTGCGTACATGACAGGATGTATGATTACCTGGAAGAGCGTCAGGACTGTTTTAGGCATATGATAGCTATGTGATTAACATGATGATTCAGCCTCTATAGAGATAGATATATGACAAGCATGATCATTTCTGACGTGGGTCTTAGCTAATCTAAACTAAACATTGTATACTGCTTTCAACCGGTATTCCTCCATCTTGTGACTGTAACACCCTCTCTTGTATATAAGCATGTGAAGGACACTGTTCAGGAACTAGTTGTCCCATATGTTCTGTATGTGATGACTACTTCCATTCTTGCAAGGATAATAAATACATGTATCCTGATATTGAAGCTCAAGCCGGTGACGAGTGATATTTTTCTAACACCCAGCATACCTTGCGTGATATCATGGAGTGGACGGTAGCCCGCCCGTCTCGTAGCATGAGCACAAACTTGGCTTTGGGGAAGATGCGTGACAGATACGAGAGAGATTTCAAGGCGAACGGGTCCTTGTTGCAGAGGCGAGGTGCAGGCTCCCCGTGGCCAACTATCACCTGAAACACATGAAAAAGGATTATTGTTGTTGAAGTTATAATTATTTTATTTGTACACACATAAGGGTACCTGCAACCCAGATAATGACAAATGTGAATGTAACAGGAAACCACCCCTCTCCTTCAAGAGAAAAACAAACAGTAACAAAAAAGGAGAAAGAAAACTGACCTAATATAATCTAGAAAAACACAACAACAACAAATGTATGACAACAAAAAGCGCACAAAATGGGCAGAAAAACTAACAATCCAGTCAAGTCAATAAATAATTGTTATTCAAGCAAAAATGTATGCAATGAATGTTTTTGGAGGGTTCGAACCGTCAAACAAACAAAAAGAAAGCATTTTAAGACATCACAACACAAGGAAATGATAAAAAGCATTTTTTCACCTAAAGAAATGTTATAGTCCAAATGATTCACAAGAAAATAAATAATAATACATAATATTATATAACGCTTTTCCCAGTGTTCAAAGACTCTTTTCCGAGAAATACAAAAAAATAAGAGTGAATTATTTTTGTGTTCAAAGACATCACCCTAAAGATGAAGCATGCTTTCTACACCCCAACTTGTTTGCAGACAACAGATGCTGTGAGGTGCAGCGACCGGCTCACCTCTAACAGGAAAGCTCTGACGGCTGAATCTAACACCTGGTCGGTGACGCCGGCCTCGTCCAATCGGATCCTCTCCTTCACCGAGCGGCTCCAGGTGGCCCGCATGGCGAGGAGGCGGGGAATCACTCTAGTCTCTTCCCCGCACCGCACTGCATTGTGGGCGTCCAGCATGACACGCATCAGAGTAGTGCCGCTCCTGGGAAAGCCTCCGATGAAGATGAGGGGCGTGTCTTCTGGGAAATGTTCGGTCAGGGATGAGCTGTGATTGGCTGAGCCCAGGTTCAGCTCCATCCACCGGTAACGATGGCTTTTGGGGGGGCACTCTATCCCGCTCATCCCCAGGTAGAGCAGGGAGGCGGAGCAGAGGAGCACGCAGCCCAGCAGCAGGCTCGATCTGTTCCTCATGGCTCAGATTCAGGGGGGCATACAACGATGTCCAGGGGCCCCTGAGGAGGCAGAAGTGGACGTAGCTGCCTCTCAAAACTCAGCAAATGTCAAGTCAAGACTTAGTTTACACACTGTCAGACTGGATAATGAAGATGAGTGTGTGAAAGACAGCTGAGATGAGGCAGAGGGGGGAGTCTCCTCCCCTCTGCAGCTCCTCAGCCCTGGTGTTGGTGAGCAGGATCCAGGCCTGCCGCGCTCCACAGCCAACCACGTCTCTTATCCATCGCTCCTACCTAAAACAGAAAAAACAAGAGTTGCAGAATCAGAATAAAAAAAGTTTACAACAATCGTTCTACAGCTAAAGCTGAAAAGATGAATCAATTCCAGTTTCCAAAATGTGACTATCCTTGGTTTCTTTACTCCTCTATGACACACACACTGGGGTTTGGACAAGACAATACATCATTTTGGGATTTGGGAGGCACTGGTCATCATCTTGCATCATTTTCTGACATTTTATAAACAGAAACAACTAATCTCTTAATAGAATAAGTTGCTACCCTGTGCAGTATTAGATGAGATTTGTTTACATGCATGGTTTCTCAACTTGCTGAGAAACAAATGAGTAACTCCTTATATTATTCACCGCTCTGCACGACTGAGTTGTTATCAACAAGCAGGGTGTGATGGTGGCTGCTGTCTTCTTTGCCAGTACTCCCTTTCAGAGTGGCTGAAACGCATCCAACTCTTGCTCTCAAAGCAGCTATTTTGCATCTTTCCTCTGGGAGCCATTGACGGTTAAGCCGTATCAAAGTTCATTGCGGCATGCAGCACAAACACACTCTCAGACAGTGTATCTGAATCCACTAATTACAGCTTCTTCATGTTTTTATTCTCCCTGACAGTTCCTGTCACACTAAAACACAAAGCTAAATTAAATTAGATTATTATTGCATGTGCAAGCTGTCCTGCAACTTCCCTGTTCTGCTTCTGCAATGCGCCCACAAGCAGTTTCCCCAACATCTACCGGTAATTCCCCTTATTAGCACATAAGAAAATACAACACACACAATTGCAACAATAAGAGAATGCAAATGATTATTCAATAACTGATAATATCACTTATGATGGTGATTTCATTATAGTTTTTGAATCACTTTAGAGCAACATTACAGCTCTGAAACTCAAACTGTTGTTTTACTTCTTATAGAAGCTCTAAGAAATATTAAATATGTCTCCCTTTCTCAGAAGTGTTTTGATTTGGGTCTTGTTCTGACTGAATGTGCAGCGAGTTGAAAACATCTGGATGCCACGTGGGGAATCCTCCTCTCCCTAGGCTAGAGAAGCTTTCCTGTTAAATGTCTGATGATCAAAGCAAGAAAAAGAAAGAAGCAGCTGTAACTGAGGAGATCCCATCCTGCCTGGGATGCTTAGGTGCTGCCTAAGCCATGATTAGTCCAGTGGTATCCCCAAGCTTAGCATGCAATTCTAATGCATTTCCATGCAGAGATTAAGCCACTTGTAGTTTGCAGAGAATTAGGCCAGTGCAGAGCCCTATAATATATATATATATATATATACGGTGCTGGGCCAGTGGTTTAAGAGAAGAAGGCTGCTTTTTTCCTCCAAAGATTTAAAGGGCCAGTTCACTTAAATCACAAAACAGTATATTTCTCAAATGTAACAATTGTTTTAATTTTTGATTATAAGGTAAAATATTTCCCTGATGACTTGCTTGGTCTATAAAATAGCATTCAATGACTTTCACAATTCAAATTGCTAGTGTTTTTAGTCTAAAACACTAAACACGTTCTGTTTACTACAATTGTTGTTAATGTTTAAATGTTTCATAAGGGGGTTTATCAAAGGAAAACAGTTCCAATGAAGACTGATCAACAGTGAGACACAGAAATGTCTTGGTTGAGTTTATTAGATTCTCTAATTCCATTTACCTCCAATGTATAAGAGCAGAAGCAGAAATGTCAGAGACAAATATCTGGAGGCTGGTTGAGCAAAACCAATACTATCTGATGACTTGACGTGACGTTTTTTTTCACGAAGAGTTATTTGCAAAGACTAGGAGTGGATACCTACTCTGATAAATCGGTGTATTGACCTTGGAAAGGCCACTGCGTCCGCTCATCAGGGACAAGTCAACAAACAGTCTATAATAAGCAGAAAACAGTGACCTGTGACCACAGTCAGCGGCTGGCGAGAGAGAAAGCAGCAAATTGATATCTTTGTGAAGAAGGTTGTCAGGAAACCCAAAGCCAGAGTCGCCTCCTCTTCACAGACTTCCTGCCAAAGGGAAAGTCTGACAGGGAGAACAATCCTACAGTTAACCTGTACTGGAGTTAATGTGTTGATATGTTACTGTGCATACATTGAGCTGGTCCCTTGCATGCTCCCCAAGTAATTTTACACATTACATTTATTTTTGTATGAGCTATTCATATTTTCTTTAATATATGCTGCAGGAGGATTCTCCATAGGAACAACACATTTGAAATTAGATCAATACTTTTGCTTTTTGTGATTAAGATGCTTGTTGGTGGCATCATTGACCAGCAGGATGTCACTACATCTAAATTATTATTTTTACTCACAGGAAAGGGAAATTACATATATAAATGTCCCTTCTTTAGGACGAATAAAGGTATTCTAGTTATGATTATATATATTTTTGTTATTAGTATGAGCCATTCTTTTCATCTCAACGCCTTGATAACACCCTCCCCTCAGTGGTAAAACAGTGTGAAATGAGTATCCTAAAGGTTCACATTGCAGCCTTTTTTGCCGCTTGCATAAAATATGTGTCGAACCAGCCATGTGCATATTTGAGGAGATACCATAAAGAGGTCAGAGCTTTCCCAGCAGTCAGTGGTTCAATAGGATTACACCTCGGCTGCAGATTGGAGGCCCTGCAGCCACCAACATCTGGCCTGCGTTGATGATGCATATTGCCTGCAAAAATGCACCCGAGGCTGCAGGCGGCCACCAGGTGAATGACCTATCAGTCAAACAAACCGTGACCGACCAGCGGCCACCTACAGCTCAGCAAGAAAAGCCCCGACAGTGTGCTATTAACCTCACAAACCGGGTAAATATACTCATTTAGCTGTCCGTAGGTAGCGAACACACGTCGTAAATATATCAGATCCGTTAAAAATGGTGTGTTCACTCACCAGCGTCTGTGAAACTGCCGAAATCTGAAGAAAAAAAAAACATGAACCTTGATCCAAAAAGCTGAAAACCAGCAGCTCCTCTGTCCACACCGGGGTTTTCTCTCATGTGAAGAACATAGCGGCGAAGGTCTAAAGGTTTTTTAGTGTTTCAAAAGACACATAATTACACAACGTTTCGCTGCTGGTTCCCGATGTAACTTTGTACCGTGAGAAGTCGAGCTGTATCTAGCAACCGATGAGGCAGAGCAAACTGAGCTCTGATTGGTCGATGCACGTTCTGAATACTAAATCACATCTGCTTGGGCGATTCCTATTGGTCGAGGTGTTAAAGGGCAATTCCGCTGCAAAGATAAACCCTTGCTTTTTTTCTTTTTAACACTCGAGGCTAAAATTACTTTACCTCATCGATCTGTGTGCTCTCAGTAAACGCCCACAGGGGAAATGTAATCACAGTGTGGGGTTTAGTTGAGGTTAACTCATTTTGCCGCCTTTTTATTAGTACAACATTTGGCTAACTCTGTTCGAGTATCTATGACATGGATCTTTATGATAAGTTGCGACCACTGTCGAGGACCAACTGTGATTAAATTGCATTGGACAATAAATAAAACATAAAATGACCACAGATGTTCATTAATACGTAATGAGATACATCAATAATCAATGATATTGTAGTGCCGAGAGAAGGGAGACGGAGGCGGTGTATCAGAGTTGCAAATCTCTCTTTATTGGAGAGCAGAAATCGACGTGCTGTCGGGTTGCAGGAAAGAGGAGAAGAGAAAGTGAAAGAGGAGGACACACAGTAGGTACCCCGGAGGTACCGTCAACATATGTGTCCGGGCGGAAACAATACCCCCAACCTGTAGTTCCATGATTGGATTATGTAACCCCAGTGTATGCATCAGTGATCACTACAATATGTTCTTATAATATAGAGTATTGGGCTGAAAATGTGTGCAAATATGTTCTTAAGAAAATAATTGCATGACTTTCCCCTTGATGTGATGGCTTAGCAAATGTTAATAAAACCTCTTAGCTTACAGTTTGTCAAGCTGGTTTTGCAACAAATCTATGGAGTTGATAGACACACCCAAGTCAACACCAAGTGAATTGCACATAGCCTTTGCTATTTGAATAACACGCACGATTAAAAAAACAAACCTAACAGGGTTTTGATGGGACAGAAATGTGATGACATTTTTAACCCCTTTTTTGTAATCTCATGCTATATTACTACCTGACATGTATTCATCACACACATGAGTGACTATGGTGTGTGGTTTAGAGATGCATATTACAAATCAACAAATGCCAGTAAACATTTAGTAAACTGGGAGCTTTACGATACTTTTGGCTCTTTAAGTCAGTAGTTTGTTTGACTGAATAGTAGCAAACATTCAATTATCTCAAACTGCAACAAAATCTTGTATTTCTAATAATTTCTAATATATAGTATAGGGCAGGCATTGAATACATGCTTATAAGAGCTCTGCACAAAATGGCTCCTTTAAGAAATGCCTTCAATGTGACCTGGAGGTGTAAAAAACACATTTTCAATTAATAAAGATATGAGATGAGAAAAAACAAAACTATACAAATACAATTGTTATTTCACAGCAGCACCTGCTTTTCCTCACACATTGTCTAAGTAAGATTGAGGACTGCATCTGAATTTGAAATAGGTCCCATGAAATGTTTGTGTAATTTAGAAGCTCTATGCATGAGTATATTGCTTTGTTTATGTGTGAATACAAGGATTGCTAGGTAGGTATAAGATAGGTCACTATAGTTTATAACCTCTGTACTGTTCAGACAGGGGGGCGATGGATGAGCTGGTGTTCCTCATCCGATGGTAGGGTTCACTTTGGGTTCCTGAATGGGCTGGTACAAAATATGAGCATGAATTTAACTTTTTCTTGGCATCTTGCCTCAGCGAGGTGCTAAAAGAGCACAGGAAACTGATGTGATACACCAACAGGAAGCTCATAACAGAAAGGTGCAAGAGTCTAACCAGCACATCCTTCCTCTGCTACATCAAAACATCCCAGCACAGAAAACAAGAGTAATATTAGTTTGTGGGTTTATATATGACTCGGCAGTTAATATATTTTGTAATCTATGAGTTTTTACAGAAAGCTATCACTGTGAAAAATGCCTATAATATTTTTTCGATATGATTAATTTTTGAATATAGACAATCTCCTAAAATGTGTTAAGAAACCTCAATGACCAATGGGTTGCTTTTCTACAAAACATTGAAGATGAAACCATCCTTACTCTGACTGTGAAGTGGGTTTCAGGTTCATATTTTTTTATATGCCCCTGTATTCAACATTAACATCAGAACATGGTGTGATGTTAACTCACTTGCTTGCCAACCATGCCGTGTGACAAAAAGCTTTAGACACATTTCAGCTGTTTACAGAACGAAAATATGTTTAGAAAAAAATAACAAGAAGAAAATAGAACTATCGCCCATGGTCGAAAAAACTATTTTTTATTACATAGCCACACTAATAATACTGTCTGAACTTATGTTAGGGCTGTGCCAAAGTTTAATTGCATTACTGACTAATAATACAGCTTGGAAATCATACAACAGCCAAAAAATGCAGAAAACTGATGACTAACCTTGAGTCAGAAACCCAAAATACACAGGGTTAATAGCAGAGTGTCTCTGCACAAACATTATCTGAAGTGAAATACAAATTAGACCAGTCAGGTGCAAAACAACACTTCTGTGACTCACTGTCCAAAAACTGTACTTAAAAAAAAAGTGTGAATGTTGGATCTGCATGAAACAATCTTCTTCCATTCCTTAAGTGGCTCACCTTAATGTGAATCATTTAATTAGACAATTAAGTGTAATAAGCCAGGCTGCCGTTGTGTGTCCCTTAAGAAGGCATGTTGTTCAGTTCAAACTGGGATGAAAGTGGTACATGTAGAAGTCCAGTTCTAGCCATCCCTCCGGTTCTCTTCCTGAGAGGCGTTCTTGTGTCAGGACTGTTGAACGGCCTCCTCCATCTCTGCGTCTGCTGGAGCTGCGTTCTCCTGCTCCGGGTCGCCAGGTAAGACGTCTGCGACCGTGTGGATGAGCTCCTCGATCTGCTCCTCTGATAACCGCTCCTCACTCTCTTCCACCATCTGAACACAAACAGAAAGTTAAGTGTTTGATATTACACATTTTCAAAGGCTATGTAACCCTTAACTTCAGCTGATTTGATTTGTGTCTATATTGGGCTGTTTTAAATGATTTTCATAACCTCAAGTAAAAACATTATTTTAAACACATATTTTTTTCAGCAGATAAGGTTTTTTAGTTGTCATGGAGTGGTAGAAATGGACAAGAAGTGCTGTTCACATATTCGTGGTCATGACAATGTTTTTGATTTTTTACGAGCAATACTTGTTAGTAAGATCAGTTTATTGTCAGTTTGGGAATTTCGTGAGATGTGTTGACAATAAGAAATACATGGAATATCACCACACTCATCCTTTAAGTGTGATTTAATGACACCCTGCCTTGTTTCTACAACACTAAATGTGTAAGAATCATGGAAATGGACACCAGAGTGAAAAAAAGATAGAGGATGGTAGAGCAACATGTAATATTAATTGGTGAGAATGAAGTTAAACACTCACTAGCTGAATTTCCACCGCCGTCTGTGGTCGTTGGTTCAATAGCTGCAGCTTTTCTGCCCTGATTTGGGAAAATGTCAGTGAGTATATAGTGTTCTGAACAGTTCATACATACAGTACATTATGTGTTTATATAGGTTACATTTTAACTGAATCTTATAAATCGTGCATCTTTCAGATCTCACTGACTTGGTGAGTTTGTGGGGCTTCATGGTGGTGAGGAACTCTTTGACGATCTCTGGATTCTGCCTGCTGCAGGGCGTCTTTGACAGGTACTTCAGCGTCTGTGTGCACATTTAGAGGAAACTGTCGGCATGCTGTTTCAAAAGTGTGAAAGTGAAACATCAAGCAGGTTTAAGTGAGTTGAGAGAAGTTCAAGATGTGTGCCGACCTCATACATGATGGTGTTGAGGTTCTGCTGCCCAGCACTGTTTTTGTTCTTCACGGTGTCTTTCCTCTTTTCCTTCAGGTCTGTCAGGAGTTTGAACACCTACAAAAATGCACAGATTGACAAATCTGAAGCGATACTCAATTATTTTATTTTGTTGAAAGTAAACAGGAAAAATATTTAAAACTTATCAAAAGTGAGACATAATACATTACCTCATAATTACTGAGCATAGCAGCGTTAGCGTTTTTACTGAAAAAAATAAAAAGTCATGTTAAATTAAAGAGGTTTATTTTGTACCTTTGTGAAACTTTTACATAAAAGAATAATCTAAGCTTTAAGGTTTTTGGAGATTTAAAACAGATCTCAGTCTTCACCTCGTCACTAAATTGAGAAAGTGAGCTGTGACAGAAAGCTCCGAAAGTTGGATGGTAGACTTTGAGCTCAGATCATTCTGGTAAACATTAGAAAACTAATGAAGGTTAAATAAACAGGGAGTTGGGACACACACGGCACAAATAAAGAAGGCAAGGTGCACTTACAAAATGTGATAGCTTGTTTAGTTTTATTAAACAAATTGGTGGGGCTATTTAATAGAGTACATTTGGTGGTAAGGCATACATACTTGAATGTTCATAATCATTATTTTCATTATCAATTTTAATTATTCAACTTTCTTTAATTCAGTAGTTAATTGTTAAGATTTTTAAATGTTAGAACAACTACTCATTACAATTTCCGAAAGGGGACAAAGTGGCATCCAATGAAGTGTACAACACCTTGAATCTTTTTTAAATTTGTGTGACAACAATTGACTCCTGAATTTACTTCTGTGCTTTCTCACATTGGCCACAATACCTTACTTAGATGTGTGTATTCAGTCCTTTCAATGAAAGCAAAATAATAAACCCATCCAAGTTGTACAGCACTTTTTAACCAAGTGAAAATTATGGATTATTTAAAACCTTAATTTAACGTATATTGTATATAATTAAACCACACGATTGCTCTGGTGTTGCCTGAATCAGATTGTAACGTTACTAATGTTTTAGCTTATTTATTCACTTTAAGAGATTATATAACTGTATTGTTATTTTAAAGTAAACAATCTCCTGTTTTTATATTGACATAAGAGTGGCTTGAAAATATGTTCACAGTTCACTCTTTCCTTCAGCTCGATCAATAAATCAACCGGAAACTGAGACAAAGACTTCGCTGTTGTTCCTTAAACTCGGCTTCTGTTGAAATAAGCAATACATAGCTGGCAATCCGCAAAACACACTGTTAAATAAATGGCTTTTAAATAAATAAAAACATTCTTACACTTCCATTTTGCCAGGCACTCAGCGTTGGTCCGTTTAAAAAAAGCGTCCGTGTAGAAACTGTTATCCAGGTCAAACGTTCCGCACAGCATCAAGCTGGCTTTAGTGTTGCACATTTTTTCTTAAATATACCAAAGAATAATTGAAAAGAAAAATAATAAACGTCATATTTGTAGAAGCCCTCTGTTACCTTGCTTTGGCATTTACTTAGTTGTACTTATTCCCATTCTTTGGCTACATTATTAAAGATAACATTACATTATACACTCCGCAGGTCTCCCTTGAAAAAGAGATCGTTGATCTCAATGGGATTTTTCACCTGGTTAAATAAAGGCTACAAACAAACACTACTCTGATACATCTCAGGTGTTGTTTATTTACTGTACATCATTTCTTTTTTGAAAGATTTAGTTAGTCTGCAAAGTCAGAATACAAATACAAAAACATCTATAATGAACTGACATTATGATGTATTTAATTAATTAAGCTCCAATATCTCCAATACAAGTGTGTCCTGTGCTGCTTTCTCATTGTAATACAGGATGTGTGATAAGAAAAATGTGGGTTATCCTTTAATACAGACTCTAATGAAGACATGGCCAACTTTGTGGGAGTAAACGGATATCCAAATGTAAAATAAAGCAAACATTTATCAAAATATATCCCTCCGATATATCCAGAAGCACAAACCAACAGGATTTATGGAGGAAGAGAGACCAACAGTTTTGTCCATCAAATGCAAAAAAGGGTTGAATAATAAATCTTTGATGCAAAAAATAGATCCTTTAATTTAGGACAGTCATTCACAAAAAAAACCCAGATTTGTAATAATACTCTTAATGGAACTGTACCTCAAATGAAGAAATCATGTCGTTAGTATAAGCTATATTTATCATGTCATACAAGCAAAGAATAAATAAAAAAACAATCAAAATCAAAATGTAAATGGTATCACTTTATTGAATATAAAACAAATCATCATTATTCATCTTCTCGATCATTATTCATGTATTAAAAAACATTTTTTTTAATGTTTACAATACAATTTTCAATATTGTACTAAATATTTTAAAAATGTTAGACATTACAAATAAACGAGATTTAATGAACATTCAAAATGTAATATTTTCTTTAAAAAACCCTAAAGACATAAAAAGGTAAAAAGTAGATCTTTGAGGCTGAAAACAATATTTGATTTTTTAAACAATCTGATTGATCATTTATTTTAAACATTTCTGAATGGTGACCAACTGAACGTTTAAATCAGTGCTCTCTGGTGGACAAACTAAGCAATGTTTTTAAACACTGTTTTTTCCTAGAAATACTTCATCTTTGGCATTTTTTCTTATTCATTATTAAACTAACTTAAGTGTGCAGTGTGGATGCATTCATAATGATATGGCTGAGCAGTTACACCAGCACAGGTGTGCAACACTCCTAATGATTCATTCCTCAAAACAAGAAATGGGTCTTAATGTCAGAGTGGGGTCCCAACTCAAAACCCTCTACCAACATCCAATGCAGCTCATATTAAGATCAATCCCTTTATGAACATTCAAAATTGCCTCCGATAGTTTATCTCTTTCAATCTGAACAACCCGGCAACCTTCTGCCCCCAAAGAGTATTTAAAACAGATCATCACAACTCAATACACATACTATTAACAGACTGCTTTAAGAATTGCACTCTGTACAAAATATATAGTAAAAATAAAATATCCACAAAAACAAGCGGCGACAACATGTGGTAAAATTGGAGAAACCATATTTACCTTTATTGTTAAAATGATATTTGTGACTTAAAAAGTACTCTAAGGGCACTTAAGATAGCACAAACCTCAGACAAGGCCGTTTCAATAAGTAAAAAATGTGTATATCCCAGTGATTTGTATACACTCCAAATTTCTACGGATTCTTCCACAGCTTAAAGACAAATAAACAATAACACAAAAACATAACCTGCTTGGCGAGGGACTGTATACAGCAAGTTGTTTGAGATCTTTATCCCAATCTCTGCACCCCTTTGTGACAGACAACGATAAGTCTCCTTAAAAAATGAAAACAGATACTTTTTTTTGCACACAACTTGAACCGTTTGCACTGAATCATTGGTCAGCTGGGTTACTGTCGGTGTCGCTCAATCAATTTCCAGTGTCCATTGGGACAGGTTCATCCATCTGAGAGAAGAACTCAAAGAACTTCTTCAAACCCTCGTCATTACAGATCAGTGGGTCGTTGACTCTGTTTTTAAATGCGATGATATTTCTGCCCTCAACCAGGTTCTTCACATTGCTCATCACCCTTTTCTGATGAGCATGATCACAATCCAGGTATTCCTTCAAAACATCAAACCTGTCTCTTTGCACCATTTGGATAACAATGCGTTCCATAATATCGGACAAAGGATAGCCATACTCTATGACACTCTGGATTTCATCCTTTCCTGCATTGGGGTAGACATACCCGCCTGAATGCATTGCAACAACATTGCAGTGTTCGTCAAAGACAGGAGAGCCAGATGAGCCAAAATAAAAACAGGACTCGTATAGTAGAGTCTTTGGCTGTTGTCTGATATCTTCTTTCACACCATCAAAGAACTGGTCAGTAACCAACTGAATGGGCACTTGACTGTTTGTAAAATCACCCTCTGGGTTTTGTTGTTGATGCCTCTCCACAATCTGATTTAGGCCTTCTCTTGGAACAATCAAGCAATGATCTATCTGTTTCACAGCACCCATAGGATACCCGATGATGCAGATTCCACCCCTTTGGGGAAGGAAACTGAAGTGTTTTAACAGAACATCAGGCAACTCCTGGTCAGCACAGAGCCTCAACAAAGCCCAGTCATTCGTATGCCCTGAAACATCACAACAGCACTCAAAGCCAACAACCTCCTCCTCCACTGCTGCTCCTGGATCCACCTGGCCAAGACTTTCATAAGAGAAGTGGACAGTGACTTCCTCAGTCAGCTGCCTTTCACTCTCATTATAAATGCCCTTAATTACATGGCCATTTGTGAGGACAAACTTGCCAAACAGGAGGAAGCCACTTCCCCCTGATCTACCATTTATTCTCACATGGCAAACCGAATTACTCAGATCCATCAGTTTTTTCATTGTTTTCACTTCGTTGCATGTCTGCACGTTTTTTCCATAATCTACACGGAAGAGTCTCTGGATCCGAGAAAGCTGAGTTTGCTTTTGAGTTTTCTTCCCTTTAACCAAATGTTGGAACTCTACAAGTAGGTGACCCTTCATCTCCTTTGAATTAGGTATCTCACACATGCTTCCTGGTGCCATGTTTCCATTTAGCGTTGGTTTCTGGTTTGGTGTGTTTTCATTCAGGGAGTCATTTGTGGTAGACTGCTTTGGAGGAGCTTGGTCTCCACTGGGATCAGTGATTTGCATGCCATCAAGTTCAAGACTCTCGGGCTGACTTTCTGGTGGATTCTCCTTATTGAGGAGTATGATCTTAAAACGTTTACCATCAAGATCGTCCACCAGGTTGGACATTTCAGTGATTACTTCAGAGCTTGTGTTAGAGAGCACACAGTTCTTTGTGAACACAATATCCAGTAAACGACCATCTCTTCTCAGAGCTTGCTTCACCTTTTCATCTTTGTACGCATAAACAGTAATTTCCGAAATGTTTGTCAGTGTGCGGTTTCTCATGATATTAACCACATCTTTATCTCCCTTAGTCAGTAAATGAAACATCACAAGCTCGCCAGACCGCCGCTTTGTTTTGCGATGAACAGAGCCATTAACCAGTTGCTTGGCATTTTTAGAGGCTTTAACATACTTAACAGTCAGTCGTTCATTGTTCTTAATTAAGCAGCATGGGAAGTGGGAACTGATGGCTTTTCCATCTCTCATAATAACCAGCTCTCTGTTTAGGTTCTTTTTTGAGATGTTTCTAAATTGTGAACTTCTTTTGAGCACGTCCTCAACAGTACCCGCTTTATTGCAGGAGACCGCCGTTGGTTTGTTGTCACCACTCAAGCTCCACTCGAAATGATGGGTTTCATGTGGCTCTGCTCCCTACGAGTGAAACACAATGATTACTCATTTGATTTAATAACAATTACATTATTACAGGCACATGCTGATAATATATATACAAAAAACTGTTGTTACAAAGCATCTGTGTGTCAAATGTTGAATTAAAAAGTAAGATGTGTAAAACATGTAAAATAGGTCTCTATGTATACTATCTATAACTCTAATATGCCAACACAGAAACAGAAAGACATATGACAAACCTCTGCAACAGGTTTTAAATCAGGAGGTTGACTGCTTTCCCCGTTTTGGTTGGCTGTCTTCTTGGAAATAATGGACAGAAAGGTTATCAATAGCGTATTAATGTATAAACCTATTATCATGTTCTGCTAATATAAAAGAAACTGTTGTAACAAAGAATCTGTGCATCAAAAGTTAAATAAAAATGTAAGACGTGTGAGACATGAACAATAGATCTCAGTGTTTACTATCTATAACATTAAATGGCAAAAAAAGATATAGAAAAATAATTAGACAAACCTCTACAACAGGTTGTAAATCAGAGGGTTGGCTGCTTCCCACACTTTTGTTGTGTGTCTACATGGAAATAATGGACATCAAAAGTTAAAGTGGACCTATCATGCTATATTTGAATAATATAGTGTAGAACCATACCTATATAAGGCATATTTATACTTTTTTTTTTTCAAAATACCAAACAGATCATGCATTTTAGCCATGCCTCATTTTGCTCAATTTGAAAAATGTTAGCTCTGTTTTTGCAAGGGTTGATTCTGTGAGCAACAGCACCATCTAGAGGCCTGGCATATGTACTACAACGTCTCCAGCGCTTTCGAACGGCAATGCCGTGGTTGTCTCCTCCTGATTGGTGGAGTTGGCCCAATAGCCGTAGCGCCACTTTCCTGACGTCAGGACAGTGTTCAAATCTGGATCAGTTTTTATCAGATCCATTGCAGCCCCTTTTTTAGAGATTTGGGTATGGAGGGAAATAGAGAGGGTTGTGTTTTCTGACACTTGGTGAGTTCCCTGGAACACCGGGGACACATATTCATGTATAAAAGACGTACAAAAGTGCATTTTGCATGATAGGTCACCTTTAAATCAAAATGTAAGTCGTGAGCAATAGATTCCTGTGTATACTATCTATATAATAGATAGTATAGATTCTATAAAAACTTTAAAATACCATCAAAAATACTGAATACAATATGACCAACCTCTGCAACAGGTTGTAAATCAGAGGGTTGAATGTTTCCCCCATTCTGGTTGTCTGTCTTCATGGAGATAATGGATAGGAATTGTATTAATGTGTGTATTAGGGAATAAACATATTATTACATGATGATAATAAATAAACAGTTGTTTCAAAGAATTTCGGTTTCAAACGATAAATTTAAATGCAAGACGAATGAGACATGTACAATAGAGCTCTGTATTTACTATCTATAACTTTAAAATGGCAAAAACGATATAGAAAGAAATAAGACAAACCTCTGCAACAGGTTGTAAATTAGGAGGTAGACTGCGTCTCCCATTCTGGTTGTCTGTCTTTATTGAGATAATGGACAAAAATGTTATTAGTAGCATGTTCTAAGGGATAAACCTATTATCATGGGTTGCTCATATCAAATGTTACAAAGAATTTGGGTGTCAAAGGTTGAATTAAAATGCAAGACATGTGAGACAAGAACAATAGTTCTCTATACTATGTATATGACTTTTAAAGGCCAACAAAGATACAGAATAAAATATGACAAACCTCTGCAACAGGTTGTAAATCGGAAGGCTCGCTGCGTCTCCCATTCTGGTTTTCTGTTTTTTTCTGGAGATCACAGACAGAAAAGTTATTCATTGTAAAGTATTAAGTGTTGTATACTTCACAAGAGATCTCTCCCGCTTCTACAAATTATGTTTGTTTGTCGGTTTCGTTAATTCTCTGTACTAATATTGAATTAGTAGAATAAAGAATTTTTTTAAAGAAAAGACACAAAGCTAAATGAAACTTAGTAACCCATATAAATCAGTAATCTAACATCTCAAAATCCTGTATTCAAATGTTTATGATTATAAAGAAATATCATATATATTATAAAGAAAATAATGTACATTTTAATTAACAGGAGAAAATTGGTACCGTTAAAAATCCGTCCATTGGTCCCACTCCCTTTTTTGCCGGCTTCAACTTCTTCGGACCCATTTTGTAATGTGTCGAGCACAAATGTAACAATGGCAAATATAAGGTGATCTTCTTTCTTTAGGAAAAGTCATATACATTGTATTAATGCAAATTACTTACAGTACACATGAGGTCAATTTAGTGTACTCATATTAACATTAACAGTTTATTGTGATCTAATTCAATAAAAGCACAACAACAAAGAGGCCAAATTTAAGGTGTCCATAGCCTTCGTCATGCACATGGGGTGTATAATATCACAAGCAAACAATACTACAGTTTGTCAGTACTGTGTTGAATTCAATCAACATCATTACATTACATTATACTTGTTAGACGCTTTTATCCAAAGCGACTTACATACTCAATACTGTGGGCAATCCCCACAGGAGCAATTTGGGTCTTGCCCAGGGACACAATGACATGCTGACTGCAGTGGGGTTTGAACCTATGACCATCTGATCCCCATACCAAGGCTCTATCCACTGCGCCACACGCCTCCTTAACATCAATGTCATCAATGTCTGTGTAGAATATTGAGCAGTGTGGTGATTGACATAATTCACCACGGAACTGTGGGTTGGGGGTATTGTTCCGCACGGACATATATGTTGACTGTACTTACTGTGTGCCCTCCTTTCCTGTCTTCCTGGGCTTCAAGCCGACTGTCACTACCCGATCTGCCGCCCTGCCCTATCTGCAGTGCGCATGTGCGAGATGGTCCGCCATATTGCACAACTCCGTACAGCAACCCAACTAGGACACTTGACACAGTGGCGTTTGGCAAAGCACACAAAGAAAACTCCAAGAAAACCGAGAGAGATGAGTTATTGTTATTACAACGTGACTTCACTATTATTTAACAACTCTTTTTCTTGGGTTCTTTTATTTGGGGTTAAGTACATTGTCAGAATAAGTGAGAAATTGATTGAACTTCTGTTAGACAGCTATCATACTGAATAAATATTTACTGTGAATGTATGCAAAAATGTATGGCATATAGCTGTCTAACAGAAGATAAAAATCAATTTCTCACTAATTCTGACAATGTGCTTAACCCCAAATAAAAGAACCCAATAAAAAGAGTTGTTAAATAATAATGAGGTCACGTTGTAATAACAATAACTCATCGCTCTCGGTTTTTGGAGTTTTCTTTGTGTGCTTTGGCAAACGCCACTGTGTCAAGTGTCCTAGTTGGGTTGCCGTACGGAGTTGTCCAATATGGCGGACCATCTCGCACATGCGCACTGCAGATAGGGCAGGGCGGCAGATCGGTAGTGACACCGACAACATGTGTGTTTCTAATGCTCAATAAAGCTAACTTTGTACCTTCGATACACCGCCTCCGACTCCCGTCTCTCGGCACTACAGCAGACACATTGTTTCTGCATTTCCATATTGTTTCTACATTTCCTATATAATTCATGATATGGGCTAGTCCAGAGGTGTAACAAGTACTCAGATCTGTAAAAGTAGCAATACTACAGTGTAAAAATACTATGTTACAAGTAACAGTTCTGCATTCAAATGTGTACCCAAGTAAAGTACAAAAGCATTGGCATCAAAATATACTTCAAGCACAAAAAGTACACATTTTCCAGTATGGCCCATATCAAGTTTTTTTTGTTTTTTTAATTTAAATTATGTCTTATACATCTATCCTAGTAGCTAGTAGTAACTACTAGAAGTAGAAGTACCTCAAATGTGTAAATACCGTAAGTAGCCTACAGTATGTGAGTAAATTGTACTTAAGTTGCATTCCACAGCTAGGCTAGCCTGGCTATGCCAGTCAACACTGCGACAAGTTTAGTAATGTTTGCTTACAAGACTCAATAAGGACCATACCTGCTTTTGCTTTCTCTTCTTTAGTTGTTACAGAGCGCTTAAAAGGTTTTTATAATTGAACTTACCAAAACCCCAAACAAACAGCTACTCAGACTCAGCATAGGTCAATGTTTTCCGGAGAGATTGTGGTGTGTCTTCCTCTCCTTTTCCCGCACGTCTTGAATTTGTACTTGCCGCCAAAATTGTTGTGGTGACGTCACTAAAGGGGCGTAACGGTGGGCGAGAGAAACAGGACTTTTTTAGGACCGTGAGTCTTTTTCCAAATCCTGATAATTTGTCTTTCCATCACCCAATTACGTTTTTCATTGAGGTAAAGGAACAGTAATACAATCAAATTGACAATTCCGCCGCAACAGGGTTCTCCCCTCTTCTTTGAGCGAGCAAAAGTGAACTAACTTTTTTTCATAACTTTATTGAGACATGTGTGAAATCAAATGCTTTTTTGGCATGTACACAAAATGTACGGCAGTAATGCTTTGGCAATGAAGATCTTCAGTCCCAGGCTACTCCAACACTGCAACATAAATATAATTAAGACATCAAGTATTACATTAAATTAAAAAAGTGCAAGATGAAACAGAAATGGAAATAAAATAGTGCAAGTTAGTGCAGAAATAACTAAAGTAGGCTACATGTCAAATAGTATGTGATTTGTTTTGTCTGTGGCCTACATTCAGATGTAGTCTTGTTTTCATAGGGTGAAGATATGATCAAGGATAAACACTTACAAATATCTCATTTGGTTTGTATGTCCACAAGACCGAAATAAAGACTCCACAAAAGGTAAAACGTACATCTATGTCATTCTTGTTTTTTCCTTATTTGTGTTCTTATGATGCCATGATAGATAGTTTCCCAACAATTAAGAGGCATCACTTCGACACTTCCCCATACCAGTTTTTGTCACCCAACTTGATCAAATACAGACAACAAAAATGACATATGAACAATTGCAAATAATAAACAAGGAAAACAAGTGCCAGGGAATTCGGTAATGACAAAAACAAATGTGAATCATTCAGTAATTGTATTGTGCAGGAAGCTTTTTACATTCAATAAAAGTAAAATACATATGATGAGAAAACAAGCCAATGGATTATATGATTCATAATTCAATAATTTGATAAAAGCCATGTCATTATTATAGAAATAGTTTTCTTAACTTTAAACGGATGACGTAATATGAGAAGCAGCGTGGAACGTCTTCGGTGACGTCTTTTAAAGAGATACACACACCTTTAGAGGGAAACTGCCTCGCTGTAGCCTCACGTCTAGAAGCTACGTTATTATTGGGTTGTAGTTGGCATTCAACTTCCCCTCTGCCGAAATATTGTTTCACCGGACAAAACCGCTACAGACTGCGACCGGCGAAAAACATGGCCAGCACAGAGGTAAGGTAAAGCTTGAGGCATCTCGACCACCGGCATACATGTGTTTTTGTTGTTTTAACACCCAGCTGGAGCTAAAGCAAGCCGTCAAACTAGGACCACCATTGTATACAGACACATGTAACGGCGAATATTGTATTGTTTCTACCAACTGTGTTCCATCTAACATTTAGCTAAAGCCAGTAATGCTCCCTGTCTGTGCCGCTTGTCAGGGAAATAAACTTTGGGGAGGTCGCTTCGTGGGAGACACTGATCCTATCATGGAGAGGTTCAATGCATCCATCGCTTATGACAAGAGGATGTGGGATGCTGACATCCGAGGGAGCAAGGCTTATGTGAAAGCTCTGGAGAAGACAAAGCTGGTCACCACAGATGAGATGAATCAGATTTCACAAGGACTGGATCAGGTGAACACACACACAAACGGAGAGATTAATACATGGGAAATAAACTGACTTTAAGTTCACCACATGATAAGCCTAACACTGTGCAGCGAATAGTCTGTGTGATACTTCACTTTCTGACTACAATGCTCTCACTTGTCTTGGGAATACACTCATGTTGCATAATGGGTATGTTTGTCTTCCCTGTCCTACACTGTTTATGTAGGTTAATAGATGACAGCTGAAAATGTGCCATGGGGCAGAATTCCTCTCTGTATTATGCTGAGTTTGTGCTGGACAATACTATCATCATGTGACAGATGTAAGCTGCCTAACAGCCTCAGTTTAACAGTCAGCTCAGGTTTTAGGCGGCCTTCTTTACCCTGGTGTTATGCTTTGGCAACGCAATTGAAATTAAGCAACTAACACAAAACACAAACAAACATAATGTTGATGTAAAATGTAATTTAAGTGGTTTGTGCTGCCTCTAACTCAGTAGGTCCATAATGCATTTAAAAGCTCTCCATGTCTTTGTTAAACGCAGAGAAGAACTCTTTAATTGCACAGCATAGGTTTAACTTATTTAGTGATATCATCTTTTTTGGATTCTCCAGATTTCAGAAGAGTGGTCCAAAAGTGCTTTTGTGATCAAACCTGGAGACGAAGACATTCACACTGCCAATGAGCGCAGGCTAAAGGTGAGATAAGGCTTATGAGTTTCACATAAATCAGCAGAAGTGAGTCAAAACGGTATTTAACATAATAATGATTCCTTTAGGGTTATTAACATACTCTGTCTGTCATCCTTGGTAGATTGGTGTTGCCTGTGATGAGTATTTATTTATTTTAGTCCTTTTACTGCCTGTTATTTTTTCAGGAGCTGATTGGTGCACCTGCAGGGAAGCTGCACACAGGCAGGAGCAGAAACGACCAGGTTTGTTTTTACACTAAAATTATTGTTTGCAGCCTATGTTTTACTTTTCTGTAATAACTAGCTGATATCAGTAGACCGTGCTGCGTGTGTTTGTGTCATCCAGGTTGTGACGGACATGAGGCTTTGGCTGCGAGATGCCATCACCACCCTGACAGACAATGCCCTACAGCTGATGTCCACCATGGTGGAGCGGGCGGCAGCGTGAGATAGAAACACATTTACACAAACAACAAATACACTTTTCCCTGTTCTTTTCAAAAGTTGTGTCTGTCTACTGTCACCTTTCAGAGAAATTGACGTCCTGTTTCCCGGTTACACTCACATGCAGAGAGCTCAGCCAATCAGATGGAGCCACTGGATTCTAAGGTGACCTTTTTAATAAAGTGAACTTTTATTTCAGATGATCTTTTGTTAACGACAGTGACGTTTGTTTCTTTGCCCTCAGTCATGCTGTTGCTCTGAGCAGAGATGTGGACCGACTTCAGGAGATCAAGAAAAGGGTTAATGTCCTACCTCTTGGCAGGTATGCTTTGAACACAAACTCACGGTCTGAAACTGACTTTCTCCCATTGATCTGATAATTTAATAACAAGGATTCTTGTTGTTTTGCAGTGGTGCCATTGCTGGAACACCATTTGACATCGACAGGGAGCTACTGCGGAAAGGTCGGGCCAAAACATGTCAAGATTATCCTCTCAAAAGAGTTTGAGAGCACATTTGTGGCAGCCATCTTTCACCTGTGTGTGGTTTATTTATAAAAATTAGATTTTTATTAAGTTAAACTATACAATTTCTCCTCATGTGTAGAGTTGGAGTTTGATGGAATCAGTATTAACAGCATGGACGCCACAGGCCAAAGGGACTTTGTCGGTACGTAAAACCTTACATGTCTTTCAAGTCATTTGAAACATAAACATACAAAAAAAGATAATTGTTCTGTGTTCTCTACGTTTCTTCATGTAATGCCTCTGTGTCTGTTTCTTTAGCGGAGTTCTTATTTTGGGCCTCATTGTGTTTGACCCATCTGAGTAAGATGGCCGAGGACCTGATGCTGTACAGCACAAAAGAGTTCTCCTTCATCTCGCTCTCTGACGCCTACAGGTCGGTTTGTATTTTATAACATGGTCCTAAAATACAGTTTGCACATGATCTTAAGACTACACACATTTGGATCAACTTGTGACAAGTGAGGCATTTTGTATTGTTTGTACAAAGCTCCACATGTGCATTACTCCAATTCAATATAGTAAATGATATTTGAAAATGTCCGGGTGAATTTATAATAGTTAGTCAGTAAACAAAAGCTCCCATACGTTTAAGGGCTACTGTGAACAAATAATGTTATTCACTGAATGATGTCAAAGTGAAATGAAAACGTTTCGTTTTTACTTTCACTTCACTTTTTTCACCTCAACCATCAGCTTTATGAAATCTTAGAGCTGTATTAAGCCCAGCCTTTAATTGTGCATTTAAACCTGCATTTACCTTGTTTCCTTTCTTCTTCTCCCCTATATACTTGCTGATTGTGCAGCACAGGCAGCAGTCTGATGCCCCAGAAGAAGAATGCAGACAGTCTGGAGCTGATCAGGAGTAAAGCAGGTCGTGTCTTTGGCAGCGTAAGACCTCTGACTAAAGATACAATATTGTTCAATTATCTTTGAATCAAAGGACCTTAATTGGCACTTAATATTGTGTCTGGAGAACTCAAACATGTAAAAGCACTGCAAGTAGTGTAATCAAAGACAATTTGTTTCATAGCTTACTATTATTTTTAATAGAAAATGATTGATTAAATGAATGAACTGCATATCTTTCACCATTTCCTAGTAGCTTTATTCTGGAAGAGCAGCGCCCTCATGTGTCATAGAGTTATCACTATTTTTTACTTTAGAATCAAACCTGGCAACCCTCATTGTAAAAGTCGTCAGGTTTTACTAGTTTGTAGCTTTATGTATGATCCTTTATATCTCTCAGAAGCAGAGCAGCACATTCAGGCTTGCTATTTTTGTCAAGTTGTGTTAGTTTGTATGACTCGTTGCTGCTTTCTTGTAAAACTCACGTGTGTACTGTGTGTATTCCAGTGTGCAGGGTTCATGATGACTCTGAAGGGCCTGCCCAGCACCTACAACAAAGACCTGCAGGTATGAAAGTGTGTCTTTTGTGTGCTTTCACTTCATTGGAAGGACTTTTTCTGTGTAATTTACACCTAGCTTTTTTGTCATGCTGTCTTTGTCCTTGACATCTTTCTTCAGGAGGATAAGGAGGCCATGTTTGACTGCTATGATACTGTCCACGCTGTGCTGCAAGTGACAACTGGAGTCATGTCAACTCTCAAGGTCAGAGATTAAGTCACTGTTTATTATTTAGAAAAAAAACCACACTGCTCAGTCTCATTGTTGCAAGGAGGTTGTTCATCATTTTCATAACTTTGAAAGGTTGCGACTGCTTGGCTTTATATTGTGTTAAATCTTGGCTTCTTTATTTATCTTTTTTCTTTTGACACACTGAAAGAAACGGTGACACAATGAATAAAACCCAAACGTATATAAGCAGAAAGAAAGACAATAGGCCAAAATGTGCAGGTTTTATAGACACCAATTTCATAGCATTGCATACAATATTTTATGATTCTGCTACTTAAGATATCAAGACTTTTTTGTTAAAGCAACCGTTTAAAAGAAGGAGAAATTGTTTGGACAGAGGTCCAATGATTTTGATTCCTTCGATGTGTCTCCTGCTTTCAGATTAACCAGAGTGTGATGCAAGCGGCCCTCAGTCCGGACATGTTGGCTACTGACTTGGCCTACTACCTTGTGAGGCAGGGGGTAAGTTGTGCTTCCCTTTCTACGAATATTTCCACAAAGTCTTTATAAAGGAATTTGGTTAAAATAAAGGTTTTAAACAAATAATACAATGTGAATATTCTTAGGAGGCTGTTTTACGATCACTATAGTTCACTTTAGTACACAGATAATAATGATGACATTTATTTTTGTTGATTAATTATGATATTTATCACATCTTCATGTCAACTGTTCAACCAAGTGAAAAACAACTCTTGACTATATATATTAAGGCATTTTTTGAAAGTTCTGGTAACTTTATTTAACATGTGCCGAAGAGAACAATACTTTACATGTAGGATAGCTATAATAAAGACAATAGTAAACAAAACAAGTTATGGTTTTCCATGTATTTCTTTTTAACCCTAGGTGCCGTTCAGAGAGGCCCATGGTATCTCTGGAAAAGCGGTGTTTGCTGCTGAATCCAAAAATGTCGCCCTGAATCAACTCACTGTGGAAGACCTGAGTGCTCTTAGGTGACTGTCTTCTTCCCATTAACACACACACAACTGCTAAAAGACTCAAACTCAACCATTACTTTATTTTCAAGCAACAGAATTAGTACAAGTTCCTCTTCCATTATTTTCTCCTCCAGCCATTTTGATTTTCTCAACTTCCTCTCTCTTTCTTTTTCTCTACTGTGGTTTTAGCCCTCTGTTTGGAAGTGACGTGTCCTCGGTGTGGGACTACAGCAGCAGTGTGGAGCAGTATCAGGCCCCTGGAGGCACGGCCAAGAGTAGCGTTTCTGCACAGGTAGACCACCTGAGGGACTGGCTTAAGAAACAGACGCAGTGACATCTACCCAATTCCACCTTAACAATTTGAATCAGGTTTACTGCCAAAATGTAGGTTAGTATGAAATGTCAGTTTGAGGTCAAGAGACTTAATCATTCTTTTTAAACATTTTAGTTGGTTGGTATTTAACCAAGGGATGTTTGAAATTGTTACAAAGGGCTGGAGTAAAATAGTTAACAAAAGAAATAAATGTTACTGAAACAGTGTTTTACAGCTGTGTCATTGAATCTGATTGATTTCCACCACACATCATTAAGGTAATGTATCTTTCTTTTCAAACCCACACAGACACAGTGGTGCGGTTTATTGGCATAACAATACATTTGTTAATTCATGAAAGTCAAGAAATTGTTCAAACATGAACTATCTGCACAAAGTAACAGCTATGTCAGTAAAATAGGTTTTCTAGTTAGTTTATTGGTTACGTTTAGAGCATCAGTGTCAATTATAAGTCAAAAACTTGACTCTTAATAAATTCCACACAATAAAAGAGAAGGCGAAACAACGCACATTTTTTTTCTTAAGGCAAACTAAACACTTTTAAGTATTTATACAAAACACTTGATGATTGAAGACACACAATCAATCAGATCAGATTTTATTGACATTGTATCAATCATTTTTATTATCTCTAAAAAACGAAATCATATCATTTCTAACATAACATTATTTAGGTCTATTTTGTGATTGTACAAGGGTTTAAATACATTCACTGTTTTTTTTTTACAAATCATTTGTTTTCTCTACAAATTAACAAGTGTACAGAATATTAAGGAAATGCCTTGATCGTCTAATTTTCCAGGCTGAGTGTTCTGATTGTCAGGGAAGAGAACAATATGCAGGCTAAGTTACATAAAATAGCAGTTAATGAAAAAGGAAAGACCCTCAGATTGTTATTGATAGAAAGACAAACATAACCTATTGTTAACCATTAATTATACACATTTTCATTTTCATCACTCTTCTTCTACTGTAAAACATATATATGGGTAAAGCAGATTAGAGTAAATCAATAGCAACAGTTTTCATTTATAAAATATTGACTCCTAATGACAACAATAAGGAAAGTTGACGTAAAGGCCTAGAGGTAAAGATCCTACTCACACAGAAACTGCATATTATCCAGACTTTAAATGAGGTCATGATGATATCAGGTCAACAGGCCCGTTCCTCCTAAATAGCTAGTACAGAGCTGACTTGTTCACTACTGGAAAAAGGTAAATACACATTCTACAATAGCACATCTCTCAATGTCACATTGACACTTACAAAAAAAGAATAACCATGAGCATTATGAACAGTTCACTATCACACAGGTAAAAGTAGTTTTGGCCCTAAAATCAGATGTGCTGAGTCAGTGTATCAGACCGGTTCTCCCGAGCAGGACGGAGGAAACCCCGACCCACCAGTGCATCACACCCCCCAGAGCGGCGCCCGCCTTGGACCGATACACCACCCTGCCGTCCAGAGGCTGCGTAGGTCTGAAGATGTCCGTCATGGGCTGTCCCGTCCAGAATCGACACTGCTGAGTTATCGCATCCAGCTGCAGTGGGTAGGAAAATAAACCTTTTTTAGTCAAAGATAAAAATGTAAAACTGAAAAGAAATTACATGGATGTGTCTTAAAGTGAATCAAGGGTTACTTTTCAAGGCACAGATACATTTACTCTGCACACGTTTAAATTACTTTTGACCTAATCAAGTCTTTTTTATTTTGAATAGTCGTCAGGGATTCAATAATAGAGTATCTGTTCAAGCTTTCCCAAGAACCGATCTAACAAAGTTCATGGGCCCTTCAATTAAATGCTTCATTTACTTGAATATTTGGAGCAACTCTTATATTGTTATAAAGTAAATAAAGTCCTACCAGCAATTCTTCATGCTGAAACTGTTTAGCTTAAGTTGTTTTCAGCGTAAACGCAATATAGGCATTAGGCTTTTCACACTTTGTATACAAGATAAGATAAAGAGTTTATGTCTCTATTAGTAACATCCAACCAAAGGTGCATTTTGAAATATATTTTGGGATGGAAATCTATTTACGAAACATTTTGTTATGTAGGAATTATTTACAGTCTCACTAACAAGAGTCTTTAAATAATTGTTTTATTTTATGTCAAAGTGTTTGAAGGTTCACATATTGAGGAAATACAACCAAGAACAATTATTTGTCATCAGTGTGTTGAGTCTTAGCCTTTAATCTATAGTTTCTCACCTGGAGGCTGCTGATGGGCAGCGTCCTGTGGAACAGCGTCCAGGCTACGGCCTGCTCACATCCTGGAGTAGTCATGGAGCCCACATAGCGGTAATAACTGAACAGGTCCTTATCTGACGGGATAATATCACTGAGCCTGAAGTTTGGGATCACTGTGCTGCTGCCTGAACACACAAATAAGTGTTTTAAAGAGGGTTAGTTTGGTAAAAGACTGAAAATAACAATTTATTTCAAAGGCTAAGTCCATTAATATGAAGAAAGTTCTTCACATTTGAGAAGTTCACTCATACCATTCTTTTTTACTCGGCCAAGAGAAGCTATTACTGAGTCCAGATGAGGATTATCATCTGGTGATTCCTGTGAGGAAGACGCCAACATTATGACACAAGCCAAAATGGTGCTTTTGTATTTGTATTAAGAGTGCAGAGTAACGCAGACTAATTCATGTATTCTATTACCTCAAACAGGAAGGCAAGCAGGGCTATACCTGCCATGTCATGTTCGGCCTCTGCCAGAGAGCCGTACGGTTCCTTGATGTGGACGATGTGCAGCTGAAACCCAAAACACAGCTAAATGAGTTACAGTAGTGGAGAGCATTTTATACTGTGCACTGTGTTAAACACACATTTGTTAAAATATCAGTATATTTTTGTGGGGGAAAGTATTAATAAAGGGTAGTTGCATTTTTCTCTACTCATTGACTGATACTGTAAATATGCACAGCTCATGTAAATCCTAAACACTTTGACTATGCTTTTCAGGTTCTTCTAAGTCTATTATTCCTACCAACATTGAAGACTTAATTAATGGTTGCATTTCCGGCATGTTTGTAAAACATTGACCCTCAATGGTCAGTAAGGAATGAAGCTGTTGGACCTATTAGACCCCTGTCACTTTAATATTTAAATAGCTTAACATTTTTCATTGGCTCCTGTGTGACGTACCTCCATGGGGAACTGCTCTCCATCAATGGTGTGCTCTGATCCGGGTCTCCCATTGCCTCCCCAGTGGAAGTGAAACTGGGCGGCTCGGTAATGACCGGGCAGAGCTCCTCCAGTCAGACGGACCGACTGCGGCAGAGCAAAGTGAGCTACAGCCAAGAGAATACATTTGTTAAAATTAAATTGTGAGAGGTGTTAACAACTGGTAAATAATAGTCTGGAGGGAAAGACACCAAGAAAGCAGGCTCCTAATCACCAGAGTGTCCTTTGTTTTCCACTGTGATGTTGATAATGTTGGTGTGACCGATGAAGTTGAAGGGCGGCAGGGCGCTGTTGACGTGCACTTTAGTTGAGACGATGTTGATTGGGGATTGGCGAAGTCCTCCACAGCTGGGAAACTGAGCTGCCCATCGAATAGGATCTGAAAACATGAACAACATCACGTTTGGGCTTCAGTGCCTGATATTCCCCCCAAAATGTATAAAGTACTTTAAAACCCCCATAATGCACAATATAATTTCCCCTCCAGGTTTTATTTGATTTCTTGTACTGTTAACCCCACTGAGAATGAACACAAAGTCTGCTTAGGTAACCAAATGTTCAATTCTTTTTAGAATTTGCTAAAAGCAGGAGTGAAGGTTTCGTCTGGTTTATCTCTGCTTTGGATTTGTGTTTGTCACAAGGCCTGAGGTGTGTGTTTTAAAGAATGTTGTCTTGTATATTGGGCAACTTTATGGAACTGTATGCAAAAATAATGTAATCACATCATTTAAATAATGGGGCAAATGTTTGAGCTAACAGTTGCCTTTACACATCCAGAACTATCATTTGCAGTCTGTTCTCCTAAGAGCCTTTTCTTTTAAAACATCTGCTTTCTGTGGTCGAAAATAAAACTATGAATATAAGCTAAATCTGCATAAACTGCAGAGTTGGGTGATTATTCTCTGTTGATTCATGACTACGAGCGACCCCTTTCACATCCAAGTGATTCATTGTTATTGAGTACTAAAACTATTAAAACATTCAAATTCATACAAAAATAGGTTTGGATCAGTTTTGTACAAGAATGTGACGGATATGTAGTGTTTTTTTGACCATTTGGGGGTTTTCTCTTGAAACATGTGATAGTCTTTTCATTTCTTACCTCTGCATGTGTCGTCACAGGAGTACTGGCTCTGGTAACACCACTGAGCTGCAGAGAAAGCACAGCATTGAGTTCAGACACAGACTAACTGTATAGTAAAGGCTAGTCACTTCTCTCTTGTGCCAAACAATATGGCTTTCTCTGGTTAATACATGAGGCATTATTCTTCTCATTTCCACGGCCCATTAGCCACATTGTTTTTGTTCTCAGTCAGCGATCTCACCGGCTGATCTACTAATGTGTTTGTGCTCTGTGAGCTTTGAGAAGTCAGATCAGGTAAACACTTTCTCAGACACACACACAAAAGATCTGTTTTAATTCTCACATTACTAATCATGTCCTACAGAGGCTTTTTTGTGTGCTCATCAGTTCTCTGATAGCAGTTATATTGACAAAACAAAACATATCATCAGCACTGAAATTGATGATGTAAATCCATCACAGGTCACACTCAGTCACCAGCTGACGGTCAATGCACTTTAACCAGAGGTTACATAAATACTGAAAATAACAACTAGGACTAGGGCATATTGTGTTTGAAAGAAACCACAATGACTGCTTTAATTTAATGATTTACTGTTGCGACAATGCGCTAAACACAAACAAAAAAGCAACCAATTTTGTGTTGAATAGTTTGAATTATATGAAAGTTTATATTTCTCTCAATTATTTAGTTGCACTATTAAAAACAGATGATAACCAGTTTTAGAATATGCTGTACAAACATCAATGTTGTTTTCTCATTTGCCAATAAACAAATAGGTTTCTAAAAACTAGAAATGCTTTATGTGACAAATCTAATCTCGGTATTAACTGTAATCACAGGACATGACCTCTGAGTGACCTCTATGTGAGATTCTCATTTACAACAGTGTGCACATAGAAAGGCCAGCTGCAGTACATGCCTGAAGTGAAAAACATAAAAAAAGAACTACATTTAATTTGACATTTTCATTGCTGAAGTTGGCATAAGGAAAAAATGGATATACATTGTTGATAAATTATAACTAAATAAATGACTGCCTTGTAATGTGTCTTTATTCCCCGCTGTAAGAAATAAGCTGATTTACTGATTCAAATTAAAACAGATACTGCAGGCCTGAATGCCAAGGCATTTACGCTTCAAAAATCACAAGTGGTGTTCATTTGTGAAGCATTAAGCATGTCCATCCACCAGGTGCAGTCTCAGTGTTGTGCTGTGGTTGTGTATTGTGTTGCTGATGTGAATGTAACTCCAGTGTTTGACTCTGCGGTGGGAATGAAAGGCGCTATAGAGAACCATTTAGCTAATATAGGAACACAGATTAACCCCGCTGCTTCCCACAATGCAATTCTGTGAAAGGGGACAACAGTTCTCACCAACTGAGAACAATGCACAGGTGGAGGCTGGCTTTGCTCCGCCTGGCTCGAAATACACCAGTGCCAAATGGAGAAAAGTCAAACCCTTTTATATCACCAGCTTAATTTCTTTCCTTTTCTTTTCCTCATACATCATATTTTTCAGAGGTCTTTGTTTTACAAGTCACAAGTAACTAAGTCTTTGCACTTTAGTTTCAAGTCCTTATAGTTGACTTATTTTACGTCCAAAACAAGTCATAACTAGGTCTTTTAAACTGAATGTTTGAAACCGATATACTATATATATATATAAATACATATATATATATATACTAGAAAAGACTCAGTTGTGTTAAGGTCTAAGTCAAAGTGCAAGTTGTTTTTTAATTTTCTCAAATAATCTAAATTGTGTTTTCAGTCTGTCTTAAGACCAAGTCATGTGACCCGAGTCCTCACTTAATATTTTCTCTAATAAAACTGCATTCTAGATAAACACATACAATAAATAAATCGTTTCTTACAATTTGTTAAGCCTTTTAAGTAACACAATCTAGGTTTTAAAAGAATAAATAACACAATCATCATCTTACAAATGAAGAGTTGAACTCCTAAGAAATAGAAACTTGTGGTGGCTAATGTTGGCTCATTTTACTAACTGCTATCGAAAAAAATACATTGTCTCACTTTTAAAACAAATCCATGCTTTCATAAAACATCTTAAAAGTGGATTTTTTTCTTCGCTTATGCTGTTTTCAATTTAATGTTTTTGACTGCTTGGACAAAACAAGACATTCTGATCTTTATAGATGGAGGGTTATTTGATGAATTGAGAAACAAATCAAGTATATTGTTCACGACAATAATCTCTCATCACTTGTTGAATGTCTCTCATTTGTGGCCAGTTCAAGCAAAACATATGTATTTTTCCTTTTTGTATTTGAACTGTCATAAAGAGATACAATGAACCACTGGTTGACATGGAACAAACTAATATTTGAAGGAAATCAGTTAAAAATATGAATTTCTTCGCATCAGAATTTTTTTTTCCTGCTTTTTAGAATTATCTCTTACCTGTGACTGAAAATCACTGCTTTGATTACGTTAGTTATTTTGCTGATTTTCATGTCAGAGCATTCTAAGTGTATGTGTGTGTATATGTATGTGTGTGTGTTTGTATCCTACCTGTGCACTGAGAGAAGAGAGAAAGCAGAGTCGGGAGGTAGACTGAAAAATCCATGATCAGCAGAGACCTGAGAAGATCTTGACAGACTAATTTCAACTGCTTTCACATACTGACAATGAGCTGCACTTGAGGGAGGGAGGGAGATTTAATGAAAAAAGGTGTGTGTGGAAAGAGAGGGAAAAAATGTCTCTCTGAGAAAGTTGTCAGGTGTGAGAACGAGGAAAGAGAGGCCCCTCTGTGGCCAAAGCAGATACTATGGTGTTATTTCCAGATAGCTTCTTGCTTGTTAAACTGAAATGTAAGATGAGACCTTCCGAACATTTTGTCGACAAGTCTACAAGACATATGTATAAAAAGTTATATAAAGTATTTTCTGGTTCCAGAGAGGTACCATTAAGTCTCTTGAGTTGTCACTTAAGGCAAATCTGGTTCAAAGAAAAATGTGATTGTGTTGCGCAGAGAGACTAATTACTGATTACTCTGACCTGCTCTTTGCTTTGGATTGGTTGGGAGGGATATTTAGTATCTCGGTATAGTGCATGCTTAAACTAAGTCAACGTTAGTTTATTCAGCAACACCTGGTTTCCTACAAATCAACCCTTACTTTCCTGATGTGATAAAGGCCTTTTTCTTCTGATTAGTAGGCTAATATTGTGCATGCTAGCTCAACTGGCTTTGAATGTACAATAATATAATGATACATTATGAAAATTAAAGTCATGTCACAAACGGTTACATGTAGAAATATATTTATTTGATTATTTATCCAATATAAAGATACATGCAATTATTCAATTAAGTATTTCAAAAATCCCTTAACATTTGACTTATGTGCTAAAACAAAACAGAAACATTCAGAACATCAAGTTGTTTAAAATTTAACAAACAATTTACACATTTAAATTTGTTACAGGCATATGGTGTTCTTAGAAAAAAGACATAAAGACATCCTTCATATAATTGTGTTAGATTATTTCAGGTGTTTGTCAACTACAGGAAGTCTGGACAAATGTTCTGCATCTCTGCTGTCACTGTGAGGAAAACAAACCTTCACTGGACAGAAGTACCTTCAGGCTGAATGTTTAGTTAATGGATCATCTATCATTGAAATGGAGAGGACACAATGTGAACTGTAGGTAACTCCTACATGTTAAAAACAGCTTCATTATTCAGCAATATCAACTTACTTCATTTTCTCGGCCCTTAAGTAAAACATTCTTTATTCTGATTCTGCCTGTGTGTATAACTGTAATTATTCACATTTAAAAGCATTCATTAGCCAAATCACAGCATTTCTATTTTACATTTAAAAGCATTAATTAGTTGAATCACAGCATTATATTGTACATTCAAAAGTTGAAATGATTTTTTTAAAGTACTTAAGTGTGCATTCATGGGAATAAATAATTACCTTCATTAAAATAAGCTGCTTGCTGCAGTGAGCTAGGTGACACTGGATAACACAACACCCTGAACCTGAGACAGCAGTCCTGTGAGACGCTGATCTGATTGGTTCAGTCTCCTTGATGAAATGGTTTGAAATGCACGTTGCTCTTCTCTTTAAAAGGCACACTTGTTGTCTGGAAAGGAGTGGGAGGTCTTCAAAGGAGATAATACTGTAGGAAAAGGAAGAACATTCTTTATAATACATGTATTAACACTGCTTGCAAATCAATTGCCAAGTCTTGCAAAGTCAAGTTGAGATGTTTTCCAACTATACAGGGCATTTCAAGTTTAGTTAAAAATCAAAACACTTGTGAAAAATGTACAGAAGTTGTGTAATTGTATAAAAAGGTAATAACTGCATTCCACCTTAAAATATCTTTTCATGCATATATCCATTCAACACATACAACACGGGAACACAAATAATTCTGCATTAATTGACTGCTGTAACACGTTTTTGTTTTTTGTTTATTTAAAAACACAACTATATCCTACGTTATGTAATCAGTGACATCAGTGTTTGGAGGGCTGTGAAGTCCATGTTTTATTGATTTATAAATTAAACTTCAAGGTCTTGGTATAAGCGACAGAAACAGAATATAGTAAGTACATGATAAACATAATTTCCCAGTTCTTTTTAACTGTTTAACACTTACAGTTAATGCTTGAATATGGTTATCTATCAATGTGGTCAATGTTTCTTCCTCCACTTTTGCTTCCGCATGACACACAATTAAAAAACGTTTTTGTCTGTGCAGCACATCATTGTTTCTCTCTTCCTGTGTGACTCACCTGCAGCACGACAGCAGCCACCACAGCCATCACGGCCAGGAGCGCCATCCGTCCAACCCAGCCCAGGTCCACGCTGTTCAGGATGAAGAAGCGGGCCCAGCCCAGTTTCTTGGATGTGTGAGGGGGGTAGCGCATTCTGTTCACACCCTCCATGTTCAGCTTTTTGATAAGACAGCTGCGCAGGTGGCTCAGCTGGTCGAAGCTGTACTTCCCGTGGTAGCAGCCCATACCGCTGTTTCCTGAACACATGAAAACAGAGGGAGAATGTTATTATTTTGAGTGTAAGCTGCAAAAATATGACTGCTTCAAGAGCCACATAATATAATAAATCCTAAGAACAGATAAGAAGTTAATAAAGACACAAGGAAAAGACTTTGCTCCAAACATCGAGCAGCTTCCCTAACCTTTCCACCTTAAAGGTGGGGTAGGTAATTTTGGAGAAACCAGCCCGAGTGCGCTAGAATTTGAAAATACACAGCCGGAAGAAATCTGCTACTTCCTTACAGAGCCCCTCCTCCAACACACACGAACGCGCACATGACCAATGAGGGCACGAGATAAGTTTGTGCACAGGCTGACAGGCAGGTAGGCCATCCAGTTATTTTAGCCGGGCCGGCTAAAATGATTGGTCGTGCTTTTTACAGTATTACGGCTTCCACAGATGACATTTTTTTATGGATTTTTTGTCAAAGCACTTAAGATATTCATTGCTATCGGGATGTTAAGAGCATTCCATGGAATATAACAAAAAGTGTATCTCGAGCCAGTTTCTCAAACTTACCTACCCTACCTTTAAACATAAATATAGTTTTTATCTTGGAAGATTGTTAGAAATATTATATGAAGTGGTTATGGCACACTGGAGAAATAACTTTGCTTCAACATTGATCAAGTGGTCTTTTGTGCTTGTCAAAAGAAAGTAAAAAATAAGAATCAAGTCATATTTGTGGGTAGCAGAAAATAGTAATTGTATCATCTACAATCGTAGAATGGGTGATGACCGGTAACTGCATATTTCTATTTGGGTTTCCAATACATCACTCAAATGCATGACGATTAGAAAGGTACAAAATAAGCAATAGGCCTTTGGTATGATAATTCCCAAACTAGTGAAAACTAGAGCGATGGTAGATTGTTTAACTTGCAGTGATCTAATTTCTCCTCTTTTAGATAAAAACAAAGGAGCATTTGTGTTCTCTTTAGGTCTCTACCACATGTTTCTTCTGTTCAACAAACTACAATGAATAATGATGATAAACACTGAACAGAACTCATCTTGTAATACTTCTGCATCAAAATGTGCAGACTTACTCAAAGGCGCCACCTGGTGACAGAAGCCAAACAGCACACTCACAAACATCAATCTGCATGAGGATACACTCATGAAAAGAAACAAGGACGCAATCACAAATTCACCTCTATATATAATATCGAAAATGGACTCCCTTATAAATGATATCAAACAGTGAGACAAAAAACACACAGCAACCTTGAAAGTATCAATTAATCCCTCGAAAACAGACTTTGCCACCATCAAATACACACTCAGAGCTATAATACATTATCGTGAGGAAATGCAAGAAAGCATGAAACAACACAGTTGACTCAATGTACATCTATCTATGTTCAAAAGGCATATTTGTCCAAATAAGGTTCCCTCACTTTAAGCAATAAGCATATTTACAAAATGTGCAATTATTTGCATCGCTGCAGAAGCTGGGTTTTAATAAAAAATGCTTGTTTTGGTACTATTTCTGCATTCCTATGTGTACTCACCGACTCCTCCAAAAGGCAGAGAGCCTACAGAAAAGTGTACGAGACAGTCGTTGGCCAGAAATCCTCCGCTGGATGTCTCGTCTGTCATTCTGTTTATCACCTTTAGAAAAAAGATGTTACACGTGTGAGTCTGAATCTACCTGTAGGTTCTGTGAAGTACTCTGCTGGGCATCTGCATGTGTGCAATGATTAATGTTAGATACCTTGTTATCTGATGAGAAGCAGTAGAGGGCCAGCGGTTTCTCTCCCTTGTTGATGAACTTGATTGCTTCATCCAAGCCACTGACCGACAATATGGGAAGCAGAGGTCCGAAAATCTCCTCCTGCATCACCTTCGCCTCTGGCTTCACGTCCCGCAGAACTGTGGGGGCTAAACACAGCGCAGAAACAATATTCATCCAATGCCGGCTTGATTTGCGATTTATTTTCATGTGAAGAGCGGTTGCAGTTAGAAGGATTACCTATGTAGCAGTCAGACTCCTCGTTGTCTCCTCCTGCAGCGACAGTGCTGCCTTCCAACATGTTCATGATCCTCTTGAAGTGGCGCTGGTTGATGATGCGTCCGTAGTCGGGACATGTCTTTGGGTTGTCTGTGTAGAACTCCTGCCAAAGGAAACAATATTATTACTACACAAATATCATTGTGTAATCAAGGCAAAGAAAGGCTATCTACACCCCCACCCCCCCCCCCTCCAAGAGGTTCTCTTTTAATATTCTATTATGGTGTTATCCATAACTACATGACTTTCTGATACTACAAGTTACAGTTCTTAGTCATTTTGTGGCAGATGACAGATTCACCTGTTTTTGAAGTCAAATCAAATCAAAGTTGACTTATATAGCCCAATAACACATAATTAGCGCTAAAAGATCATTCAAATGACAAGAAAATAATAAAAGACAATATAGAATGTAAAATAAAATTACAAGTCAATATAAATTCAATAAAAACAGCTTTCACCATATGTGGTTTTTTCTTTTTTTTAAAGGAAAGTCTTCATCACACTTTTCAAAGTTTGGACACTGTCTGCTTTCCTGATAAAAACAGGAAGCTGGTTCCAAAGAAAGGGAGCTACTAAAGATACAATTATAATGTTTTCGTATTGTGTTTAAGGTCTTATGTACCTTTATGGCCTTCTTGACCTCCTCGATGACCCGGTCCTGGATGCTGGGCTCACACAGGATGTAGTCTGGTGCGATGCAGGTCTGACCACAGTTAGTGTACTTTCCCCAGGCAACACGCCTATAGAGTAGGGGACGAGGTAAGAGGAGGGTCTCAGGAAGAAACAGCTACAGTATAAGACTGGATGAAAACAATGTTAAATATAAAACGAATGACAAAAATAACCATATTGAATCATCGTTCTGACCTGCAGGCTATGGTTAAGTCACAGTTCTTGTCGATGTAGCACGGGCTCTTTCCTCCCAGCTCCAGGGTGACAGGCGTCAGGTTTTTGGCAGCAGCCTCCATGATCAGTTTGCCCACCACGCTGTTTCCGGTGTAGAAGATGTGATCAAACCTCTGACGCAGCAGCTCCTGGGTCTCTGAAACTCCTCCAGTCACTACGGGGTAAAGCTCCTGACAAGCAGGACAAAAAACACACATTCAGACGTCACGAAGCAGCATGTTGTTTTCAAAGCAAAAAGATAAATGTCTTGTTGTGATACGTTTTTGTTTTTTTGTCTTAGCAGAAAAACACCTTGACTCCCTCTCTGTGTTAGCCTTTGTTGCTGTCTGTGTAGATATTTTTGCAGAAATAATACACTTGAAAAGACAAGCAAAACCTTTTACTTTAAATATTTTAAGCCTTTTTATGCATGGTTGCAGGTGTGCAAACAGTGTTTGTCTGATAACCTGTTAGTACACATGGCGTCAGCAGTAAAAAGGCTAGTAATGTGGACAAGACGTACAAACCAAAGTATGTATATATTTTTTTATCATATTTTTTCCCTATTTCTTTTTTAAATGTTCATATTTGTTCAGTTTTCTGTTCTGTCTAAATATGTTTACATTTGAAGAATAACAGTGTTTGGTTTCACTTTTATGAATGGGTGGATAACTGAAATGTGTATGTAATGTGCTCCATCCTTACTTTGTCGATGTAGAGTGGCAGCAGGTCCTCCATGACCTTTGCAGTGTGAACACACACCTCGGAGGGCTTGATCACAGCTGCATTACCTGGAGAGGTAACAAAAGCATACTATATCACAAAATAGAAGAACATAGTCTTTCATCTTAAAGTATAATTTATTATTTATTTCAGCAGAAATTCCCAATTGCTTCCCCATTGCTCCCCATAATCTTGTTTATTTGTAATGTATATGTAGTATCATTTCAACCTGCTGTACCTTGAGTTATTTTGGCCACTTGGAAGCAGCAGAACAAGTTGTGAACACTAAAATCATCAGCTGTGAGGTCAAAATGCAAACTTATTTTTACATAACCATCAGCGAAGAGGCAACAGAATAATTCGAGTCTATTTGATTTTTTTCTGGTGTGTACCAAATCCCAAGGAAACAGCCTATTTTTTCAAATGTTTAATCTAAATCATTGTGTCAGCTGCTGATGTTAACAACTGCCATGGACCATGACATTTAGCCTGATTATCTGTATTATGCACTTGCCAATAAATCAGTCGAGAAGACTTGGAACTTGCTAGAAAGATATGATTGTAGAGTGGTATCTGATAATGCTGGAGCAAAGGATAAAGTCCATGCTGTGCAAACACGTCCTCTATGGGGAGCAGGCTGACAGCTCTCAGTTCATTTAAGTCCTGCAGCCAGCAATGTTTGTGTCTAAACACGCTTTGTTCAAATGAAACACAAATGAGCTGTCTACACACGGAAGCTCTTGTAACACTTATATGTAAAACTATCACTGGGGACACGTTACAAACAAAAGATCCAACAGCAAATACTGCAGTGTCATGCTAAGCAACCACAGACAAACTCTCCACACTGAGCTTTGCATTACAAAAAGGAGAGAGTCAAGACACTCAGGACGTTTAGCTTCTGAATTAGAAATACATTATTCATGGCCTCACTGATTATTTTAGAGCAGAGTGATTCAACCTTGTCCTTTGAGCCATCACTGATAGGAACTATGCACAAAGTTGAGACATGTAGTAACCATTAACAACATGTTCTGCAGCAGTGTGTGTTAAATATGCCTTAGTGTAGAAACATTTTATTCTGATCCTACTGTTAATCCTTTAAATCTTTTGTGTCTGCGGAAGAAAGAGGCTTGAACCGGATTGAGGATCAATAATGTTAGGAAACGACTGGATTAACCATGAATTGAAATGGTAATGATCACAAGACAAAGAAACTCAACAAGACTGAAACAAATAAAAGAAGAAAACATGAGAGAACTGAAAAGCACACTGCCTCCAAAAATGAGTCTTGGTGATTTCGGCATGTTTGTTAATTTGTTTAACAGACTGTTACGTACACTTGGAAATGCCTCTACATATTGTGACCCCTTGTGCAATTTTGTGGATTAATCTTGCTTCACTGTTTCAAAATGTAACACATGTTGTCTGAGATGAGACAGATCTCTTCTCAAAGTTCATCACACAGGGAATTGACCAATGAAATCAGATAGAAACGCTGACCTTGTTATGTCACACACTGACACACAGACACACAGACACACGCACACACACGCACTGCTCTTTCACCCACCACACCTATCCTCAGTGGTGTAAGTCTATTTACTGAAGAACTGTACTTGTGTAAATGTACTGTACAATGTTGAGACACTTTACTTGAGTATTTCAATGTGTTGCTACTTTGTACTTCTACCCTACCTACTCAGAGGTGAATAGTGTAGTTTTCCTAGACTACATTTATCAATATTTTACTTACTTTGCACATTTGGATTAATAATGTGAAACATAATCAACACATAGGCCTTTAGTTACACATGGAGTAAATTCACAAGCTAACCTGCAGTCTACAAAGTCATTAAAACTAGCTTCACCTTTACCAGCTTTGATAATACTTGAATGTATCAATAATTATAATCAAAACATAAAATATATTATTCTGAAATAGACCAATCTGCATGATGAGTACTTTCACTTTTGGGACTTCAAGTATATTTTGATGCTTATACTATTGTACTTTTACTTGAGTAACATTTTACACAAGATTTTCTACTTTTACTTAAGTACAATATCTGATTACTACACTTATCCTCCCCCCACACACACACACACACACACACACACACACACACACACACACACAGTACCAGCGGCGATGGCTCCTATGAGCGGCTGGATGGTGACGGCCCAGGGATAGTTCCAGGCTCCGATGATGAGCACCACGCCCAGCGGCTCTGGTTTGATGTAGACGGTGTCCGAGATGGTCAGCAGGTTCTTCTCAACGGGCCGAGGGGCCGCCCACTCCTTCAGATGTTTGATGGCCGTGTTGAGCTCCCCCTCCAGACCCAGAGTCTCATACAGCTGTGTCCCCGCTTCGCTCTGGGGAGGAAGACAATAACGTTGAGGTTCCTCATAGCTAATGTTATATTTTCTCATGTCTTTTTGTCACTCACTGTAGTCAATGTATAGCCTGTTTGCAAATCAAAGTACGTTTTAAAATGATATCCAATTTAGTAGCTTGCTTTGTGGAAATCTCAAAGAGATAGTTTGGCTCTCTTGAAGTGTAGGGTGTTTGAAGTTTTAAAGGGTTACTTCAGATTAAAGTCATGCAATAACCAAAACAGACTAATCTTAACATAGCGCAAACTTAAACTAATATTGTTTTTCTAGGTGTCTAAAATGAGTTTTGCTGCTGCCTTACACCCAGCAGTATTTTCTTTTTCCGACTAGCCTAACTCTTAGGGAAACAAATATAAACTATCCTTTTAATATGTTTTGTATTCTACCTTATGCTTCAATATTATTTGCATCTTTAACTTGTTTGAGAACCATCGCGTCTTAAATGTTAACATCAATCAATAGTTCACATTATTTTTTAATTTGTTTAAACAATGTCAAACATTAAGCTTTGTGAACTGTGTAAAAACAGGGACAGCAATGGAAAGAAGTCCAGGATTGTGTCTTTCTCTCTCTCTCTTTTGAAGATTGAACCACGAAAACATGTTATTAAAACAGTGCATAGCAGCAAAAGGACTAAGAGCTAATGGTATCATGGTGGTTTTTTTTCTTATACTCCGACTCTCAAGATGATTGGAGACCAGGTATGGATTATTTTGTAACGATAAAATGTGCCTGTCACTACTCACCTTATTGAGATCTTTCTTGACTGCAGCTGAAATCACACTCTGTTTCTCAGTGAATAACCTCTGCAGGTTCTTCAGCTGGCGGATGCGGTGCTCTACAGATTTGGACCTTCCTGTTTCAAAGGCTTTTCTGGCACGAGCCACCGCCTGCTGCTCTCGGGACATCCTACAGAAAACATATTAAAAAAGGTTTAGTCTGCTCTTCTTACTGTATCCCTGAAAGGTATACAATGCCTAGTTATCTTTAGATGTATGTATTTCTTTGCAGTAGAAATCATGGTTAAGGACAAAACACACTTGCAATTATATCATATTATTGGCTACAGGCTACATAATGCAGTTTTGTTTTACTTGCAAAGAAGTAAACTAGTGTAGTATACACAAAATACTAATATTGTTGTATTAAGGATCTGATCGAGCCAGATCAAGATGCCAGTGAAAAACAAACTGTGAGCTGAAATGTTAAATCGTTTAACAGAAAAATACGTGGAAACTATTTTTGGCATTCAGTTCAACATCACAGTAATTTTAAAGGAGTACTAATGAGTTGAATGTATACAGTATACGAGATGAAAATAAATTATATGCCTTTGTTGTTTAATTGTGGCAGTTAAACCACTGCATGTTAACCAGATCACCAAAAAGCAATCCATAATCTCTCTTTGTACTAATGCAGTTGAAATGACCCTCCCACCATTTGACGTTACACTACTGTTGCTGTCGATGCTGCTCTTTTTTGTGAATAGCAAATTGAGAATGTGTTATAATAGGATTGTAACAAGAAACCTGCGTAAGAAATTATAAACTAAATCACTGGGTCAAAGTTGAAGTGAAGTAATGAGAATCAACAGTAACACATAATCACTTTGAAACAATACAGCCTTAATATCCGGTCCAGATAGCGGAGCCTTATAACCCTGTAACTGAACTTGAACTACTCTACAGTTGGTATGCCATATCTACGTTTATTTATTGGTTTTCTAATATTTTAAAGCTCGTTTGTTCTTTATAAATTAAAATATGTTTAGACTGTTCGTTTCGCTAACTTCCCACAGTCCCTCTGGTCGTTGACTGTAGCGGCTTGACATACTTTAGTAAACAAGAAACAAGAAAACATGGCACATTTTGTTTTGTTTATATTCCTACCTGATTAATTTGAGTAGCGGTTAATGTCTTGAGATCCCTCTTCGTCTTGATGGTGGAATAACAGTGGCTCAACAATGACAGCGGCAGAGCAACGATGTTCTCCTTCCCCGTTAGGTCACACCCCCTCAGGGGCAGGACCACACTGACGCTCCGGTTAGCTTTAGCCACGCATCATGGCTCCATGGAGAGCTGTTGTCTGTAGAGGTTGACCCCCAACAGATAGAGGTGAGAGAAGTACTCAGACCTCTTTTTATCTTGTATTTAAGTAGAAGTAGAACTACCAAAGTGTAGGGATACAGTTTTATAAGGAAATGTCAAGTATTTAATATGTTACTAAAGTCAAAGTACAAAAGTATTGGCATCTAAATAAACTCAGTACCAAAAGTAGGCTAAAAGTACTCATTATGCAGATTGCCCCATTTCAGAAATATATGATATTACATTGCATGTTACTTGTTAGACGCTTTTATCCAAAGCGACTTACATACTCAATACTGTGGGCAATCCCCACAGGAGCAATTTGGGGTGAAGTGTCTTGCCCAGGGACACAACGACGCTGACTGCAGTGGGGTTTGAACCTGTGCTCCCCTGATCCGAACAACAACGCACAACTGAAGGTTGTTTTAAAATGTGCTAAATAAATAAATAAATAAAGATTGAGATTGAGATAATGTGTTTATCACAGCTCCAGATGTGACTAAAGTGTTATTTAAGTGATGGTTACATTTCATATCATTAATCCAAATCTGCAAAGTAACTAAAGGTATACAATAAATGTAAAAGTACAATATTTCACTCTGAATTGGAGTGGAGTAGTATTAAAAAGTAGCATACATTGGAAATACTCAAGTAAAGTACAAGTAGCCTACATCAAAATTGCACATAAGTATTTGAGTACATTTACTTAGTTACTTAACACAACTGGCAATCAGTGTTGGGCAAGTTACTTCCAAAATGTAATATATTACATATTACTTATTACTGTCTTTTTAAAGTAATAAGTTACATTACAATATTACTGTCTCTGAAATGTAATGAGTTACACTACTTTTATATTACCTTTGAGTTACTTTCACCAAAATAACCGCAAAAGAATGGCTAGGTATTTTAAATGCTAAAATGTAGTTTAGTGCAGCTCATTATACATCCAGTGAAGGGCAATGTGGTATAGCATAACTAACAACTGTGTAGGCCCTTAAGGCTACTAGCAACTTTTATTACACGGCTTAATTGAATACTTGATTCTGATTGTAAATTCTTAACATGTGACACGTTGTTAATACAGTACAGACCACTGTCAAGGACTATAATGAAGGTTGCTAAGGAGGATCAGGAAAGAGAAAGGAAAAGAGGTTAAAAGACGGAGCCCTGGACATCAGATAAATCACCAGAAGAAGGCAGAGAGGAAGTAAACAATAACAGGACACGGAATGGGCTCTGTATTTTGTTTAGTATATGGCCATGTACAGGCCCGGTTCCAGAACAAAATGACTTGGGGTGCATCTGAGATTACA